>NW_019154105.1:1752945-2153363 GCF_002288905.1 Enhydra lutris kenyoni
CGGGCTCGGACGCGGACGCGGACTCGGACTCGGGCTCGGACGCGGACTCGGGCTCGGACGCGGACTCGGACTCGGGCTCGGACGCGGACGCGGACTCGGACTCGGGCTCGGACGCGGACTCGGGCTCGGACGCGGGCTCGGACTCGGACTCGGGCGCGGACTCGGACTCGGACTCGGACGCGGACTCGGGCGCGGACTCGGGCTCGGGCTCGGACGCGGACTCGGACGCGGACTCGGACTCGGACGCGGACTCGGACGCGGACTCGGACTCGGGCTCGGGCGCGGACGCGGACTCGGACGCGGACTCGGACGCGGACGCGGGCGCGGACGCGGACTCGGACGCGGACTCGGGCGCGGACTCGGACTCGGACGCGGACTCGGACTCGAACTCGGACTCGGACTCGGACTCGGACGCGGACTCGGACTCGGACGCGGACTCGGGCTCGGGCTCGGACTCGGATGCGGGCTCGGGCTCGGGCTCGGGCTCGGACGCGGACTCGGGCTCGGGCTCGGGCTCGGGCTCGGACGCGGACGCGGACGCGGACGCGGACGCGGACTCGGACTCGGACTCGGACTCGGGCTCGGGCTCGGACGCGGACGCGGACGCGGACGCGGACTGGGACCCCGACGCGCTTCTGCGTCCCCGACCCGGAGCCGTGTCTCTCCAGCGCGCAGAGCCCCGACGCGCACAGGGTCCCGCAGGCCTTCGAGAGCTTGGCCCGGCCTCGGCCTCGGCCTCCTCCACGGAGAAGCCGCCCCCGCCCCGCCTCGCCGTCCTCCCCGGCCTGGCCCGGTCCCGCCGTCCTCCCAGCCGGCCTTGGCCTCCCGGGGCCGTGGAGGCTGGAGGGACGCGGCCCCCGGGGTCCCATCCTGTCTTCCAGAGGGACAGATGGCGCCGAGCGGCTCTCGGGGACCGCGGACCGGAGGCAGGTCGGGGACGGTGCCCCGGGAGCTGAGCCAGTGGTCGGGCCGGACCACCGTCTGCTGGGCTGGATCCCGCTCCGGTGACTTAACTCCGCGAAGGCTGGACCCCACGGGCAGCGGCTCCGGCAGTCGCCCCTGCCCTTCGCCGCCGCAGAGCGGGGCCCGGGGATGCCCGCGCCGCCCGGGGGGTCGGTGTCCGGCTGCTTCGAGAACCGTCTTCGGGCACGTCCGTCGCGGCGCGTTCCGGAAAACCGCTTCGGGCACCCGGGCCGCGGCTTCGAGGACGAGAGCGGACGGGGAGGGTCCAGTTACCCGTGTTGGTTTCGTGCAGCTGGAGAAACTGAGGCACGGACAGAAGAGTTTTACGCAGGCCGCGGGGGGCTGCACGTCTGAGAAGATGGTCTCGTCTCCTCCGTCGTTGTCGCGCGGCTGCTTCAAGGCTAGACGAGCGGAGCTGGCGGGGGTGTCGCCGGCCGCTGCATCTCGGGGAGGGCTGGTGTGTTTTAGGGTTAGGGTGAGTTACCTGACCTCTGCCAAATACAGTATTGGTAAAAAATAGGTGTATTTCCTTATAAAACTGCTTTAGCAAGTTCACTTTTATTGTTGGATGCCACCAAAAAATTAGTGTGACACAAATCGAGGAATATATTAAGTCATGGAACATAACAGAACCCATCCCCCACCTAAGAACGAAGATATTATAACCGTGGAAACGTCTTTCCTGCTCTCCTCCAATATCCCCCACTGTGCCCCACACACCCTCCACCCAGAGGTCAGCAAGCTTCTGGATTTTAGGTTTTGCTGCTCTGTGGCTTTATTCTAACACTTCTATCACATAAGCATGTATCATTAGCTAATACAAAATTAAGTTTGTTTTTGAGTTTTATAGAAATAGTGCATTGTATGTAGTTCTCTGCAACTTACTTTTTCATTTCAATTTCACGTTTCCAAGGTTAATCTATATTGTTGCTTAAAGCTGTTCTTTACTCCTAGTCATCGCTGTATAATATTCATTATGAGAAAATTTAGTCACTCTGGATTTTTGGGTTTATGAGTAAAGGCTTAACTTCGCACTGGGCTGAGGTAGTTGTCCAACAATCTCTCCAGGTCAGTGGTTTCCACAATTTTTCTTTGTACCCTTATCAAAAACAAATATTTTATATTGCACCCCAGTATACATACACATATAAATAACTGACATAAAGATTAATGGAATAATGTTATTTTTATCGTGTTTGGTGTATTCTAATATTTCTAATCCAGTCCATCTATTTCATTCTTATTTTGTAACACTTAACACCTAACTTTTTTATTTTCACCAAATTGTTTTCATTACCCTCACTGTTGCAGAGCACAATTTGAAAAACTCTGCTGTGAGTCTTTCAGTGGAGAATGACTTAGGAGGTCAAGAAGTAGAGCGGGCTTCTTTTTAATAGTATGAAATTGATTGGGTTCAAGAAAAACAATGTAGCAAAATCCCTGTAACACACAGTGTTCTTTATTATGATGACTAGGATTATGAGAACTTGTCCCTCTTATCAATAAAGCTCCCTAATGAGATAAAAAACGAAGTTCCACAAACTTAAATGTTCTAGAAGTCTTTTTAATCTAAACTAGATTTTGAAAAATTCAGCACAATATGTATCAGAGGTTTTAATAGGATAATTTTTCATATCACTTTAGGAAATTTAACTTGTCATGAGACAAGACAAAACACTCTCTTTTGCATCGGAGATAATAGGGGGCTTTCCAGATTAGGCGTCAAAAAACTAAGTCTTACACTTGAGCATCTCCGCCGTGGGCTTCCATCTCTAGGCAGTAAGCAAGAGAAACGGGTGCCATGAGGTCTACACCTGTCTCTCTCTACTGCATAAAGACACTAGGAAACATTCTGTATTTTAACCTCCTGAGGAGAACATTGGAAAAGAGTCTCTTGCATCCTGCCCAAAATGCGAAGATCCCTAAAAGTTCCTTTGTGTACTTTATCAGAGCCGATGGGGATTTATTATTTTCCATCCCAATCACAAACAGCTTCAAAGTTCAAGGGACAAAGTTCCTTTCTTGTTACAAGAGAATTCTGGAATGCTGAGTAGATCTGTGTGCCAGGTGTCCTCACCCCAAAGAGGACAGAGTTAGAAGAACAGATTCCTTTGCCACTTTCCCCTTTACGCCTCTCACACCCAATGTGGGGAAGGGGTTAAGGAGCCCAGGGTCCTCAGTGAGGTTCCCATAGTGTTAGAAAGTTCTGTTTGTCTCTAGACTCTCTCTCTTGCTTGGGAATGGAATTATTCTGTATTAGAACTACTGATGTCCTCTCCAAGTAGAGCAGGAAATATTTTTAGGAAGAACTAAACATGTATTTTTATAATTATGATAACATTGGGTTATTCTTGGATCATAAATTAGTCTCTTCCTTCTTAACCTTCCTTTCTCTTTTTTCAGAGATAGCCAAAAAGTTAGAAATATTTCAATTTCTAATTCATTAGGCAGATTTTTTATTTTTCGTGATATTCTTCCTTTCTGTGTTATTTTGAGGACTCTGGTTCGCATTCACCATACTATCCTTTTCCCCTTTATGTTCTGTTTGTAAATCATTGGCTGTTTTACAATTTTTATTTAAGAAACTGTTTCTATAAGAGACAATTTACATTTTGGAAGGAGTCCTTAGTGATTAAGAGGGAGTGCTCTGGAGCCAGACTTCTTGAGTTCAAGGTCCAGCTCTTCTGCCTTCTAATTTTGTGAACTTGACAAGTGACTTAAACACCTGTGCCTCAGTTTCTTCATCTATAATATGGAAATAATGTTTTTTTCAAGGTTTTTTATAGGGTTAAACAAATTAATACATACAAATGAGTAGACCAGTATCATACACACAGCAAAAGCTCAATCATGTTATTCTTACAATGATCATCATTACTATATCATTAGACAATTGTTACAATTGTTATAACTATCAACATTACTCTATCGTTAGACAATTGTTTTACTGTATGGCAACCCATGACCTCCCTCTTAATGACTGAGAAACTAAGACTCATTTTTTAATTCCTAAGTTGGTTAAAACCACGCATTTGTTTCCTCTCCAGAGAACAATTTGTCCAACATAACTTTCTGACAAAACTTTAGCTTTGTTTAGTTATCATGTAAGATAAAGTATATAAAGTGGTCTGCAAATCATAAGGTTCTATACAAATGCCAGTTATTAAAATGCTTCCTACTAAGAAACTTTCAATTTTCCAGATGCCATTATTTAAGAGAGGTCTTATCTTTCCTTCTGGAAAGAAATTTGAGGTGATTTTCCCATAAAGAATAATCTTTACAGAGCCTCAAAGATCTCAGAGTCAGATTTGCTGATGACATTTTTCATTATTGGGATAAGGATTTAGATCATATCAGATTTAAACACATTTGCAATTTCAGCTTTCCTTTAACAAAGATATGAACAGATTGCTGTCCCCTGTCTCTAAAAAAAAACCAACAAAACAAAACAAAAGCATTCTGCTTGCAGGAATTGCAACAACCAATGTTAAATAACACAGGTTTCCAGAAACTTCAACTCTCAGTCCATTTGATCCACACTTCACTTAGCTAACTATGATAAATTGTGTGTCTTATGAAATTTCCCAAGGAGTGATCCAGCCTACAGACCAACACTCGGCTGATGAAGTATCTGAGACCATCGCCGCACAGTATCTGTCCTTCAATTTCCTTTTGTGCACACAGTGCAAGTCTCCCCTAAATAAGACCTTAGCATGGTTTGTGGGGTCCTTTTCTCCAGCTGTCAGTCCCACGCAATCAGGCATGTTGTTATCAGCATCTAATATTACCATATGTCAAATTATTTTCGGAGTGTATTTGCCTCCTTGACTAAATTTTAAGTCCTGGAAATCAAGGATCGTACTTTATAGTATTCGTAATCTTTCTGTAATGGCCAGCCAAGTCCTAAGCATATAATGATTGCCCAGGGAATGCTGATTGATTGATGAATGGAAACTCATGGAAGCCTCCTCTAGAATCGAATGAGACAAAACCGACATTTTCCCAAATGAAACAGGATCTCCTAACAGTGTTTTCACTTGTGCTCCGCCTGTTGTACACTTCTCCGATGCCTCAGTGACCGGCAGTAAAGCAGTAGAGAGGAGAAAAGCCCCAGCTGGGGTTTAAAGGGCCTGGATCCCAAGTGCTGAACGCAAGCGGAACATTGAACCCAGAGCCTCAGTCTTCTCATCAGTAAGATGGGGAAAATGATGTCCGCCTTCTCATTGTGAGGATTGAAGAAAACATTTTATATAAAAGGCCTTGCAGAATGTCTTGTGGGAGCACAGTAAGAGTCGGCTGCGGAACCGTGCCAGAGTGGAGGCGCTGACCTGGCACTTGCGGTGGTCGTCTCACAGACTCGGTAGGCCCAGAACCAAGCTCGCGATCTTCCCCAAACCTGGTCCTCCGCTAAAGAAGGGCACCATCCCCCACCCACTTCTGCAAACCCACATCTGGAATTCCTCCCTAGCACCTGTCGTACCTCCCACGCCCAAGTCAAATCCAACTCAGTACCTCTTGGGTCTTCCCGCGCCTCCGCACCGTCTACAACCACCCGACGGTAGAAACTGCCCCGTCCCTCCCCGAGTCCACCAGACCCCTCCACACGAGCTTCCATCCTCCACGAGCGGCTCCAGTCTCCGCACAGCACATGAATGAGCTCCTTTTATAAGTGCACAGATCACCTCTTTCCCTTGCCGCCCACCACTTTCAGAAAAATCAAGACAGCCCGTAAGATCCCGTATGATCTGGCCCCTGCTGTCCGGGTCATTTTCGGCTCTCCCCTCCCGCTCTGCTCTATCCTTCTCCGCCCATTCTGTGCCCAGGAGCTGACTTTTATCTTCTGCATCAACGGGCTCCCTCGCTGTCTGATTTGCAGCTCACTTGACTCAAGAAAGATGGGAGACGGGAAAGCAGCGGGAAACCGCAGCACGGCTCGCGTTTACTGCCCTGGGCCTCTCCCTGCCGCGTAGCCGCAGACCGGCGGCTTCTCCTCGCAGCCAGGGCCGCAGGGACTCGGCCCTTTCCCGCAGCTCCTGTCCTCGGTGAACACTCCCGCCGTCCACGCTGGTGCCCAGGCCTCGTGGCAGCTTCTCATTCTTCTCAACTTTGCAATCATCGCGGGGGCTGCACGTGCCTCGTGGATTCCCCTTAACCTGTCAGACGCCACTGTAAAGAGTCCCTTTGCTCACCTGTCCTCAGCGGCGCCGTCTGAGTGTGCCCTGCCTTCCGCCAGACCCTCACCGAATCACTCTCCCTCTCAAGCCCCTGGTCTTTGAGGGCATCAGACAGGCCATGCTTCCTTCCACCGCTGTCTAGAGTCTCTTTCCTTAGTTAACCTTCATGCAGCCCCAGGTCTCAGCTCAAACCCTGCTTCCTGGTCGGAGCTTCTCCTGACTCCCAAAGTGGGTCAAGTAACTCACCACACACTTTCCTGGCTCTGTGGGATTTTCCACAGACTGAGAAGGAGAGAACAAGCACATCATTTAAATAAACTATGTCTTTGCCAGGAATACAAGAACTGCGTCGGTTTTGGTCATCACTGTGACCCCGGTTCCTAACACGGTGTCGGGCGCGTGTGGTTCCCAGAGCGTGAATGATCCAACAGTGACTGTTCGGTTTGGTGGCTGCCGCCTAGAAAACGCGTCTGTAGGTGAGTGTCAGTGGATTCCGTTTACGTACTTATTTTGTAGATCCACGTTCCATATGCTAATCAGGGACAATGACTATTTTTTATTATCTCTTCCAGTCATTTCCAAGGCCAAGCATTTCAAAGTTATGTTAAGAATCCCCCGACCAGGGCCTCTAGGTGGCTCAGTGGGTTAAGCCTCTGCCTCTGGCTCAGGTCATGATCCCAGGGTCCTGGGATCGAGCCCCGCATCGGGCTCTCTGCTCAGCAGGGAGCCTGCTTCCCTTCCTCTCTCTCTGCCTGCCTCTCTGCCTACTTGTGATCTCTCTCTGTGTCAAATAAATAAATAAAAATCTTAAAAAAAAAAAAAAGAATCCCCGACAGCCTGTTCTCCTCAGATGACTGTAGCTCTCTTCTTACCATGCTCTTTCCCCTCTCCTCATGGAATAGTTCCCCCCTTCCGTTTTCCCATTTCTTCTTATTTGTAGCCTGGGACACCCGCTCCTCTCCACCCACCCATATCCAGGCAACTAATTTCTTCACCTCCTTCAAGGCTTGTACAAAAGTTTCCTCGAGGAGCCTACCCTCTCACATTATTTAAATCTCAGAAGCAACCCCCTCTCTGAATCTCCCACGCTCTGCTCTATTCTTTGATAACTTTTAGCATCATCTAGCACCACGGATGTTTTTATGGCACTTATCATTTCTTGTCTCCTCTATTAACATTTTGTATCTCAAGGGCCTCCGACAGCACCTGGAACATAGTAGGTCTTCAAAAATGTTTGTTGATGAATTTAATTCATGTCCTTCTCTCAACCTTTTACTGGCCTGTAGCTTTGTTCACATCTGTTCTTTTCCCCACAATCCAAAATGCAGTTATAGATTTCAAGATTGTCTCTTTCCCTTTGCTCTACCTATACAAAACTCTACCTAGACAAAAGTGGGTGAGGGGAGAGGGCGGTACCAGCTTCCAGCTAGCGGACGAGTGAGGCAGAGGAATACTAAGGCAGCACAGGGGATGTCACCGGTGGTACTGAAGTGACATTACGTGGTGACAAATGCTAACCGCCCTCGTGGTGAGCACAGTGTAGCAGAGAGAGGAATGGAGTCATGTGTTGTACTCTTGAAACTACCGTGACGATGTGTGTCAAGGACACTCACAAATTTTTAATTAAAAACTAAGGATGAAAAAAACCACAACTTTACCTACACCAAACTTTTTTGGTGAGAAAATTTTAAAAGGGATCTCATGGGATTTGAAGGAAATGCTGTTACCATAAATGCTTCTTAAATTATTAATTAAGCAATGTGAACACAGGAATCATGCTTTCTGGATTAAAGTGAATATTTTGTTATGAGAGCCATAAAAATGAAAAGAAGTGCTAATGAAAGTCCACGAAGGCATAAATAAAATGCCTAATCACTACGTGCTAAGCAGTTGGTCCCTATCTCCGTTTTACCTTCAAGTCGCTTTGGAAATACTGCCTAAGACACAAATTTGTCATATAATCCAGCGATAGGCACTTCTTACAAATTTGTACTTACACAAGTCTGAGTTATAGTCATCACTGCTGTTCAGAGTAATGAGTCGAGGCTCTGCAGGCTCCCAGAGCGCCTTCTGCATCATCAGACATTGCATTTTCCATGGCATCTGAGGCCCCGTCTTATTTACCGAAGGTCGGTTATCCGTGCCCCATGCACGCAGTTACCCTCCCGTAACCGGCCCTTCAGCCCATCAGTCCAACAAGAAGTAGCTATTTAAGGACTCGTACGTGCTGCTCTTGTTTCATTAACCGCAACAGTGTGCCTCCGAGGATGCTAAATGATGGGCATTTCCTGTATCACTAACAACTACAAGTATCCGTTAGTCTGAGACGACTTTCATCCAGATGCCGCCAAATGGCTGAGGAAACGGAGAGGCGACGTCTGGTTAACATTCGTGTCAGTTCCCGTCCCGTCACGATGCAGCCTCTTCTCTGAGGCACTTACCTCCTTTCCCCTCGTGATTAATCATGTTGAGACTCTGGTTGGTTTTTTCCTCCTCTGACGGAAGCAGGGTAGCAAATTTTATCAGAAATGTTTTACGTGTCTCTTTTCTCCCTCCCTTTTACATTACCTGTTAATAAATGAATAATTAGGGAGTACAGAGGAGGAAACAAAGAAAAATTAATTCCCAGTTCTCCCACATATTTCCTCACTGAAGGTAACTGCTGTTAATGTTGGAATGTATTTGTTTTCGTGGTTTACACACACACAGACACACACACGTGCGCACACACGCACACGGCAGTCGTCTGAAACGTGTCGCTAGTGTAAGCCGGAAGAAGAACAGCCCAACCTTCTAAAACTGACATCTATAGAAAACATACCTAAAAGAAAGAGAGAGAGAGAGAAAGGATGAAAACCTAGCCCCTAGGGCAAAGGTTAACAACCGAACTGTCATTCCAACTTGATGATTTGCTTTCCCCTAAGCTTAGGACTTTCAGGGAATGAGTTTATGATCCCAGGCAGCTTTCTTGTCAGGGGAGGGTGCCCAGAGTTAGCCCCAATTATTACATTTTGTTTCACATTCCCACTTAAACAGCTAACCTTTTTGCTAATGGGTCTGGACTCTGGCCGCGGCTTGAACTGACGGGGCTGTTCTTTCTCTAAACGGCCTTTTGTGTGCGGATAATGACCCCACTCTCTTGCATAGGGTTTTTCTCTACTTGCTATAGCTAAATGCATCATTGCAAAAAACAAAGCAAAGAGAAATTGCAGTAAAATGGTACTTAATGGCCCCCTGGGATGGTGAGTAGGCCCGGCTCTCGCAGACTTCACACTCTCCTTTCTCTGAAGTTTCATCCAGAACAGTGTTTTACCTGGGCGGGGGAGGGGCAGAGACTTGCACTCTGCTCTTTGGGCCTTGATCTGGACTGTGCTTTGAGAGGACAAGCTGCCGCTGAGTTAAGGGTCTTGGCAGTAGAAACGGTGCTTCTTGACCCAGAGCGTGGGTCAGAATAAGGGCTCAGAAATATGAATTTCTTTCTGGTCAACCTCAAGCCTCCGAGGGACATTGGTCATTTTTGTCCTTGTGCTACAATTCTGCTGTGATACTGAATTTACCACATCCGCTGCACGGGGGTGGGGGCAGGGGATTGGGCAACGGTTGAATGAAAACTCTCGGAAACCCACTTTTATGTGTTAAAAATCTAGAACAGTATAAAAAAACTCCATACGAAGGAGTAATGGTATCAAAGTTCACAAAACTTCACGGCAGATCCTGATGCACATATTTTCCACTTAGAGCGAAGTAAGGAGTATGTGTCTAGACTTCTCTGCAGCCCCAGTAGTTCCATTACCTCAGTGTCACTTAGAGTCACAATAGGACAATTTCAAGGTCTAGAGACTCCGTATGTTCGTCAAGACTCCCCACCTGTACTAATTCACCGTCCTCTCCGGTTACTCTCCTCCTGAGTGCAGAAGCACTTTGTACTGGACTAGACATTGTCTAGGTACCAGCCGGCGTGGTCTAATCACTGCCCCTCTCCTGCAGTGAGTGCCCTGTGCTGCTCCTTATTTACTGCATTCGTACCGATTACGGCCAATCCGCGCCGCTCCCCTCATCCCCTGGGTATTTTAATAGTTTCATTTAACAAAGTAATGACCCATAATGGGTTAATGAAGGGCATTAAGGATGCTGGGGTACAGCCCTTTGTAGCCCTGCAGGTTCTCCCAGAGGTGAGTCATTCTCCCCTACTTTCTGGGAGCCTTAGGAGCCCCAGCTCAGGGGGTAATGACAGTACGTGTCTTTTCTCGAACAAGATGCAGGTGTGGCACAGGTACGTGTGTGTACTATTTTTTACTTTTGGCCTCTGCCTTAGCAGGAGAGCAGGAATGAGGACTGAAACACCGACAGACAGAAGCTTCCGAGGAGACCGTTTCCTCCCGACAACTAACTTAGCAGTGAGAGACAAATACTAGAAATTACAATATGTATTAGTTGAACTTGATCATTTTTGTGTTATCACAAGAGACTCTGAATAGGTCTTAAGCAAGTCACACCTTTGTCAAATAATACTAGTTTTAAAAATCCAGGGAGGCTTGGAGAAAATTCAAGCAATCAGACTCGTTCTCTGGGGAGCTGTGGCTCAGCCATTCCTGTCTGGAACATTCTGGGGCAGGTGCAGCTTTGCCCCATAGTTCTGGGTTGCAGCAGCGGAAGAGAAGCGTGGCACTAACGAGACACATGGATTGGTTCAAAAACCCTGACTTTGCACGTGGACTTCGGTGCCCTTTGACTCTCAAACTTACACTTTCAGTGTGACCTTGTCTTTATAACCCATGTGAGAGTCTGAAATGACTCTCCCTAGTGTTTTTAACACTAGGGAGGCTGGTATATCTTAAAGTAATTCTATTTTTTTAAAGACTTTATTTTATAGGGAGAGAGAGCAGGGGCAGGGGAAGAGGGAGGCTTAAGCAGACTCCACGCTGAGCTCAGAGCTGGACCCGGGGCTCCATCTCACGACCCTGAGGTCAGGACCTGAGCCGAAACCAAGAGGATGACATTTGACCGGCCGCACCACCCAAGAGCACCGAGAGTAAGAGTCCTCTGAAGTGCTCCTTGCTGGGCGATACATATGTTATCATGAATTAAACCACTCACTACTGACCCGGATCAGTGCGGCCAGGCCTGGAACACTTTCGGGGCGGGTGTTAAACAGTTAGGACAATCACAATGAGATCTTCACCGAGGAAGTAGCGACATTCTGTGTCACTTGACGCTATGCATGGAATTCACTCGTTCCCGTGGTCACCAGTCTACACGGAGTATCTCTTCTTTGCTAGTCATTGTATGTGGGTCCAGCGACATAAAAGACAAGTAAGCAGGATTATCACTTCTCTCAGGAGGTCACTTCCGCGGGAGAAGACTGACCCTGAATAACAGAATGACGCCTCCCGGGGACCCCCGCTGCAGGTGTAAGCGACGCGCACACTCGCGCACTTAGTCTCACAGCCGGGCGGGTAAATATTACTGTCGCCCCTTGTTTGATGACGGAGCTGAGTCCCGGAGATGCTCCCACTAGTACGACGTCACACAGTAGTGAGCAGCGCGGCCGTTCCCCAAACCCAGCCCTGATGCCCGTCACCGCTGCCACGTTATTGCAGAAGAAAGCCAGGAAACCGGGGTCAGGAATCCCTAGGAACGGATTAACACCGTTTTTACCACTTTGTTTTATTCCTGTGTCCCGTGTGTAACTACTGTTAAGAGTTTGGTGCATTCCCTTCCATCTTCTTACGCAACTGGTTTGGGCGCCTTTTTTCTAGATACGGATGAGATTGTGTGGTCGATACAATGTTTGAGAAGTTGTCCTGAGGCCTGGAGGCCCTGAATGTTATTAAGCAATGACAGGGGAAGTCCTTGAGAATCATTGTTTAAGGACTTTCATGGCCCAAGAGATACTATTTTTAAGACTATATTTTAAAAACATAATTCACCAGGAGAGTAGTCATTACTCAGAGGAGCTGTATCTTATGATAATAAGCAGTTTATCCTTAAGAATCATCATGAAGGGGGCGCCTGGGTGGCTCAGTGGTTAAGCGTCTGCCTTTGGCTCAGGTCATGGTCCCAGGGTTCTGGAATCGAGCCCCGCATCAGGCTTTCTGTTCAGCAGGGAGTCTGCTTCCCCCCCCCCCCCCTTCTCTCCCCGCCCCCCTGCCCCCTTTTGAGCTCTGTGAAAAAAAAAAAAAAAAAATTTAAAAAAAAAAAAAAAGGAATCATCATGAAGGCCCACCTACATGTTGACATAACTAGTAGTCTCAGGTTTCAAATTGATATTTAAATACTTTTCCATCCTCTTGTTATTTAACCTAAGCAAGTGGGATTGGTGTATCAGACATAGAAGTTACAAATGCATTTATGATTTTGGAAATTTCCAGAAATATTTGTCAAGAACTCAGTAAGAGTAATGCTTTTATAGTGCTAAAAATTGGAGGTGGGGAAGGGATTTAAAAATCGTAATTATGGCCAGTCTTTCCATAAAGTACATGTCTGCTTAAATTTTAATGATGGCATAAACAGGAGTACACAGCATGCCATAAATCCACGTCAATCAAGAAGGCACATGAAACTCTCATTAGAAAAGTAAGGAAGTGGTGGGGGAAGGGGAAGAAAATTTGCTGCAGACTTTTAAACTGTAGCTACTGACTTTCACTTCAGAAGCTGATTCTCACCTGTGAAACCCCAACTGATCTAAGCAGGTTTTTAGTTTGCGGGCGAATGAGTTTAAAAACGAAGCCATCCTGTCGGAGCTCAGTTTTCTTTCTGCTTCAGTTGGTCTTTCGAGCAAAATGCTGAAATGCCAAGGAAGCAACTTCCAGAAATGCGCTGGTGGCTCAGCCGCAGCTGTATATGGAGATCACGTGTAGGTGGGCTTCCCTGGTGTTACCTCAAGGCCCTGGAACATTCTAGTATTATCTAAAGGCAGAAAAGTCAATGCTTGAGAAGGAAACTTCTTAGGTCGGGTAGACAAAAGCAGAATAAAAGCGCATGGTCACGAAGTCATGAAAAAGACTCGCGTCTTTCACTTACGATTGCCAAATTCATTGCAACCTCGCCCTAATGTTGCTTTTTCAATATAAGACAAATTTGCTTAAATCTGATCCAAGATAAGCTATTAAACAGCAATCATCTCAGAACCGAGCATTTTACTTAGATGGTTTCACTGGGTCCTCGTGACCACCTCATGAGATGGCTACATAATGTCTTTCCTTGTGCAGATAAGGAAATTGAGATTTTAAGCAACACGGAGGTTTAAGTGACGCGCCCCTGTTTACAGTTAAGGAGTGGCGGGGGCTGGAATGTGAGCACAGATAAGGCTTCCCAAAGCCTTTTGCCACTTCCTTGTTCAAAATCTCCGATGGCAGCTAATAACCAATCAATAATCAATCCAATCGATAAAAGATGCGTGGGCCAGGGTATATCTTTGGAGAGCAGAGAATGAACAAAGGCACAGGGAAGCAAAGGCACGAAATTTTTTAAAACCAGCTCACAACAGTTGCTAAGAGTGAATTTTACAAGTTCTCCCAAGAAGAGAAGGAACTGTAGCTTACGCACGGGACGGTACTCACTAGGCTCAGTGTGGTGATCACCGTGCAACACACACGTGCATCAGGCGTTATGCCGCGCTTCTGAAACGGACACAGCGCTGTGTGTCATTTGTGGGTCAGTTTGAAAAACCAGCGTTGCAGCTTCAGTTCACCCCACGGACGATGGGTTTGCCCCCATTCCTGGGTCTGTTCTACAACCTTCTCTGCCCCGTTTTCACAGCCTCTGGCTTCCGGTGGGGTTTGGCCCATGGGAGGCACTGGCAGGAACATGGAGGACCAGAGGAGAGAGAGGTCAAGGTTTGTCTTCCTCACGTGCTCCCCACTGCAGTGCTGGTTTCTGGTAGTCACTGCGTCTCGTCTGTGGAACGGCTGTTGCCGCCCTGCGGGGTGGTCTCGGCGGAAGACGTGCCCTGGGCCTCTGCTTAGTACTTTCCAGGCGCTTTGACACTCCTTCTTTCTTCCCTTAACTATACCTTTTTTTTTTTTTTTTTAGGATTTCTTTTTTTTTTTTTTTTTTTTAAATTTGCGAGAGAGGGCAAGCTGGGGGCCAAAGGGAGGGGCAGAGGGAGGCTCCCCGCCGAGTAGGGAGCCCAACGTGGAGCTCGACCCCAGGACCCCAGGATCATGACCTGAGCTGAAGGCAGACGCTGAACTGAGCCACCCGGGTGCCCCAGACTTTGTCTTTCTGGTCTTCTTCCCCCTCCTCCCTCTATAAATCCATTTACTCATTCATTCGCTCGACAAATGAGCGAGATGCTCCTCCAAGGGCTGCTGGTGAGGGACGGTGATCAGACAGACAAGCTCCTGCTTTCCTGCAGCTTAAAACAGCTCGTACCTTCAGTCCCCTGCGCTTCTGTCCATTATCAGCCCCTCACTCGTCTCCTGACCATTGTAATTTTTAGCCCCAGTTCCAATATTTCTTTAAAATGTCAACATCTAGGGGCGCCTGGGTGGCTCAGTGGGTTAAAGCCTCTGCCTTCAGCTCAGGTCATGATCTCAGGATCCTGGGATCGAGCCCCGCATTGGGCTCTCTGCTCCGCGGGGAGCCTGCTGCCCCTCTCTCTCTGCCTGCCTCTTTCTCTGTTCTCTCTCTCTGTTCAAATAAATCAATAAAATCTTAAAATATCAACATCTAGATTCTTGTTGAACACGGTGAAGGGCTGGGTTCTACGCTAACAACAATTTGAAAAACAATTCTGGAAGTTTCACTGGTCACGTCAGCATTCCAGATCTTCTTTCTAAGAATTCCTAAATCTGAAAAATCCACAGGAGCGGATGGAATTTTCCCGAGTGGACTTGGCTCCCCCGGAAGATAACAAAATGCTTTAGGAGTCAAGGATCATTTGTAGGACTATTAAAGTATTTTTCCCTAACCACTACTAAATAGTCAGCAAGGCTTTTGTGCTCCTTTTGCCTTTGGAGAGGGGTGGGTTGAGTTTTCCACAGACAACCCGCCTCTTTCTGGAGGCCTGGACTCATGAGGAGATCCTGCTGAGGGAGAGGGAGAGATGAAGGGGGATGGAGGCCGGAGATGGAGCAGGAGCTGTAGAAGCCCCAAGGAGCAGCAGAGGCCTCAGTGCCACCTTCCAGAGTGCTGTCCCCGCCAAGTCTGACTTTAGTCTCTCGGCCGGGCCGAAGACCAGGGAGGCTAGACGGGGGCCTTCCTGGGGTCCCTGCATCTCCTGGCCAAATAGCTTCTGCCTTTAAGGTGCATGAGTAGAATATGCAAGAACGCCAGTAATCATCTCCGAAGTTTGGCTCAAATGAAGCAATGACACAGCGTCGGGTGCCCGTGTCGCTTCCTTTCCCAGCAGCGAGACGTGCTGTCTGCCGCTGTTTTCCAGCATCGAGGTCCTGATGCTTAGTTGATATCAACTCGAACCTGTACCTTCTCTTGTATACAAATCCTAAATTGTATTTACAAAACCCCAAGCTGCTTATGAGAAATAAAATTGTGGCTCTGTGGGTAAGTAGGAGTATTTCTTGCAGAAGGGCCTTTTGTTTTCCCGTCTGCTTGTTTATGAAAGTGGGGCCGTGGGAGAAAAAGATGAAAAGGGAGAGACATGGAGAGAGAATTGGCCAGATTCAAGAGGTGTTTTATCAAATCATTATAATTTAGGGTAGAAGTTGGTAAACTATGCCAACTTTGGTATGACCCACAAGCTAAGGGTTTTTACATTTTTTGATGGCTGAGAAAAAGGAAAAGAAGAGAAATACATGGAAACGCATGTAAATTGAAATTAAACACTAGTATCTATTGATGTTAAATATAAATTCAAATGTCAGTGTCCGTAATAAAGTTTGATTGGAGCGTAGCTACGCTTGCTTTTGTGGCCGCTTTTGTGCTACAATGCGGAGTCGAATAGTTGTGACAAAGACCCAAAAAAGTCAAAAATATTAATTATCTGGTCCTTTACAGAAATTTGCTGACCCTTGATGCACAGTGAATGTGGTCATTCTGGTTCCCAGGCTTTAAACTTGGCTGTCCAAGGAAAGGGTCTCATGATGCAGTATCTAGATTTATTTTTATTTTTGTAAGGAGTAGACAGAGGTTATTGCTCACTCAGGAGTCCATTTGACATCAAAATAGACTGAATCCAAAAACGGGACCATCTCTATGAGTCAAACAGAAATCAACACACTTTGAGTGAACTTAGGCCGACACAGGAAGTTCTCTTAGAGAAACTATAGTAGCTGCCATTTATAGAACTCACTGTGTGCCACACGCTGTGTCAACAACTCAGTGTAATCCTGAAAACCACCCTGAAAGATGGTCTTTTAAGGGTGTTATTTAGGTAGAGCAATGAGTTGAAGTATAAAAACCAAAAGGTGTGTTCAATCCACATGAAACTCCAGAGGTCCAAGAGGGGAGAGAAAGTACTCGTAGGGATGCCTGGGGCGGGGGGGTCAGGGGTCGAGCGTCTGCCTCCGCTCAGGTCCCGATCCCCGTGGGCTGGAGCCCTGTGTCGGGCTCCCTGCTTAGCCGGGAGTCTGCTTCTCCTGCCTAAGCCTCGGCGTGTGCACGCTCCTGCTCTCTCTCACTCACTCTCTCAAATAAATAAAATATTAAAAAAAAAAAAAAAAAAAAAAGGAAAGCACTTCTAAAGTACAATGCAAAGGGCTGGGGTTTCTGCCCATCTGGCGTGAGGTCTGGTCTGGTGGCAGATGGAAAGACCCACTTTACAGAGCTGTTTTAAGGAACCAGTGGCCTAACTCTGGAAGAACGGTGTCGGCAGGTAGCGGCTGCCCAGGGAAGATTGGTTTATTTCCTTCCTCTTTTTTTTTTCTAATTAAATTTCATACTACTAACATGTTTGTGGGCTACGCATAAAGGACGATTGGATGAACACAACAGTAGTTAATAAAGACGGTTGCCCACAGGACTCCGCAGAGGGTCTGGGCTGGACGGGGATAGGAGTGGGAATGTAGCTTCTCTCCATATTACTTTTTATTGTTTTGATTTTGAAACATGTAAATATATCAGCTGTCAAAACATTAAAAATCTGTAATGAGGCTTAATTTGGGACCTATACATTTTAGAGCCTCTCTGGTAGAGGCCTACCCAATTTTATGACAGTGGTTTTCCCCTTCCATTGATTTTATTCCATTCGCCTCCTCCTCCCCTCCCCCTCCCCCTCTTTCCCCTCCCCCTCCTTCTTCTCTTAGATTTTGTAATTTTTTTAAAAGTAATCTCTACACCCAACATGGGGCATGACCTCACAACCCTGAGACCCAGAGTCACATGCTCTACTGACCGAGCCAGCCAGGCATGCCTCATTCTGTTTTTTTTTTTTTTTTTTTAAGATGTATTTATTTATTTGAGAGAGAGAGAGAGAGAGCACAAGCAGGAGGGGCAGAGGGAGAGGGAGAGAGACCCTGAAGCAGACCACTGAGTGAGGAGACTGACACGGGGCTCGATCTAATGACCCTGAGACCATGACCTGAGCGGAAACCAAGAGTTGGACACTTAACCGATGCGCCACCCAGCACCCTCCCCTCCCAATTCTGTTCTTTCTTAAAATGTACTTTGAAATTAACTTATTCCTCGATATGGACACATAATACGTAGGCAATTTCTTTGTTTCGCAAACAACTCCCATGGAAAACAGTGCGTCTTCCGCCAGCCGTTCGGTCCATTTTTATACCTGAAAGTCAGTTTCTGAGAGCTCGTTTTGTCCAGTTCTCATATCCTGTTCGTATCCACAACTACCTCCGTTTCAGTGCAGTGGCTTTGTTGGTACGAACACACGTACTCCGTGAAAGGTGAAATGCTATTTATTGATGCTGTACCGACATAAATGATGGTATACACCGAAGTTCAACGACTGGTTTCTAAATTTCCCAGAACATTTCCATGGCTTGTGACCACAGAGAAGCGAGCATCAGCTCCTGGACCCTGCCTTGCGGCCCACCTGTGTCCGGATGCCTGCTTCCCCCTCCGACGTCAGACCCCACGTGTGGGTCTCAGTATCCTTTTTTTTTTTTCTTAAAGATTTTATTTATTTATTTGACAGAGAGAGAGGTAGTGAGAGAGGGAACACAGGCAGGGGAAGAGGGAGAGAGAGAAGCAGACTTCCCGCCGAGCAGGGAGCCCGACGGGGGTCTCCATCCCAGGTCCCTGGGATCATGACCTGAGCCAAAGGCAGACGCTTCAGGACTGAGCCCCCCCAGGTGCCCTGAGGTCTCAGGGTCCTCGTGCTGCTTTTCTGACCCACGTGTCTGTCACTCCGTGGTGGCTGAGTACGTGTTTGATTAATTGATGCAGGAACAACCCGTAAACTTTCTGATACTGACTTAATTTTCCAGAATGCTCTTTCTCTTAGAAGGAGCTCGTTAGGCTAAACTATTTCTATAAACCCCGTTCTTCTTAATAATTCTCGGTCTCTTTCTACACGCTTCAAACTGTCTCTCCCTGGACCAGCTCCTGAGGTTAGTTCGTATGGGTCGAACCACCGTATTGGTGAGGGGGGGGGCCAGTCTGCGGCTTGGAGCAGGCCCCGGAGGAAGCATCTGGGACACACAGACAACCTGGTGGCCCCGCACACATGAGCACGAGCACACCCCGCACGCACCGCGCCGCTCCAGCAGTTTCTGGGCATGAAGCTGGTGCTCGGTCCACCTGGATAGCAGCAGCCACGCTGGAGTCCACTGTCGTGATCCTGAAGACCTCAGGGTTCAGACTCAGCTGGTTAGGATGAGACACAAGCCTCGTCACCATTTGATCCCAATTTCCTCTTTTTGAGCTATTTCCCCCGGTGAAGCTCTCCGTGCCGGGTCGGTCAGTTACCCGAAGACGTCTGCTCTGCTCATTCCTACCCTCTTAAATCTTGTAAATTTTTATTATTTCTTAAATTGTATTCTTCCCACTAAAAAAAAAAAAGTTCCCTGGGTTTTTTTTGTTTTTAAAGTAGTTTGTTTTGCCTGTGCCAATTACAATTCTCTGTGCCACTAAAGCCTAAACAAAACCCGTCTCTTTCCCAGAATCAATCTTGGCACCTGCTGTTTACACGCTGGAATATTGTCCGTATGCGCCCTGATGGCTTCCGGTTGTTTCTTTCACACATCTTGTTTCCCCAAGCAGAGGGAATGTTCTTTCGAGACATAATTTGGGTTTTCTACTTCTTCATCATTTCTCAGTAACGCCTACCCCAGAGCTCGCTGGACTGCTGGGTGTTCTAAGGGCACCCATTAAGTCAAACCTTCTAGAAAGCATTTTCGTATTGGGAGGGAGAGACTGAACAGAATGACTACGTCGTATCCGCCACGATGGGTGTTCGTGCTTGGTTATCTGATGAAATTTCAACAGAACGACGCCAAGTGTGTGTTCATTAGCCTTATCTCTTCGAGGCGAAGAGCCGGGTGTTCACAAACACTTAGTGACTTACGCAGTGTCACGCACAGAGTGTGCGGCAGAGCTGGATTTGAAAACACACGCGCTTGATGTCCTAGTTGCTCCCCCCAACTCGGTATTGTAACGGTGGTCACGATCTGAAGAACATAAAATTTTACAACTCATTCCTAGTGGGTAATTTGATGAAAAAAATTAGTTTTGCTTCTAAAATGGCAATTTCATCTTTTTTGAAAAATTAGATTAGAATTGCATAGAGGACAGCTTCTCTTTATCAAATAAAATATGGAAACGAGGGGGAATTGCTAGGGAAATAAAGTCAATACTTAAAGAAATAAAGTTTTGCTCATCTTAGTTAACTATCAAAAAAATCACAAGGTTAGACAGACTTTAGGCTTCTCAGTTTCTGGGAGAGCAACCAGGTCCTCAAGGTATATTTTCTACTGCCTGTAAAAGGGTCTTTCAAAGACAGTTTTCTTCCTTTCTCTCTTTTTAACTTTAAAAGACAAACTAATATAGTAGTACAAGTGTAATTTTGAACACTTCCCAAAATAAAATCTAGGCCCCAAATGCCAAGAAGACAAAATGGCAAAAAAGGTCTCATAAAATTCTTTCTTGAAACCCAGTTCCTTCTTCTACCTCCAGACCACATGTGTTGCTCTCCCCCTCCTCAGCCTCCCTCCTGCCCTGGAAACAGAGTGTGTGTTTGTTTTACCCTCTCTTCTCTATGGGGCTTTTTCTTTTTCACTGAATTTTTCTTTTTTTTCCACAACTGAGTCCGGTGGTGGGCATGCCGGGTGTAGACGGGCTGCTCTCCGGAAGCTGCTTGACGCGGGCAGGATGGCTTGTGCAGACAGAAGGAAGGATCCCATCATTCTTACAGCAGGGCTACACCCCCTGAGAACCTTCTGAGCTCCCACAGAAAAATACATTTCATTGACATCTTCCTTTCCCATAGTCCCCTCCACCGTCCCCCGCAGTGAGCTCTGAAAACTCACATGATAAGTCACATCCCCGTATGTCCTCTTGTGGACAGATATCATTCTAGGCTGGATAATAAGAGGAAGCGGGAAAGGATGAGGGGGGAGGGAAAGGGCTTTTTGGAAGAGGTTGAAGCTTTCATTACGAAAAAAACCCATTTCTCTTTATTCTAACCCCAGGCTCATTTTGATTTTAAGCTATTAATTTGAAATAGCTAATCAGTTGCCACAGGCACACACACATGCCAAGACTGAGAAATACTTGTCCTCTTCTAATCAACCCCGAAGTGATGATGATTTATATATCATGTGCACTTAGCCTGAAAAGCCCCGGCCCTCTCCACCAGATGATTTGCCGAGATTATCCAGGAGGACTTTCGAATTCATACTGACGACCCAGAGGCCCAGGGAGGATCACAACAGTTTCACGACTGAACAACAGTGCGAACACACACTTTTTAAAAAACAAGAAACAAACCCCACTAACTCTAGGAGGAGACTCCGCGAAGCTTAGTTTCCCCGTTTATTTAGACAAGTCTCATTTTGCTTTGAATGTTTCTCATTCTCAATGGGGCACAAGTGGAAGTGTTCCCGGAGCCCCCAAAGAGAAGTAAGGGTTACGTGGCATGAGCTTTCATTGCTGCTCTGCTACCAAATATTTACTGGGAAGCAGGATGCGTTTCTTCATTTAAATGAGAATTACTTGGTTTGGCTTAATGAAGCGAGAATTAACTGTTCACTGGAACACTTAACCCACCGCTGTGATGTATTTGTCTTTATTAAGGAAACCTAATACGTTCCTGGCAGGTCACAGCAACACTTCCCATCTGAGGGAACTGGTAGGACAGAAGATCATTGGTTCTAATTGAAATGACAGCGGGAATTTGAGCAGCGCGCACTGGGAGTACTGAAATGCTACCGCCGTCCCCATCAAAGCTTGCGTTCCGTCTTCTGCCCAAATGCCAACCCGCTCTTCCCTAACCTCGACAACCCCCTTGAGTCCCACTCTGGGAATTCCGTCCCCACAGTGGCGCGCTCTCTCAAAGGAAAGCACAACCGGGCATCGTTAAGGGCCAAACCTGGCGTAGCAACTTCTCTTGGCGTTCTGCCATTCAAGTCAACTGCAGTGTTGACCCAAGTGAGATTATGAAATTATCTTGGGAACATCATAATCCTAGGGAACAGGGCTGCAAAAAGATTGGTTTCCACTTGCTTGAATTTGACTTATCTTTTCCAAAAAGCCTTTCTCAAACTAAGGTGCATTTAATATTGTGATTAAAATATACTGGACATTCTAATGAGATTTCCGAAGCAAAATATTTTTATTACTGGGTCATTGTAGTAGTAGAGATAAGGAGTCATGAGAAAAAGAGAGAAAAGAGGAGGAACTGAGGGTTAGTTTTTCAAATAGAAATTCTATTCAATGTGCTGTTTTACAACAGTGCTATTTCAGTGCCTGCCTCTCCAAGATCTCAGTATCTTTTACCCAAAGAATCCTTTCATTATTGCTGTCTTAGGTTCTAAATTTTGTAACTTCAAAAATATGTGTTTTTTTCCCCAGTAATGACAGAATCCTTTAATTTTTATAGCAGACCCATGAAACATTGTTTTGGTTGAATGAGTATGTTTGTCCCTTTCTGTGGATCCTTGTTGCTGTTTCTAAACCTAATATTTCGAGAAAGAGACCCTGCACTGCCTGGAGTGGGTAAGGAATGGGACCATTATAGGGCCACGTTCTCTTTGTGGCATTTGTTTTCCATTCAGTGTCGGAAACATGGAAAAATAGGCAGAAGAACACAGAATTCACTCGTCATTTTGCTTTATCACCGCAGTTGCCAGTGTGTAAAGCGAATCAGTTCGACCCCAGAGGCCATCCTTGCCCAGTACTACTTGGATGGTTATGGACAGAGCGATTGTTGGGTGCAGAACACATAGATGTCCTGAGAAGACATCTGGGTAATTCGGCTTCTCGCAAATGCCCGGTTGTGTTGTTAGGGGGTCTCAACTGTTCCTTGAAGATGCCCTCCAGCTCCTCTGGTCCAAGGTTTCTCTCTTCTCGCTGTCATAGTCCCATACTACCTGAGGCTGTTCCATCGTAATGTGCCTGTTACCTACCAAGAGGGATGTCCTGGTGCATTCCCACCCCCACACGCCCCCCACTCCCTCATGCTACCCACCCCCCACGTGCCCCCCACCCCCGCTTCTGTGGGTAAGCCCCGCCCACGCATCTGGATTGCCGCATAGTCCAGAACCCTGGTGGGGTTTCCTGTAAATGCTAGCTTTAGGGTGTGTGTGGGGGAAACGGTCAATCAAACATGGACTTAACTTCTACTATGCCTCTTGGTGCTGAAATACAGTTTCTTTTTTCTCTGCTCTAAGCTCAGAAGTGGAGAGGAACAAGTCAATAACACACTTTTCAGCTGCCGTTATGCAAACAACCAGCACTTCTTTGCCCGTCAGGACCTCCCCTGGACACTTGCTTTTGTGAGGCTCATCTGGGGCCAACAGAGAGACTCTTTAAAAAAAAATAATAATTTCTCCTAATCCCTTTCTGCCTTCTCTTTTAAGATGTGAAGGCAACAATTTCCTGGACTATTCATTAATAATTTACCCCCCCTATGATACCGGGCAAAGTATCAGGGAACATCACATTTTGTAAGGACATATCTAGAAAACGGCTTTATCAGCAGGCGTCAGCTCTGTGTCCTGCCTATACCCCGCGACTGGACATGCCCACCAGCAATCTCTGAATCCTCAGGAATAAATAACAACAAAATCCTTCCTAGGTTTTTTAGGCTATTTTGGGCCCTTGGTGTCCCAGATATAGAAATATGCAGGAAGAGATTTATTTGTACATTGAACTCCTTGCTCGGCGTGGAATTATTCAAAGAATTATTTTAAAACGAAAATATTTTACTATACAAGGAGTGAGAGTGCAATCATGGAATGTTCCTCCTCCAGAAGTTGCTGTAGGACAATCCTTGCTAAATGCAGGCCACGTCTAGCCTGAAAACATGCTTTTTGTGGTCTCTGTGTTGTGTTTTGTTTTGTTTTTTTAATTAATTGATGTAGGAGCCATTTTGTGTGAACCGGAAATTTCACATAATAATGGATTTAGGGATTAAAAAAATCTGTCAGTAGCAGGTCTGCGCTACCCTTAGGTAGGAGCTAGGTAGCAACTGCCCCCTCCCTTTAAATGGGGCTCAGGCCCACAGGAGCTGAGGGGTGCACCCCCTCATATCAGGCATATGTCTTTTAGTTGGCCCTTTAGGGCAGCACAGGCTGCTTTTTTTTGCCAGAGTTCTCCTCTGTGAATTATAAATCAAATCTCACTGTAGGTCTGCCAAAGACATTGGCTTTTGTGATCACTGTCTTGACAAAGACCTTTTTGATGTCGTAATCTTTATTAGAAATCATAAAGAGAAAGTATGGTAATGTTTTCTGAGCTCCTTAGGGACCTTCCTTTCCAGAAAGATGAACCATCATTCCTTAAACACCCATCACGTGCCAGGCACCTTTCGTCCCCTATCTCACAGGATCACTGCAACTCTCTCAAGTGGGTATTTTACAGACAAGGGAAGTGGAGCTCAGAGAGACTGCGTAATTTGCCCAAGATCACACAGCTCCCGGCTGGCAGAACGCAGTCGCATTTCGAGGCCTGCCTGGTTCCAAAGCCCAGACTTGTCTACTAAACCTCCCAAAGACTTCAGAGGACTCCATGAAAATCTCGTACCTCTTACCACATCCCTGTCGAGGATAAGGAATTGAATCAGAGAGGCGGAAGAGGGAAAGGGAAATTTTAAAGCTTTTTTTTATTTCTCAATGGCTATGCCACCATTTCCTTATTAGGATGGCAATAAAATCACCTATTTGGGTTTCTGTAATTCCCCAGGAGCTGTGAAACTTAAACGTACGTGTGGCTCCTGTAGGCAGCTGGAAGGCTGGCATCCACACTTCTGCTTTTCCCCTGGCTGTGCAGACCCCGTGCTCAGTTGCTGCTCAGCTGTATGGAGCCCAAATTGTAATAAAAGTGGTTTAGTGCAAACCATACAGACATAATGGTCTTTGATTTCCCCCTAGGCTTTGAAAATCTCTCTTAATTATCTGCCCGTACGCTTGGAATTTCTTTGCCAAGTTCATCTTCATTTACTGAAGTGTCTCCAGAGCGCCACTTTTAGAGGAATTTCTTCAGAAGTGGAAACTGGCCCAGAGCCCTCCTGTCAGGAAGGTCAGTGCAAGCAATAAAGTTGACTCGGAAACTTGCTCCAGCGAAGCGGTCACTTAGGGAGAGGGAGTCTGGCCCACTCGGTAAGAAACGCCGTAGAAAGAGGAGTAAGGGCGGAAGAGAAGAACAGCCGGAACAGGGGGAAATAACACTTTAGTTGTTGATTCTCTGGGTAGAGGAGGAGGCCTTCCTTCTGCTTTGGGTAACTCCAAATTCCTGCTCATCCCAACCACTTACACCACCTTCCCAATAACCCCGTCCAGAGTCTTCCATCCATCAATGACCCGTTCAGCCGTCTCTGAGCATCTCTCCATTCCTCGGGCAGCCACTCACTCTCCCCTTTTCACACTGATGACGGCACGTTACGATATATATTCAATTGTTTTATATATTATTTGTCTCTCTCACCTTCATGTAAGCTGTTTGAGCTCAAGAACCTGGTCTGTTTGTCTGACTGCTATACCCTTAGCATTTTGTCTGTGTAGCACACATAGTAGGAATTCAAGTTATTGAATTTTCAATATGTTCTTTGTATCTGAAAGTCAGTAAGATGCGGTTTCCACCTTCAGGCATTCATAGATCTTTTTTTTTATTCAAGGGTTTTTTTTAGAGAGGCAGATATAAACATAAATGCAACTCATACTCTACCTTGACTTGTGTTCATGGCTTTAGCAGAAGTACTTTAACCAATTACCATTGGATTCCCTGGGTGTGATGGTTAATTCTAGGTGTCAACTTGACTGGCTCACAGCATATACAGATTTTGGTCGAACATTACTCTGGGTGTGCCTATGAGGGTGTTTCTGGGTGAGATTAACATCTGAATCTGTAGACAGAGCAAACTGTCTTCACTAATGTGGGTGGGCCTCGTCCAATCAGTTGAAGGCGTGAATAGAACAAAAAGACTGATATTGTGGCCATCACACTAACCCTCATCCCATAAAAGTAAGAGGGGACCCCTCCTGCCTGGCTGCTTTGACACTGGTCTGTTCGGTTCTTCACACTCAGATTGAAACATCAGCTCTTCTTGGGTCCCACACCTGCCAGCTTTCAGACTAGAACTTACACCATTAGCTCTCAGGCCTTCAGATTCTGACTAGGACCACGCATCGGCTCTCCCGCGTCTCCAGCTTGCCCACTGTAGATCTTGGGACTTCTCAGACTCTGTAATCACTTGAGCCAATTCCATATAATATGGGTAGATCCATGACAGACGATACACAGACGGATGGAAGACAGACAGATGAAAAATTTCTAGTGGTTCTGTTCTCTGGAGAGCCCTAATACAATGGGCCAGACATGCTAACTTTGAAAGTGTCGTGCCCTGCTTCTCTTAGAAGCAGGTGCCAAAAGGAAGGCATTGTGTGGAGGTTTAGTGAGGAAAGTGCCTGGGAAGGATAAGGGTTAACGTGGGGGAGGGAAGGAGCAGGCAGGGGGAGTCTTTGGCATATAGTGCAGGTCCGAAATCTAGGAAAGGGAAGAGGGAAGGAAGGGTTGAGTAGGAAGAGTTTCAGACCATGGCAGAATTCTGAGAAAGTTTTGACCATCCTGCTGGAAAGTCCCCAGGCCAAAAGTGCCCATAGGAGGAATCCCCCCTTGAGCCAGGAATGGCCCAGTTCTAATTCCCCACTGGGCTCAGTTTTCGTCTGGAGCAGCCCTAGGGGACGTGTGGCCTCTCAGTGAATGCTCTGGAAATCCAAACTCTGGCAGCTGGAGGCAACGCTCCACCACAGGTTCTCTCTGAGGGGGCACCTCAGCAGGCGCCCTCATGCCCTTTCTTCCAGAATGGATTTCTGAGGCTGAGGGAGGACTCATGCATGTTTCAGTAAATATAGAATCTCTGGGAGGAGGACAGCATATTTTTAAGGGGGGGCTTTCAGGGACTTCTCTTGGAGCGTATGATCTTAGACTGTATAATTACCACATCCAATCTTAGGGTTGTCTCTGCCCACAGCCAAGAATAGGGTATGGTGGTGGGGATCTAAGGAGAGCGGGGTGTGGAAAGCGGACTGTCGGTCCTGCCAAGGCCAGGGGCATGGGGAGAGCAAGCACCTGCCATCCCGAGTGACGGGAGGAGGACCTGGTGTTGGAAACCAGTCAGGGCCTGGACAGCTTTGGTGCCCACGCCTGACTTGACAGACCTCTGGCTGAGACTTTGAGGATCTGGATACCTTTCAACAGAGCTAGGAGGAATATGGCAGCCCTCAGCTTCCCTAAGTTGGAGCAGAAAATCTCCTGGGAGTGGGCAGGAAAAGATTCTAGCCCACCTGTACTTCTGGCAAACAAACTAGTGCTTGTTTGTGTTAAATGATTATAAATCAAGTTCTTTCTTTTATTTCTCCTTTAAGATCAAAATTTATTAGCAACTCAGAAGATTTGTGTGGGCTGGGCTTTCCCTGTAAACATTTCCCTCCATTAATGTATTTCCCCGACTCTACAAATTAAGAGAACTGCCACCTGAAACTTGCAAAAAAAAAAAAAAGAAAGAAAGAAAGAAAAGAAAAAAGAAAAAGAAAAAGAAACATTTGTCAATTAATTCTCATGAAATTATAGTGACAAAACATTAGCACCGGACAGAGATTTGGAGATCCTTTACTGTTACACGTAGGGAAGTTGGAGCCCAGAGTAATGCATGGTGTCCCAAGATCACCAGGCTGATAATGGCGGGAAGAAGGCTGGAACCCAAAGCTTTCATTTTTGGGCCAGACCTTTGCCCGCCTTGGCAGCCTCGCTTTCTTCTCTGATGCTACCTTGCTCTTTAAGTCCTTCAAGTTAAGCACAACCTTGGTGAGCCAAAGAGCTTTTTGTTTTCTGGGAAATCACTTTTTTCTCTGGCTGAGAGTTTAGTGACTTAATATGAGAAAGAAAACAAAAAACAGTGCCGTGCTCCAGGAGCCACGCAAACTCCAAGGCCTTGCCACCTGACGACGGCCAAAGCTAACGTCAGTCCCGTGGGGGGAAGGACGGAGAGACTGAGGGCCTGAACTCCCGGCGCGGTTAGCGGCAGAGCCGACCTTCGTTTCCACAACGGGTGCAAGACCCCAGCGGCCGCCTGGCCGTGGCCTCCGAAATTTCTCCTGAAGCAACCTTGACAGTTATCTGGGAGGAGACAGCCCCAGAAGAAGCAGGTCGGGACTGGAACGCACACCCCTTCCGGCTCTCAGCCCGATGACTGTCCACAGCAAAACACTTTGAAGAGTCCAAGGAAGAGGCTTTTAATCGAAGGTGTGCCAGCGCGAGTTAGGAGGTCGCGTCAGTCGAGCGCTTCGGCCGTGTCATCACCGTGGAGCCCTCCCGTGTCCCGGGCGCCGCTCCGAGCGCTTTCTGCGGCCGGGTCGTCCTTTCACGGGGCGATGCCTCGGCTTCGCCACGGTAGTCCCAGCGACGGGTCCCAAACCCCGGGGCCTGCGCCAGCGGAGGCTTGTTCCGCACGTGTCGGGTACGGGCTGGGGTGGCCGAGGCCCTGCCTCACATGGCTGCTTCCACGCAGGGACCAGCAGGACGGAGAGGACCCTACTGAGATGTGTCGGTCTCGTGGCAGAGGCAAAAGGTCACAGTGGCCCCGAAGGCTCTGTTCGGTCACAGCTCTTGTCACTTCTACTTAAAGTCCACAGGTCCAAGCACGTCACATGACCAAGCCTGATGCCAGTGAAAGGACCACAGCCAAGTCCTGTGACAGTGAGCAGCGATGTGAGGCCACGCGCAGAGACGTTTTATACACACACACGTAACACAGATCTATCCTATTTAACCTGTATTATCCACTAAAAAGTTTCAACATGGAAAGCAGGAAAACATCTGAAACAGGCCTGTGACCCCCCACGGGGGAACCACCGCCTCCCCTGTGTTAGCTTTTGTCGTCTTCAATCACAAAACGTACGAAACGGGAAAACACCGCTCGACGCCCCACATTCATGCAGACGCGACAGAGCTGGTATTTGAGGCAGCCAGCGCCGTGGCCCCCACGGAAGTCGCTGGGCCATGTCACTGCTCCCACGCGCTGCCGTCTGTCCGCAGCCCCGTGACGTGGCCGTCCCTGCCCCGCGCCCTCTGCCAGCGGGTGCGGCCTGCCCAGGCCTTGCGCCGAGCCTCAGACACCTGCTCTTCCGACCTGCGGCCGCGCCCACTCACTCAGCCGACGACGTGCTGAGCACCGGCGAGCGCGGCACGACAGGGGCAGTCGGTGGAGAGCGGTTAGACGGATCATTCGGAACCGGGGGACGGGCCTTTCTCACAAGCCTGGTCGGGGCAGCCACCGCCCAAGCCCTCGGACTGAAGTCAGAATCGTTAGGTGTCTGACCCACGTGAAACTGCCGCAGGGAAGTGATAAGAGATTTCGTCCCGGGGGAGGCCTAGAGAAGGGTGAGGGAAGGGTGTTTAGCTGAGCCTCTGAAGGAGAAGGTGGGTGTGAAACTGTGCGGGGGAGGGGAGGGAGTGGACGCGGAAGGAAGGCGTGAAGGAAGGTAGCACGCACGTTGTGAGTTCAAGGCCCCCACTCGGCGGGAGCATCAGAAGCCCTTATGTCTTGTCTCGGCAACGCATATGGTAGCAAAAGCACAGAGGACCTTTGTCACTTGATTTTAAACTGCTGTTCCCGTACCAGGGCACATCGCCTGTCGTGACTAATAATGACTATTTCTAGAACTCCCGTAATTATCCTTGCATAACATGATCACATTGCATTGTGTTTAAAAAGCACCAAAGCACGACTTTGATAAACATTATTTTCTACAACATATCAAATATTTACGAATCCTGTGTTGGCTTTTCCTCATCCTTAAAAACGATGGCAGCTGCCTTCAACAAGGAAAGCAAGCTTCCTGTCTTTAGACGACCAATAGCTCTGCGGTAAAGCACGGTGGAAGTGTCATCGTTTTAGAGGGGAAATTGTTTTCATTCATTCATTCATTCACTCAATGAGCAAATATTTAGTGAGCACGTAGTGTAAACAAGCAATTACTCCAGGTGTCAGGGAGGCAGCGACAGACAAGAGGCACAGATTTCCGGCCCCGTGCATTGTGCCTTTTGCTGAGTATGCAAAGCGATATAATGAGAACCAAAAAGCTAAACTGCACATTTATGGAGGAGGCAGACCTTGATTGTCAGGCTGACTTGTATCGTTTTCTCTGCAGAATGTGGGTCGTCACTGAGTACCTTCTGCCGGGAAGCTGATGTGAGAGCCAGGCTCCGGGGGTTGAGCAGGTGGCACTGTGCGTTGTGTGTTGGCGGACTGAGTTAGAAAGGGACTTGAAACGGAGAAGGGACATCCAGAAAACATCTGACACCCAGGAAACAGGAAAGCGGTCCTGAACCAGGGTGGTCAGAGTGAACGCGAAGCCCGGACAGGACCTGAAACATTGCCGGGAGGCGCAGGAGCAGGACAGGAACCCCCAGTGGTGTCCACGGGAGACCAAGGCGGACGCAAGAGTCCAAGCTCCCTGGTTTGCAGCTTCGTCTCGGGAGGGGTGAGGTGGTTCAGCTGTAGAGCGGGCACTGGTACCAGACCCCCAGCAGCGAAGTTCGGCCTGAGACCTAACAGCTGTGAAACTCTGGGTAGGTTACTTAACCTCTCTGAGCTCCGTCTGCCCAACCTGTAAAAGGGAAATGTAGCTCCTAACCTGCAGGACTGAGCACGTCAGTAATGTCCGGAGCACAGACTGTGCTCTCAGCGACCGCGCTATCATGGAGACAGGCAGGTGCCCTGGCTTGGGGCATGCATCTAAAGTAAGCGGGAGCCGTCCAGAGACAAGAGTGAGGCGGACACGCACAAAGGTGGGAGCCTCGGGGGAGCCCCATTATCAGCTGTAACAGCACTTTCACGGCAGGACGTCCACAGGGGGATGGCAAGTCGGGAATCAGAGGCATAGGAGGCTCCCATGAGTCCCCATATTAATTAATAACAACAACATATTAACGTTTATTTTTGGGCGTTACTGTACTAAACATCTGACCAGCTTAGATCCGTTAGCCCTCACAGCAAGCCTAGAAGGAAGATAGGGTTGTCTTCACTGTCTTATAAGTGAAAAAGCTGAGATTCAGTTGGCCAAAGTGAGCCAGCTAATGGGGGGCAGAACTCGAATTCAGGTCCCGCTGACTCCCAAGCCCATACCCTTCACATCCAAGGTCTGGAGTGGGAAACTGGGGGTGGCCCGGGATTTGATTTGAGAACTCGAACTCCCCTGCCCAAGCAGACACACCCAGGCCACCAAGGTGGCTCTCCCCGCTGTGCTCATGAAGAAATGATGTCAGTCTGAAGGGAACCACCGTTCCCACCTGAGCAACCCCTTTGTGGATCGGAGTTGATTCTTTTGGTTCCTTTCAGATCCCAATCAGCTTCTCGTGACCGCAGACGGCTCTTTGGGTTCTAGAGAGTCAGTCACAGTCCTTCCAGGCCCACTCTCTCCTTTCTCTGGGCATTTTGACCAAGCCCCCGGGGCTGGGAGCCAGTGCCTCGGAAGTACTCCAGCCCGGGAGACAGGACCCAGGGTCACTCTGGGCCTCCACCATTTACTACCTGCAATTTGGGGCAAGGCCCTATCCTTCTGGGGCCTCTTTTCGTTCCTCTCTTGCAAAGCAGAGATAATGACCCAGGCTCGGGTCAAACAACTAGGAAATGAAGGCATCTGCAGAAGGAATCAGTATGTAACCGTCTGCTGTTCTCTGTGGCACACCGGGTCGTGACAGTGGCCAGCTGGGGGGAGTGAGAAAAATCTGGGCTCTTTGCCCCCAGAAGATGTCAAAGTCTTGAGCCCCAAAATGCTTGAACTGACCCCGTCATCAGACTACCTTGAACTTTGGTAAAACCTATTTTAACTCCTCTTTTGTTTCCCAAGTGCAGCCATAGTGAGTCATTTTCCCCTTGGGAACAAGTGTCACCTTCCCGGTTCTGCCCCTTCTATTTTGATGTTAATTTTAGCATTACCTGTGTGGATTGCTGGGTTTTGATCCAAAACAAGCCCTGCCCGGAATAGAACAGAGACAGCTCTCTGACTCACTTCACAGCTTAAGACTCCAGCATGTTACTTTGCCATTTCTCAGGGAACAGATTCCCCCAACAAAGCCTACTGTGGTGTTCTGGCCTCATAATTTTCAGCACGAGGATCTGACAAAAAGTCCATGGCACAAAGATGGCACCTGCCAGCTAGTGTTTAGGAAGAAGTTGAAATTATCAGAAGAAAGCTCCGCGCAGACTGTCCTGTGTGTTAGTCCGGGGAGCTTGACTTTGCTTTTTGTGTTAAGCCAATCCCTTTAAAATATTAACTCATCCCAGTGAGCAAAGACCTGCCTTTTTCCTGAACCTTCCGCTTCTCCCTTACAGGGTCTCAAAAGCAGGCATTTTCTTGTTTTTCTTTTTCTTTTCTTTTAATGTACGATCTGGCCTGTCGAAGGAGACACCAAAATGCCAGGGCAGTCGAGCGAATAATCGGCATTTACTCGGGGCCCCGCCGCGCTTTCGAACCAGAAGGACGACAGAGCCGAGTGAGTGGGGGTCTCTCTGCATGTGGCTTTGTGCAGCAGGCCTGCCAAACATTACTATTCCAGCCCTCAAACCTGTGCCAGACTGTTAATATCTTAATGCTTATTCAAGTGTCAGGGAGTGCTGGCAGATGTCAGGGAGAATGGGAGGCTGTCAATAAGGAAATTACTCACATTCACAGGGTGATGGCGGCAGTCTGTCAGGTAGCGTTTGAAAAGAAGGGAGCAGAGGGGAAAAAAGAAGGTGGCAGCGAACAGCGCTGGGGGAGGGTCCTTTTTCGATGGATAAATTGTTTAAAGACATCTCATTTTCCCTCTGTTCCTAGAGCTAAACCCCAGATACAGCAGTCACAGGTCAATCAGGAAACCAGACGTTGTTGTCTCTCGGGGGCTTCAGCGAGAGCCGGGAGACTGGGGCCTTTTGTGTGTGACCCACGACAAATAAATCAGGTTCTTTCCCGAGCGGCGGGAGTGCATTTTCCGGTCGTCGGGAGACACACACGGTTTTCCAGACTTTACCGATTTCACTCAACAGCTACTGACCGCCGGCTCTGCGCTCGCTGCGGTGAACGACCCAACGGCTGAATGTACACGGGACGTTTATTTTGAAACACATTCTTTACAGTGGAGAGAGGAAAAGGCATCCTCTTTGCTGCGCCGTTTTAAGATCGAGAATCTGAACTCGGTAGAATTCCGCCCGTGCGGCCCTGATGGAGCCCGCCGTGGGCTTGCCCGTGCGACAGAGGGGGCTGCGGACTGGAGCTTCTGGAGAAAGGCTTGTGGGCGATCCTGCCTTGGAAAGCTTCTCTTAGTTCTGGATTTGGCATGGTGATTCTATTTATTGCCTCCTTATGCCTGTAAAGCTCTTTTCCTCTCTGTTTCTTTACTCATCTTTACACCCACCCCACCCCACCCCGGTCCTGCATGTACGTGTGTGTGCTGGGGGGGACGCAGGTACCATTGGCATCCGTCAGTTCTCAGATACACGGGAAAAAGCCCACATGTAGCTACAAAACTTGCCTTTGAAATGAAAGGTCAGGACCCCCAGAATCACCCTGGAAACATGAGATACCTCCAGTGCTTGTCCCTGAAGATGAGAAAAACACCGCTGCGTGGCAATGCCATTCGGAGTCGTGGTGGCTCACGGGGCTGCCTGCGCTCAGTGTCCCACGTCTCCTATTTCACAGCCCCTCCTCTGTTTTAGAATCTCTCCCAGAAGCAGGAGGAGAGAGGAAGTCAGCACCATGTGTGAGCTGCTTCTAGACTCCCTAAGGAAAAGCCAATATTGTACCGATGGAAAGTCCAGGCCTAAAGGCGCCCAGGAGTGCAGGAATTGAGGCCGGGGACTTTCCCCCGAGCGCCAGAGTCACCTGAACTCCCGAAACACACCTGCCATGGGGACCAGCCTCGGGGGAACCAACCAGTGGCTGCAACGGCGAGGCAGTGGCAGTCTAGACCTCCCTTGGCCAGGGAGGTGGCCCTTGTTGATCCCCCTGGGCCCAACTCCCCACCCCCCTTCCTGGTCACCCTTCCTGGCCAGCTCCTGACCCTGCCCCAGATGAAGTGGTGCGGGGTTGGGATTCGGGGTAAGAGTGCGCTCCTGCCGCGTCGGCACAGCCCCCCACGAGCATGCCGCCTCCTTGCTGGTCCGGCTGTGGACTCACGGACTGGCCGGTACACACCTCCAGCCGTCGTGCACGAGGCTCCCGCCCTTTCCCGTGTCCCTGACCCTTTGAAGTGCTCTCCTCAAGGGAGCAGAGGCAGATTCCCGTCTGAAAAATGTGGGATCACTGAACTCATCCCCCAGGGGTCTTCCAGGGGCAGAGTATGCAAAGCACCATGTAATAGACCACATTAAGTCCTGCGAGCCGGACGGCCTGGGTTTAAGTCCCAGCTCAATGGTGGCTTTTCCGGCTGTTTGATCTTGGACACGTTACCTGACCTCCCTGTGTCTCAGTTTCCTCATTTGGAAAATGGAGGTAGTAATAGAACTCCCCTCACACGGTTATGAGCATTGAATGAATGCATAACCTCTCAGTAGAGTGCACGGTACTTAGAAAGCTCTGTGTATGGGTTAGATATTATCATCACTCAGGAATTTACTTAGCACGGAAAAAAAAAATACCCCAGGCTAATTTCATTCAAAGAGTCCTATGTGATAGTATTTATTCACTGATTCAAAGCCCCTGTTCTGGTCCTTCTTTTTTTGTTTTTTACTTAAGATTTTATTTATTTATTTATTTATTTGACAGACAGAGATCACAAGTAGGCAGAGAGTCAGGCAGAGAGAGGAGGAAGCAGGCTCCCTGCTGAGCAGAGAGCCCAGTGCAGGGCTGGATCCCAGGACCCTGAGACCATGACTGGAGCCAAAGGCAGAGGCTTTAACCCACGGAGCAACCCAGGCGCCCTGCTCTGCTCCTTCTTAAGGAGGATCCTAAAGGTGTTCCTCTCAAAGAAGTAGACCCAGGTTTTTCACGCTTAAGCAGAAAATACCCAACATGAGTGCACCTGGAGATTTCTACTAATCTTTTACCCCAAAGGTTCGGAAAGGAAATATTTAGCAAAGATCAGTTATTTTAAAATTTTGAGCATACATTATAAATATATATTTTTAAATATCTACCACCCTCTGTTGGGCCCACACCCTCCATGGCCCTCACCAGTAACTGTGGAATGAGGCAGATGGTCAAGGGCCTGACCTAGAGGCCCTCCGACCCGGATTTCGTCACTGTCCCGCACCTTATTGACCCGTAGTCCTTAACTGCGTCTTGTCTGCTGTCCTTCTGTGCCTCCTCTGATCGTTTTTTCCATTGTTCCTCCAGCCTTCCTGTGACCAGGGTCATCAAGGGGCCCTTCACCGCTTCCCATTCTCCACGTATTCTTCAGGCTCAAGGTGAAATCATAGCAGAGACTTAGAAGAGTGACACAGTCAGTCAAAGCACCTGTGTGGGAATTTGTCTCTACTTCTGCTTCCAACTGCTTGCCTCGGAGCAAGTTTTCAACCTTTCTGGTTTTCTTCAAGCTCATCTGTAACAGTGAGACGAATTCTCCACGATGTGTGTTTTGGAATCAGGTTCACCTTCCTCTGCCCTATCTGTCCGTATCCGTGTCAGAACAGTGTCACAATAGTGCTATTTTCAATAGACACTTTCCCAAGTCTTTCCTCTCTACCGTATTACTTGGTCCCCATATCAGAATGGCGAGGTCTTCCTGTTAGGCTCTCACTCTATTTCCAGATAAGGACACTGAGCTAAGACAGAGCAGAATGTGTGACTTGCCAGCATCACAGAGACCCTAGAGCCCAGACGTATTTTACTGGGGCCTGTCAGGCTTTTCTGCTCCACACGCTGGATGCATGGCAAAGGACAAAATGCTAGCAACACAGCAACAGTCCCACAGGTTTTTGTAATAGAACACACACACACACACAGACACACATACACACAGACACACACAGGTACACACACAGACACACAGACACACACACACACACACACACACGCACAGACAACTGAGAACTGAAAGTCACAGATGGAAGGACCTATTGTATAAACCACAATTTCCTTTCATCTCGTTGTCTGTGAACACAGAATCCCCTTGTCCTGGATGGAATTCCCCCACCGTTGTAGGAAAGAGCCCCACCTCTCGCGCATTCCACGTAGGGCCCCGTGAGAGAAGAGATTCATTTTACGTTGACATCATTACTTCATCCTCATGCAAGCACCAGCCTTGGGACGCGGATGTCTCTCAACCCCGGTCTGTCTGGACTTGAAGTCGTGCGTGTTTTAACGTATCCTAAAGCGTTGACTTTCTGTAGAGCAACACAAATAAAAATAGGAAATTATCAGTTTTCTTCTGAATGCATGGTTTAGGTCTGGGTGTAAGAGAAGTACACAGAGTTTCAGTTTCATTTTTAGTGAAATGAGACATAACAGGGTTTACTCTGAAACTGCACAATTTGAATAAGAGCTTTAAGATTATCTGGGTTATTTTCTGTTGTTTTTAAACTACATTTTCGGGGCGCCTGGGTGGCTCAGTGGGTTAAAGCCTCTGCCTTCGGCTCAGGTCATGATCCCAGGGTCCTGGGATCGAGCCCCGCATTGGGCTCTCTGCTCAGCGGGGAGCCTGCTTCCTCCTCTCTCTCTGCCTGTCTCTCTACCTACTTGTGATCTCTATCTGTCAAATGAATAAATAAAAAAAAATCTTTAAACTACATTTTCTAGGACTTTCAAAGGAATAGTCAGGTTCGTGAATATGTCCTGCGGTCACAGAGTTAAACACGATAGAGTGTGACAAGGTGCCTGTCGTGGGGGGAGTTTCCTTCCTGCCTGTCCCTCTTGCTGTGCCCATCAACCAGTTCCCATCTCCTCCCCGAATCGCTGACCACTGACCAGTTCCTTGTTTATCTGCCCACGGATTCTTCTCACGTGAGAAATACTACAATACAGATACATATGCTTTCTTGTTTTATCCTTTTATACACATTATAGCACACACTATACAACCGGACCTCCTCTCACTATGTAGCACGTGTGCATTACGTATCCGTGCACAGTTCCTTATTATTCTCTATTATGCTTGCAAACTGTCTGACTCCGTGACTGTGTCAGAACTCACTTAGCCAGTTCTCTAATGACGAACGCTTGGTTACTTTGATCTTTTACTTGACGAAACTAATAGCTTTGTTCATGTGTTACTTCGTGTAGCGAGTGGACTGTATCTTTAGGATGATTTTCCTTATCCGCTATTGATGGGTTCCAAGATCCATGCATTTGTAACCTTCCACAACAGTGGATTTTTATTAACCTGATGAGCTAAAGAAAAAGATATCTCGGTGCTGCTTTAATTTACGTTTTTGTTAATATGAGTCAGACTGATCATTTTTCCTCGGGGTAAAAGCCTTTTCAGAAACAAACTCGTGTGTTCAGTCCTTTGCTGGGATTCTCTCGGTGGTGCTGATGTTCAGTTAGTGCCAGGACAATAAATACGCGTATATTTACCATTTCCTAGTTTGCTATGGGATAGGCTTTTCTTCTAGGAGAAAGTGACCGTTCTTATCTCCTTTGCATTGAACGTTACAGGTGGTTAATTAAGTCGTGCATCTTTTTTAAGTTAATTAAGTCGTGCATCTTTTTATTTTGTGTCTAAGATTTGGCCAAAGTTGAATTCGAACGAAGAGACGTACAACGGTGCCCGACGTCCTCCTCTTTCCGCCGCATCCCTGCACATGGTTGAAATTTGCTCGTTATTTTGAAAGACAAAATCACCACCAGGACAAACTCCCAATCTCTCCTCCTCTGTAAGGAATTTTAGAATCGCTCCACCAGTCCCTCCAAGGAGAACTGGAAGAAATGATAGGGTGAAAAGAAAAAAAGCGGAATTGTCTGCCACGGAATCCGTCTAACAGTATAGCTAGATGACTGTCCCTTTTTCCTCTCTTAGATGTGTGAAAATGATTCTTCACCTGTTGATATATTGTTTTCAGAAATTTGAAAAGTAGTGGCTTGTTCTGATGTGTCTGCCCAGGCTATAAAGTTAACCTTTTGACTTCCTAACGCACTAGTTAGAAGAAAAGGAAAAGCTGGAGTATGAGAGGGGGATGAGGTTCCCTACGCACTGAATACTAATGAGCTGATGGATGTCACCTGTATTACTGCGCAGCTGTGATGGGCCTGACATTCTACTGGACACTGAGCGTGGGTATTAGGAGGCAAGAAGGGCATGCCCCTTGCTTTCTCGGAGCTGGAATTCTAAACCAGCCCCTCCACCCTGGTTCCAGTGAGACTCCCGTGGGGAAGCTTCGCAATCATTCAGCGCAGGGGCCCGCGACAAGAAACTGTAAGGATGCAAGTTGGGAACAAATATTTTTTAAAATTCCCCAGATGACTCTAAAGGAAGCTAGAGTGGAAAACCACTGGTGTAGCCATACCCTGGAGATGCTTACGAAACCACGAGGTATTCCGAAGAGGAAGTGGTCATGGAAACTTTGATATGATGTAATATGGACTACCTAGCATCGACTTTGAGGCATTTTTGGCTCCATGTTTAGCTTCAAAAGCAATAAAGCCTTAAGCCAGCATTCCAATGTAAAGATAAGTTGGAAGATAGAAGAACAGGTGCAATGGCACCTCCAGGAAAAACACTGGAGATATCCAGACTGTGGCACTTTCTCTGAGATGGAGGGCCAGGTGTCTTCCAAAAAGCCAATGTCAAGAAAAGCAGAGAGGGCTGGGAGTGAGGTGGAGACGGATATAGATTAATAGAAAACAAAGAAACAACAACCCAGTAGAACACCTTGATTATATCCTTGTTCAAAAAGAAACCTCTGGGAATAATTTTTTTGGACAATTTAGGAAACTTAATATTTAAATATATACTAGAAATCAGATGATATTAATACGGTTGATTTTTCCTAGCTGTTAGATATATCGTTATCTAGGTACAAGAATGTAAGGAGACACGTGCTGAAGTGTGTAGTCCTATCAACAACTTCCAAGTGGTTTTTCAACAACAGAAAATGAAAGCCACACGTAGAGATAAGCAAATATGGGCCCACTTTTCTGAGGAGTCTGAAAGAGGCTGAGGTATTAAAGATGAGAGAGGCCGCTGCATAGTAATGATAATTATATTTAATTAACAACCACTTATTGAGTTTTATGTGCCAGGTACCGTACTAATGACTTTATATACCAGGTATTAGTTCCTTTTTAAAGCAAGCATTATTAGTATTTTAATTTTACAAATGAGAAGACTGAAGCTTGTAGTAAGTAAACAGCTTCGGCTCACACGGAGCCAGAATCCGAACCAAGTCCTTCCTGTTTCCACTGCGGAAGACCTCGATCGCCAGGCGGCCTCGCCCCGCCTCGGGACACTGCTGCCGCCGCACGTGTGGCCACGGAAAGCACGCGCTGTGGACTTGCTTCCATCGCAAGAGGCATCACAGGGCAAATCCGTCTGATGTCCGAGTGTCTGCTTCACGGACTGGGTCCTCCTTGCCATACAGAGACCAGAGCTAGGCCGACCTCGGTCTAAATCTTGGATCTGTCATTTGTTAGATGTTTGTTCTCAGGCAGCTTTTTAAAAAACCTTCCGTCAGTTTCGGTTCCTCTTCTAGAAACGGACTCCTCTTTATGGGATTGTTAGGCTGCTTCAATAGATGTGTAGAGAAAGCACTTAGCACATCCGGGATGTATAGTAAATGCTGAGTAAATGTCAGTCACCCATCCCCCAGCTTTTTAAAAATTAGATTTGAATGGCTACAAATGACGGAAAATCACCTGATGCTCAAAGTGATTGCCAATGCTGGACCCTACAGTCACTAAGTATGGACTTGGCATCAGGGATCATGGCTTTGCGTACCTACACCCACAGCCGGAAAACTCAGCTGGTGCGCACAAACTTGTGTTTGTGCTCAGTATGATAGTCATTACGATGTGTGTATTAAGGCTGTGAGTTTATTAGACCTCTGCCTTCTTTTAATTAAGAACACCGCAACCCACTGATAGAGACAGGTCAACCTGAAGCGGACGACTTAAAACTACGAGCCATAGCTGTCCTTGACTTAGGTGGCTGAGTACCTAACATCTCCTGAGCTAAAACTTGGGCACGGAGCAAAGGGAAGTGCTTCAAAACTCTCTCTCGGAGCAGGCACACACTGGTTCAGAAGAGCCCTAGCCTGAGACTGACAGGTGTTCCACAGCCCATAGGATCGGCAACTCCGTCAGCTGTATGGACAGGCTGGTTGAGCAAAGGGGAATATTTTAGGACAAGTGAGTTTGGGGAACTACATAGTAGATCAAGAAGTAGCAATATTCTCATTTATTCTCATTATTCAATCGATATCAAACACTCACTGTACACCAAGTATCGCCGTGGCCTTTGACGTGATAGATAAGGTCTTTGTTCACTTGTACTTTTTATTCTAATTACTCTATTAAAACGTTTATCCCAAATTTAAAGTAGTAACTACATAAATGGATAAAAAAGGTGATTTTAGGGAGTGCTAATATGATCCGAAGGGTTCATTGAAGGACCTCTTCATTCCAGGAAACGACCAAGAACTAAGCCACACCAGCTATGTTCATGACTGACTCCTTGTCTTACAGGGTTGCTTCCAGAGAAGCCTTTCTCGATGCCCTCTGAGACGGGCACCCCAGCTGTTCTCCGTCCCAGCAATGGCCACCGTCTGTGACGATTGGTCGTTTGTCTATTTCCTTGTGATAAGTCCATCTTGCCCACCTGGAGGGACGTCCCGTGACAGTGGGAACCTTGTCTGTTTTGTTCTCATTGGGTTCCCAAGGCCTTTTCCAGGGCCTGGCCCATGGAAGTTTCTCTCTCCGGTAAATACCTGTGGAGCTAGGGCAGCCGACCCTCCCAACGTGCCTGGAGCAGAAGATCTGCCCACGACATGTGGTTTTCGGTGCTAAAACCAGCATAGTCCCAAGTGAATTGTCCCAGACCTTCCATGACTGAAGCTGAATCTCAGATCTCATTACGCCAGACCCAGAGCAGAAGTGTCACTATGCCGTGAGATACTTACTGGTAGTCACGGCCTCTAGCGGAGCCCAAGCCTCAGCGACCAGGGAAAGCAGGTGCCCAGGGACTCTTCCAAACACCACAATCTAATAATGCAGACATTGAATCCGGGTAAGGATATGCCCACAGTCATAAGGTGAGTGGGTGAGGTCAGTCTGTCACTTCTGGGACTCTTCAAGCCTCTTGCCCGGCTGCTGAGTTATCCAGACGGAACGATCTAAAACTAACAAAACCAATCTGAGTAGCATTTGACAGCGAAAAACACCTCTGAAATCACGTCATCCAATCTCCTCAGTTTACAGTTGAGGAAACTCAGAATCTGAGCGTAATCTCCTTAGTGGAGAGCCTAGTTTTATAGGATCTTCTTTATTTGTTCCCACGCAGACCAGGGTCCCTGTGAAATAGTGGTCACTGCTCTTGGTCTCTAGGTGAGAGAATGTGTCCCTTCCATAGTTCGCGCTCAACCAGCTGTCCTGTTTTGCATTTCTTTCCTCATTTGCTCTGGAACAAGTTCTGCTAGCCTTTTTTGCAAATGACTTATTTCAATATGCTGGTTGTTTCTCCTCAAAAGAATTCCTGTTTAACAGGTTCAAATATTCCCTCATGCCGTAAAAACTTCTGTAAAAATTTCTAGGGCCTAATAGACATCTTATCTGTCAGGTGAGAGTTTCCTGGAGTTTATGTCATTGAGATACACTTTCAAGGACTGGTTTCAGCATTATATGTGGGGTTTTTCCTTACCAGAGGAAAGATACAGATCAAAATTCACATTCATTTTTATTCTGTTTGTGTTGTGAATCAAAAAAATGAGACTATGTCTGCCATGAGCCTTCATGAGCCAGTGGGGGCAGGGCTAACCCAAATCACATCTATTTAGAGATATTTTCAAAACAGTATGTCCTAGTTCAACTATTTTGGGTAAAAAAATACAACTTGTTGGTATTTTGGAAGTTATAAAGTTTGGATTCACAACGGCCTTTTGTAATATCTGGTGTTTAACTTTTAACTTAGGAAGAGGATTTCAAAAAGAGTTTATGGGTTCTGAAGAAAACACAGTAAAACAGAATGACTCAAGACCAGGGTTTTATTTGTCTGAGGAGACCTATGCGGACGAGGCATCGTATTTGAGCCTCTGTTACAAATTTCTTGCTGTAAGAGGTACAAAGTTCATACCTCCATAAAGAAGGCCTTAGTCTTTCTCAGGGTTATTTCCTAACAAGTTCTCTCTTAGGAGATAATCTCTTTAAGTCATTGAGCAATAGTCTGGGCCGGAGAATTCCTCTTTTCTTCCAATCTCCCCAAGCTCCCCCTCTCCAAGCAACAGCTATGTCCTTCCCCTCACACTGACACATCGAACATGTCTCCGAACATGTACTGTGGCTCTCTCAACAGACCAGACGTGAATGGAGCATTCCGTGAAGAGGGAGACCTGTCCATATGTCCAACCTCCATTTTCCTTTAGTTCTTGACCACTCTTCAGAGACAGCTAATTGGAGACAATTATGTGAATAATTGTAGATTCTAAAATTATCACTCGTGAATTCCAGGCCCTGGAAACGTTAGTCATATGCTAGTGGTGTTAGTCTGAGGGAGAGTTGACTGGAAAACAGGTCTCAGTCAAGAATCAAAGCTCTTTTGGGTTATACTCATAATTTGCATCCCTGTCTGAGAGGGGATACATGCAATCATATCAAGAAGCAAGAGGAAGCTAATTTTGATAAACTTTGGGAGATTTATAACATTCTTTAACAAACTTTTCACACATTATACTTTTGTATGGCAAGACCAGACAAAACTCTGCACTTCTGGTTGACAGTCACACATTATAAATGTGACTCATCAGGGAGCAGAGCAAGGTAAAATAGTAGCATCGCCAGTACAGAGTGCCTTAAAATGTAAGCTTTAGATGCAGAACTTGAAGTTATGCGGTATAGCTCTATGAAAATATCCAGCCATAATTATAAAAATTTAGGGGATTTTTTGGGAGAAATTCACAAAATTTTAAAAAAGTATAAACAGTTGGGCACCCACTTGTGTCTCAGACGAATAAAAAACATTGTTTTCCAATTAAAACACCCGCAAATGATGATAATGGATATGTTGTCATATCTGCTTTATGTCTTTCTTTATGAAAGAAATCAAACACAACACAAAAATTTGGAGCCCCCTTTGCCTTCATCCTATCCTCCCTTCACCCCTTCCCAGAGACAACTGTTCTTTCTAATTAGCCAGGGAAATACAGTTAAACTATATGATCCGCTCCATTTGTTTTTGTGCAGAAAATATATTTAGCATTATGTTTTCCATAGCAATTTCTAAACATATGTACAGAAATGCCGGTTTTCCAATGGAAATAATATTATTTAAGTGTCAATATAAATATTTGGATATTTTAGCAAATTAAACTTGACAAAATTATCTGGAAATCACAACAATGCTGTAGTATTTTTTAAAAACGATATAGTCTTATTTAAATCAATTCTTTTAGTAGAGGAAAGAGAAAATATATTAGGCATATGTTTTCATGATGATAACAGTAAATTCTTACTAGAGAAACTTTTGGATCAACATAATTTCTTGAATACACTTTATGACGTCTGATGAATAGTTCATGCTATGGTTACTTTAATGATACAGCAACTAAGAGTTTACTATTTTACTATCTTGAATATTAAATAAGATAGGTGGTACTGGCAATATTCAGAGAATTCTAATGAAAAGTGTTAGCAACATCTAGAATTCTTTATCATTTCATCAAGAAAGATTTGATATCTTGAGAATATTTGAAAACAAATTGTACCTTCTACTGTGTCAAAGTAGCTCCACAGATGTCACCCCTGCAGAAATAATTAGGAAATAAAATCATGTAGTTTTTGAAGTTTTGGGCTTATCACCTAGGCTCTTTGACTTGCATAACTTGGCTATTATCTTGTTGGAGGGCCTTGGAAAGATCATTTAATCTCTCTAGAATTCAATTTCCTTTCAAAAATGCCTTGGTTGGTGGCATGGGGATGGTGAAAGGTTAAAAGAGAGGTCATTAATACTTCTACCAGGCCCAAAATTTTATTACTCTATTATTCATTTTCTCCCTTCTCCCTTCCCACTCAATGTTCCAGGACATAGACTGGTAATTAGTCAAAACTAAGGAGATCTTCTAGCAAAGTAATCAGACTTAACATTAAAGGCTGTAAGAATTTGAAACAGAAAACCTTATCTTAATTCATTTTAAGATCAATTTACTCACAAGAAAGCTGACAAAAATGGCTAGAAAGAGAAAATAGAAATAGAGAAATATATTTATATTTACGATTTGCTATAGTTTATAGGATGAATACTTATCTAAACAAACTCATGGTAAACAAATTTGAACTTACACTCAGAACAGCATTACATCTTGTCAAAATGATGCTTAAGGTTATGAAATATTTCTTTGTGCAGAAAAAAATAAGTTACTGTGCATTATATAACCAATGAAGACGATGAGATTGTCTCATAACCTCATGATCAGGCCAAGTTATATTATTTCTCAACATCAATATCCCTCCTGAGGTTATTACAAATAATTACTTTGTATTAGTAAATAAGAGTGGGCAAATGAGTCAAACAGTAATGTGGATAAAGGAAAAATAATAACTTTGCCTTTCAGCAGTTCTCATCTAGCATAAATGAAGATCCATTAATGTTTTACATCTCTCTAGGGGATTTTGAAAACCCACTATATCTGTTGTGGAATTTCCCATGGGGTCATTACATTCTTTTGTGCAACTTAAGGGCTGAGAGATAAAAAGTGACAGTGATAGAAATCATGTGGGTCTGTGGAAGAGACTTTCCCGGAGTTCTCTTTTTTAGTCAGTTCCTTTGTCTTCAGGAGTATCTTCTCAGCCAGTCTGGCGAATAACAATCTGTAATATTTTTAGTGACCCCAGGAAAGGGAAATATATGCCTCTGTAATGACCACCGTCAGAATTAAATGGCCCTCACCGACCCAATGTTCTCCCTAAAGGACACAGCGGATGTGAAAAAACATTGTAAACAGTAATAAATGTTGTGAATTACTATTGAGATGATAATTCCAAGACTGATCCAAGCACATGTTTCATCACAAAAATTCCTTCTAAATGGCGGGGCTATGAAGGCGTTCACGCAGGTGGGCAGGGACTCGAGATCTTCAATATCTAAATCTTAATGTCCTACCTTCATCATTCTTCTCTCAGGTTCCGGGAAATGCAGGCACACAGGTCAATGCCAAACACATACATGGCTTCCATTACTATGAAATTCCAGTGTGGTCCACTGTGAGCTAGGTTGGCCCACAGAGAGGATTCTTTCATTCAGGATAGAAGCAGGAAGACGGCAGGGCACCAAATCCTGCCAAGAAGCCTAAAGCCTTTCACTCTAGGTGCCCTGGTGATGAGGAAAGCAAAGCCCAGGAGAAGCCCACCGGACCACCAGGCGAAGATGAGGGGTTTTCTCTAAGGTCTGGAGCTGGGATGATCTAATTGGCCTGTCCAACATCTTGCATGGTATCTCCCCTTAACCATTGCTGCCCTGTAGGAGAGAGTCCAAAGAGAGGGGATCCCAAAAAAGGAGTCTTACAGCTCCAAAATATTTCTGTCTTGACTTAGCTGTGCCACAATAGTATTTCCACATCCTGTGTGAAAGCAGTAGGTATGGGAGTAGAATAGCTCTGCTTCATATGAACAGAAGTTGCTTAGGTCATATTAACATACCTTGCTTAGAAACTGTTAAGTGATTTTCTCCAAATTGCGTTTGATCATTCTTCATGTTCTTGCTTTATAAAATTCTCATGAATCTTTGGTTCAAAGACAAGACAGGCAATGCACATCATACTTAGTTGGTTTGTCCTCCTTGGCTTTGAAAGTGAGAAGGCCATGGTTGTGGTCTAGATTGATTGTTGATAAAAGTAGGGTGATCGGTGCCTTTGTTTCTTACCCGTATAAGCTCGGACTAAAATGCCTTATGCTTAAACTGTTCTCCATATTCCAGAGTGACACGGTGAAAATAAATGAAAGAGAAAACGTAAAAGTGTTTTGGAGAGTGACTTGGTCATTTCACAAGGCCTTCTAAGACCCAGAGAGAGGGAATTCAATGCTGAGAAAGGCTGCTGTTCCACCTTGGATATCTTTAAAGTTCTTACACTGAAGCTGTGATCTGTTCCCTTATTCTTTTCTCTCTTTAGTCCTATTTTGTGCTCTGGAGCCTCTTTCGTCTTTCACGGAGCAAGTTTTACATATTTGAAGGTAGTTACATTTTGTGAAACTTTCATTTAGTGTTCAAGTGTTTTAAGAAAATCATAAACCAGGGCACCTGGAAGGCTCATTCAACCTAGCTTCCAACTCTTGCTGTGGCTCAGGTCATGAACTCAGGGTCCTGGGACCGAGCCCCCATTGGGGTCCACGTTCAGTGCAGAGTCTGCTTGAGGTTTTCACCCTCTCCTCCTCCCCTGCTCTCTCTCTCTCAAATAAATAAATAAATCCTTAAAAAAAAAGAAAATCATAAACCACGGTTAATACTGAACTTGTGTCTCAGACGAATAATAAACATTGCCTTCCAATGAAAACTCCTCTAGCTTAAATGCATATACTACTAGTTTTAGCAGCAATATCTTAGACATGTAAAATGAGTCAAATTGATGTCATTTTTTTAGACATTATTTCACAAATCTTACAGTCAGTAATTAAATCCGTTTTATAGAGTAGGAAGACCAGAGCACTGGCACCAGAGAGAGACACCGGTTTAACTTACGGTCTCTTCAGGTTTACGGCCATGGCAAGTTACTTACTTTCCTAGGCATCATTCCTTTATCTCAGAAGTGGAGAAAATAGTATGTATCTCTCTGAGTTTTGCCAAGGATCAAAGATAATGTGAGTAAAAAACGCAAAACAAATACGGTGAAACGCTCAACAGAAGGTGAAAGGGGTAAACAACGTCAACGTCTGTCAACACGGAGAGATGAGCGAAATTGAAAGTTGGAAGGAACACAGTGAAAACCAGAACAAGACGGATTGTACAGTAACATTTAGGTACGTTGATTCATGTGGAACTCACATAAAGCGACACCATCATTGGGCATGAAAGGTGGACTGAAACACACACTGCCTACATGGCGGAAGAGTTATGTGCCTTTGGATTGGTGGAAACTAGGACTTCACATGGGAAATGAAAGAGACTAATAATATAAACTAAATATATTAAAATAATAAAATTTATTTTTATTTTTTTAATTTAATTTTTTTCAGTGTTCCAAGACTCATTGTTTATGCACCACACCCAGTGCTCCATGCAATCTGTGCCCTCCTTAATACCCACCACCAGGCTCTTCCAACCCCCACCCCAAAACCCTCCGTTCGTTTCTCAGAGTCACAGTCTCTTAATACCTCCTTAATACCCAAAGTCCTCCTTAATACCCACCACCAGCCTCCCCCAACCCCTCCCCTCCAAAACCCTTCTTTTGTTTCTCAGAGTCCACAGTCCTCATGGTTTGTCTCCCCCCGCCCCCCGCCGATTTAAGAGTGTTAGACATGGATTAGTCATGCTGATTGCTCTAATTTTGTGCACTTGAGGTCCAAGAGGAAAAGAAGAGAAAAATACTGTTTAGCACAGGGCCTGCCATGTACCCAAAGCTCCGTACAAGCGGTTATTTTATTATCTGAGTATCCTGTTCCGTGGGGCTTTATTTGCATCAGTGTGACCGGTACTACTGAGCTCACCAACATTACCCGGGTAAGAATTGAGCCAATGGAGTCAAAAGACCAGAAAGAAACTATGAGAAGTAGAAAATGGAAAAAAAATATATCTTTTCATGATAGAGAATGATTGATACATAATCATCACAGCTATTTTTTATGGAGTAGTTACCATTTACTAGGCATTAATGAAGTCAACTAATACATGTTTACTGAGTGCTTATTGTGTTAGACACTGTTCTAGACATTCAAAATACAGCAGGAAATCAACAACTACAATGACGACAGCAAACCTGATGTTTTGGAGCTTATATTCTAACTAGGGAGAAAGGCAGTGAGTAAAACATACAATATGTTAAATGGTGGTAAGTCCTACAGAAGGAACAACAATGAATGGAGGGAAGGACCCTGTGGAGAGGGGGGTCAGGGAAGGATTCGCTCAGGGACATTGTTCCAAACCCACTTCATGTATTAACTCTTTTCATGAATCTTCCTGTTTTTGTTTTTGTTTTTTTTTTAAGATTTTATTTATTTATTTGCGAGAGAGAGACAGGGAGAGAGAGCACAAACAAGGCGGTGGGAGAGGGAGAAACAGGTTCCCCACTGAGCAGGGAGCTGATGTGGGGCTCGATCCCAACCCCAGGATCATGACCTGAGCGGAAGGCAGGCGCTTCACCGACTGAGCCAGGCAGGTGTCCCTTTAAAGAATCTTCTTAACATGCTGCGGAGAAGTTACTTTTGTAAACTATGACTGCTGTTTTCATATGATCAAACTGGAGCCCAGGGTCCCTCAGTATGGGATTTTGTAAGGTTTGATAACTGGCAAAGCCATAGGACAGGATCCAAATTTAGGCTACCCAGCTCTGGAGCTGTCCCCGTCTTTATGTATTGCCTCTCACACAGGGAGCTAGAAGGGGCCATGGGGGATCCATCAGAATGGGGAGCGGGAATGTGGTTTAGTAAAACATTAAATCAATACTATCACAGTGTCCATTTTATACTTTGAGAATCTAAAATAAGCATTTTTGCTTTGGTAAGAAACACTTAAGAAAGGGAAACAGGACAAAATCTTTCAGGGTGGTGGGTGGGTGTATCCAGAGGTTAAAAAGGGTGTGTCAGAGGGACGCCTGGGTGGCTCAGTTGGTTAAGCCGCTGCCTTCGGCTCAGGTCATGATCCCAGCTTCCCGAGATCGAGTCCCGCATCGGGCTCCTTGCTCGGCAGGGAGCCTGCTTCTCCCTCTGCCTCTGCCTGCCATTCTGTCTGCCTGCGCTCGCTCTCTCTCCCTCTCTGACAAATAAAAAAATTTAAAAAAAAAAGGGTGTGTCAGATATTCCCACTAAGAAATCTTGGTTTACTCTCACCCTTTTAATTAACTGCTACGGACCCAGGAACCTCAGTATTGCACATGGCTTGCACAACCTCAGTGGCTTGTTTGTTACAGAACCAGGATGGAGAACTGAGCTTGAAAGACAAAACAACCAGTACAACCTCAGTGACTAGGCTGGGCAAGCAGAGCCCCTGTGCCTCCCTGCGTGGCCCACTCCCACCAAGCCTGCTGGGCCGCATGGCTTCTCCTTTCCACTGCAGAGAGGCTCAGAGTGAATTACTGAGTCGGGGAGACCCATTTGCAGGAGTAAAGGAGAGAGTATAATTAGACGAAGAGAAGTGAAAGGAGGGGCAGATGAAGAAAATGAGGGGAGGAATCAGCCAAGAATAGGCAAGGTGAACTTGAAAATGACCGTTTCCAGGCCAGGAAGGAGGAGGAACAGGAAGAGGATGGAGTAGGGACAAAAAGGGTTCCTCTAGCTCAGCAATCCTAGTTATAGTCCTGTAGCGCAGGTATGAATCGTGCTGTTTTTTACATGTGGGAAAACCGAAGCCCAGAAAAGACACTTTACTTACTCAAGGTCATGTAGCTGCAGCAGAGTCTCCGGATGCTTCAATTTTTGCCTTTCTTCCCTTGTTTCCATCGTTCCTTCCCTTCAGTCTCTTTTATTTGTACAAGGTGAACTATTGAGGTTTTTACCCTTTTTCTAAAATAGTTATCAAGTATCCAATGATAGAGTATGTGGTTACCATGACAACACAGCCTTCACCGAGGACTGGCCTCCCCCTCGCCTCCAGAATCCTATTTCACAGCAGATTCCCTTCCCTTGTGGAACCTGTAAGAGCCGCAGTTTTAGACTTTGTTTGTGACCATCTGCTTCCCCTGTGTCCCCACGAGGCCGCCGTGAGCTTCAGCACCGCGGGGCCCGCCTGCTTTTGCGGGGAGCCTGCCCCGCGCTTTGCTCCACGGCTCGCACTCGGGCCCTGCGGAAAGACCCGCCCGGCAGACGTGCTGCGGACAGTCCTGGCGTCCTGCGCAGGTGCGCGGGCGGCGACCTGGGCTCCCGACTGCGTGAGCGGATACAGTGTAACGAGTCGGGCCGGTGTCTCCAGGGAGCACGCGGGCAAAGGAACACACACACGCATGACCTCACAAACAGCCCCGGGCGGGCGGACTCAGAAAGGGACGCGCGCCACCCGAGCGGCCGAACCCACGCGGGTAAACACGGCCGCGCTCGGCCCGGCTCGTCTACGCAGCGGGGGCGGGCACCCGGCGGCCGCGGTGGGCGGGAGTCCCGGGCGCCCCGCGGCGCGTGGGCGGGTCCCGGGCTCCCGAGGCGGTGGCGGCGTGGGCGGCGAGCCGCGCCGCGATTGGTCCGGGGCGGGGTGGGGCGGGGCCGGCGGCGGGAGGCGGGGCGGGGAGGGGCGGTAAACCGCGCCGCGATTGGTCCGGGGCGGCGCGGGGCCGGGCCGCGGCGGGAGGCGGGGCCTCGGGGCGAGGGGGTGTGCACGGCTGCTGAGGCCAAGGTTTCAGTATAAACAAGGCGCCCGGCGGGTCGGGCGGGTTTTTCTCTCCGTCTTCGCGCGCTGCGGCCGCCTGTTCTCGGGTCGCGCTGGTGGCGCGCGGCAAAGAGCCGGGAAGCCGAAGACCCGGGGTCCGTCCGCAGGTGGGTTGCTCCCGGCCAGGCGTCTCCCCGCGGGGCCCCGAGCCCGGCCCGGGAGTGTGCGGCGGCGCTGCGCTCTGCGCTGGGGGACCGCGCCCCGGCTGCCGGCGGCGCCTGGAGAGGCGGGAGCGTCGCGACCAGCAGGTGCTCCCCGCTCAAAGCGCCTGGCCGAGCTGGACGCGGGGGCTCCCCTGCGCGGCCGCCGAGGGCGCCGGAGGCTGCCCGGGAGCCGACCGGGGCCAACAGGTGCGGGGCCGGGCCGCCGGCAGGGACGGGCTCGGGCTTGGCTCTGCTTCTCTCGCCGCGATCGCGCCCCCAGGCTGCGGGTTGGAGGTCGTGGTAGGTCGAGGGTCGGCCCGAGTTCTGGCCGCGCGCGTCCGTTCCTGTCTCCGGTCCGCGGCGCTGCCGGCCGTTCCCTCCTGCTGCTCGGCTCGTTTCCGCGTGTGGGGGCGGGGGCGCTGCGCGCGGTCGGCAGGGCGCCCTGTGACACCCGATTCTTGGGAAAGGACGGGAAGCAGGAGTCGTGCGCTTGTCGCGACCAGGTGGTGTCCAGTCCCCCGTTCACCTGGCGAATTTGGGGCTCACCGGTGTCCTGGCTGTTGCCCGAGCTCAGGTGAGCCTCTGGAGACACCTGGCTGGGCTGCGGTGACGTGAGCCCGAGGGCCTGGGAGCCCCGCGGCCGCCGGCGCGGGGGCCCGGCTGTGTAGGGCCGCCACTGCAGCGCCGGCCGGGAGCGAGGGAGGAGGGCGCGGGGCGGGGGCTGCTGTGTGCACGCCTGTGCGCGGGTCGGGGGCTGCTGTGTCCACGCCTGTGCGCGCGTGTGGACGTCCGCTTCCCGTGAGCACTGCCCGAGCGCTGCTGTTTTGCACCTGACCGGGATCGAACCGACGCAGCTCCGGCTAAAGCGAGGGAGTCCGGCCTCTGACCGCGTACAGGGTGGTCCAGGTGGTGCGAAGAGCCGACGAGATCTCCAGGCAGCGACTTTCTCCTCCGGATGTGGAGGTGCCCACTTCGCTGATGAACCCGGTGTGTGTAGGTGAACATGCACACATTTGTGTATGTGTGTTTGGGTGTAGTGTGTCCCCAAGGAGCCCGCGGTCAGCAGCACCGTGTGACAGCGGTCGGAACCGCTGGTGCGCCGGGATCTATATTTAGCCCTGGATGAGCTCCAGAGGCCGAGGGAGGGTCTCTGAACTGGGTGCATAAAGCGGAAGAGCCTAGGGAGCAGGGTGTTGCGCTCTTGAATAATGTCTGGTCCAGTCAGACTCAGATGGGGTGAATAATGACTCTTTCCTCCTGAGAACAGCAGCCGAGCTTGGCATGTGATAGCCGCGTCTCAATTTGAAACATAGTTGCACGACTGTGGTAAAACCTGTGCTAACACACACGGAGGCTACAGTTCACCACAGTGATGCTTCATTGCAGATTAGGGAGGACTATAACTGATCAGATGAGGTTTGGGGGAAATACAGAATTGATTTTCAAAAAGCCATACAAATAAAAATTTTTGGTGGTTGCGATTTTCCTAACAGAATAAAAGAATGGCATCTTGTTAGAGCCTGTCATTAGTGCTTATTTTAATTTGGGGGGGGGACAGTGTTGGGCCACTTTTGACAGAAATCAGGGTTCGCAAGCATTGCTTTATTGTTCCTTTCAAGCAGATTTTCTGGCCAAGATGAAAAGATCAGCTCCTGATTAGCAAATTTCTTGTTGGCATCATTCCACTACATGTCGGTCAGTCCTTTGTTTTGCTGGAGGTGGCAACATTTCTGGCTCCTAAGCATACTGGCCTTGTACTTTCCAGCTCTCTAATGGGGTGCTATGTTAAATTCTTAGAATTTATTTCTCCCATGGCTCATTTTCTCTGACCCTACCACACCTGATACCTGAGATAACACTGTCTTTTGGAATACAAAATCACCAGAAAGCATCTACAATTATTGTCTTTTTTACCCCAGCTTAGCATCTAATCTAATCTATTCTTAGGTACATATTACTTAATGTTTCTAAAAATGTATTATTTATCATAATACACATTTCTTGAATTATTGGTAACATTACATTCTGATAATCTAAAATTAACCACCAGCTAATAAAGTACAATAGACCTTTTCAAAAAAATGACAACTGAATAATTCCTATCTAGGAAAAAGAAATGAAGGGGAGAAGCTGGGTGAGAATCTAGACGAGGTGTAAGATACCTAATAATGGCACAGGAAGTGAGGGAACCAACATTATCAATCTCCAAAGGCTACTTGGAAGAAGTGGACTTTGGAGAAGCAGTTTGGATGGCTCTAGCAACTCTCCCTGTGAGACAAGAGATGGGGAAAAGAAGGTATTCTCCTTTACCTAGAAAAGAACTTGGAATTCCCGAAGCAGGGATTGAGAATCTTGATTCTGATCTACAAATAATAAGTGGAAAAGACATTATAACATATCGTGAAGCCTGAAAGAGACAAATTACGCTGTTGAAAATACAGCTTAAGATGTATGGCATTTTTGTTGTTAGTGGTTCAATTTAGGCGTTACCTCCCCACCCCCTTCACTTTTCTAGAACTACAGTTGTCCTATTTTGGTTCTCCCATTAAACCTACTGAAAAAAATAGATCTATACCAACCCCGATTATCTTAAAATAACAGATATTATAGCCTCGTGCTATGGACAGATTTCTGCCCTGGGATTAGGGAGATGGGTTTGGAGCCCTAACAAGTCATTTGTTCTCTCCCTCTATCTGCAATGTCTGTGAAGTCGATGGGGTGTTGAACTAGGTGATTTATGAATCTCTTTTTGTTCTGTGACAACTGCTTTATTTTGGTGTACTATCACTTTGTGCATTTGTGCCCTAAATGGGATGGAAGATGAAGGATGAAGTATGTGCAGCTACTTTCTGGGTGTAGGGAAATGAAGAGAAGAGAGTAAAGTTTCTCTGTATTGATAAAAACTATGTAGAGATTCAATATTTTCTTGACCTCCTGTTTGCTTTTATTTTTCTTCTGTAAGTGTGCCAAAAATTACTATCAAGAAGGTTGAGTTGGAAATTTTTTTGACTTAAGTCAGTGCTACTATTTATGAAATTTTAAAAAAGATTTTATTTATTTGTTTGAGAGCAAGAGCCCAAGCACAAGGGGCAGAGGGAGAGAGTCTCAAGCAGACTCCCCACTGAGCATGGAGTCTGACATGGGGCTCGATCTCCTGACCTGAGCGGAAACCAAGAGTCAGATGCTTAACTGACTGAGCCACTCGGGTGTCCCACCATTTATGAAATTTTTAATCAGTCTTTGACCTATCATTTTTTCTGAGGTTTATATATTTACTATCCCATTTCAAGGTATGTCTTTATCTAGAAGTCATTCATTTGATTCAGGTTTTATTAGGAAGCCCTGGTACGAAAATCAGTTTCACGCAGGGAAAATACAAAATAGCCATGTAGGGAAGGAAAACCCTTTGCAGACCACCAGGATTGTTCTATTTATCGAAAAGCGAAGGACAGAGAGGGAGGGATAAGCTTAGTTTTTCAAGAACATGCAGCCAAAAATAAAATTATCCCAGGAACCATGTTCCATAATAAATGTAAATAGAAAATTCTGCTTGTTTACTACATGTCCTCACTAAGTATCAGGTCATTTTTCTGCTGAAATGAATTGGGTTTAGAAACATAAACCCTTTTCGAAATGATATGATCTGTAATTTGGCCTGAGAGCTATCGTACAGATGATTCTACACCTTCTATCTGTGTCGTCCGTGTGGTCGCCCCTAGCCACGTGGAGACCTGTAAACTTAAGTTTGACTAAATTAAACAAAATTAAGAATTGAGTTTCTTAGTTGTGCCTCCCATATTTTAAGCGCTTAATAGCTACTGGGCAGCTGATGGCGACTGTCCTGGACAGTGTAGAAGGGGACCATTTCCAATATCCCAGAAGGTTCGCTTTGACAGCACGTAATTAGATCAGGATGATTTTGATTAGCCAGAAGATCACTTTTGTCCCCTGGGAAAAAGAAGTAATTAATTCTCATTGTATTTGGGCACCTAAGTCCTACAACATAAGACCGATGGACTTTTTCAGCCAGTGTTTGTTTTCAGCTGTACAGCATGAACAGTGCCACTCTCCAAAGCTCAGTAATATGCCAGGATCACAAACACCAATTTCTGAGGTTTTTTCCGCCCAGAACTCCAGTTGTCCTTTCACTTTTCCAAACCAGCACCCACTGTTTTCAGCTGGAAAGCGCCAGTGTTTTCACAGACCAGGAAGGTGGAGCCATCTGCTGCTCAGCTCAGGAACTACATGGAAGCTGTAGTTGGAAAACAAGGCATAAAGAATATGCACGTGTCCTGTTCCCACACAGTAAAGATTAATCTTGTAGGAAAGTTCAAATGACTCTCCAGGCCCATGTAGAGTTGTCATGTAGTGAAATTTTGTTTTGTGTTTTAATAAATAAACTGCTAACAAGATATCTCCAAGACAAAAGATGACAAATTTTTTAGCTTTAATTTTCTTCCAGGGAAACCAAAGATAGTAATTATTTGAGTCACAATTAGTAAATTAGTGAAGATTTAGTAAGGGTTTTCTTAAGTAGCATCCAGGGTAAATCAAGCAAAATGCAAATTCTTTTTTTTTTTTTTTTTAATGAAATCCTGTAACATTGGTAAGTAATACCACCAAGTTCATCATTATGGAGAGAAGTAAGACCTCCTTTAATAAGAAATATTCATTTTTCCCTCCTTGATTATGAAACTTACAAAGCATTTGGGGCTCAGTTCCAAAGAATGTACCCATGTGGGAGTGAGTTACTTTTTCTTCACGTGCCAAAGAAGTGAGCTGTTTCAGAGTTGTCTACTCTGCATTGTTTGTGCTCTCAGGAACTATACCTCTCTTCTCAAGGAGGACACCAGAAGTGTAGCATTTCTGCAGTTTCCAGAGCTGTTGCTACAAATCTCTGCCTTTAGGACTTTCCCTGGCTCGGGAAAGACATGAGAAGATAATCTTCTAGACCTTTTCAAGCTCCAAAGAAGCCATGTTTTAGGTATTGTCAGAAACGTGACTCCTACTTTCACCTTGAGTCAGTCCATAGTTCTCTACACACAGTCCGTCCTCGTGTTCTAAGATCCAGTGGTGCCAACAGCAGGCTACGTACTTGAGAAAACCAGGGAGAGTAAAGCTGAAACGTGTGAACTCTTTCTCATTCAGCTTTCTGGAACCTCAAAGAGAACAGGAAGAAGGTGCACCCCCAGCAAAGTGCAAAGTCCCTTTGGAATCGAGATGGGAATTGGGAAACCAGTAATTCCAGGATATTAAATTAAGCCTCTCCTCACTAAACAAATATAGTTTCAAAGTTCAGCTGTGATAGGGAGGCCTTCCTCTACTTCAGTGGGTTTGTTTTTTTAAATTGGGCCACATGCCCAGTGCTTGAACAGAAACAGAAAGGTAGTGATCAATATAAAGGCATTGGATTCGTTAAATATTTCACCAAAGTATTCTGTGATGAGATACGGATCGAAAGCTCCCTGTCCCGTGTTTCTTTTTGTTTTTGTTTTTTTGTTTTGTTTTGTTTTTTTCCAGTCCTACTTTTTCTAGCTCATTCTCTTAAGTGTAAAGGAAATGCTGACTTGACGTTCTGGTAGAGATTTACAAAGCACCTACAGCAGATGTCGAAGGATAGCTTCTGGCTTAGTCCCACACCCTCTTTTCCGCAGCCTCTTTTCCAATTTGATTGTCACCTGAAACCACCTTATCCCGGTGCACCTGCCTCTTCATAAATAACGTTGTGCGGAAGCAGTCACTAATTCAAACACGGTCTGCTGCTTAGAAAAAGGCAGCTCTTCATCTGGTGCTTTCGCTGCTTTGAAACCATTAGGCATGCCTTTCAGATCCACTCATCCCTTAAATCACCCAGAGCTTGCTTCCTTGCTTCTGGATCAATGTCAGGCTGAACTTTTCAGAGTCCTTGGAAGAGCATGATATATCTTCGTGACTGAATTAGCCGCCATGCAACATATCTAGTCTGTCAACCAACTTTTCAGCTTACCAAGTCAATTTGAAGAAAGAGCATTCATCTTGTACACCTGAGTTGGAGAGATCTTTTGTTCCCGTTGGGAAGTTTCCAATAGAACCTGTGATCTCTATGCTAATTTCATGGCTCTAAGCTTTCGTTTAGCCTAGTTCATGGTTTTAAAAACCAAAATCTGCTTCCATTGTCTCATCGCATCTTTCCCCACCCCAAAGTGCCATCTCAATTTAGGGGGAAAAAATACCTGTTTAAATATCTCTACCCAAACCAGAAGAAGTATCCTGTTAAAATTCTCTAACTCCATTTGATTGGCACTACCTGAAAATACGAGGATTCTTTGATTTCCAAGGAGCCAGGCTTGAATGTGTTAGACCAACCTTCCCTTCAGAACGCCATGTTCTTCTTTGATTCGGTAAATCACATCTAGGCTCTGTACAGGTCTGCACCTGTTCCTAAACCGGGGTCTGAACTCCCCGAGGGTGTAAGCAGACTTGGTGGTACATTTCCCTCAGGGCAGTGTGGGGAGAGGTTTGTGAACCCCCTGGTTCACACTGAATGTGTGAATTGTGTGTGAAATGTGTGAGCCACTGGCCACATTGAATATATGGTTTCCCAGGAAAGGATTTACAAGTGAAACTTTTTGTAAGGTGAGAATTGTTTGCGAGGTGAACCTATCCTTGCCTTATCTCATTGATAGTGATTTGAATAAAGTCAGCAGTTTTTTTCAAGTATCTCATATGAATCTTTTTTTTCCTAAAGGAATTAACTATTTTTAAGTTTGACTTAATAGTAAATTAATGCCAGCATTTACCCTAATGCTGTCACACATTTTAATTTTGGAAAAGTCGGGTTCTCCTGAACAAGATTTTTGGTTAGCGGAGAGGTCTGTCGGGTTGGGCAGCATCTGTGCTGAGAAGGGTGGTAGACAACGGAGAGGTTGGTTTTGAGATTTTACTGGAAATGACAGAGGGGAGAATTGAGAGTTTAAAGGACCATAGAGATAGATAATATTAATTGTGAGAGCTGTAAGGAGAAGGTTTGCTACAGATAAGAGAACTACACTGAGACGAAAACAAATAAATAAATGGGGTCTCTGGGATAAGAGCAGTGTCACCCTTTGCCCTTCTTCCACTACGGAAACCATTAGCAAATGATTCCTGGCATTAATAGTGCCTGGGAGTAAATGCTTTTCTGCATTCTCATGTCCAGTACTTGGGTATTTTCTCGTTTTTTTTTTTTTTGTTTTTTTTTTTTTTTTAAAACAAGAACCAAGTTAATATTTAATCTTCTGAGCCTCGTTTTTCAACTCCAGAACCAGAGCAAGTAGAATTCAAATCTTGGATGAGAAATCTGAGTATTACTGAACAAGCAATAGTTCTTGATGTGGGTGATACCAGGGGAGATACTTGAAAGAAAGAAACTACTATGTTTGTCTTCTTAGGTATATAAGGTCCGCTTCACGGACAGTGCTTCCTGGACCGTCCTGCTGGCCTCCCCTTGTTGGTCAAATGCATTTCCTACACAAGGCAGTTTCTCTTTCTTTTGAAAATGGCTAGACTGGCCACTTGTTAGAGATTGTCCAGAAACGGGTGATGAATACTGTGATCCATGATCTTTATTTTCTTCATTTGTCTCAGTAAGATTGTTTTTTAACTGGAGATCTATGAAGTAAACACAAGCATTACTCTCTTTAATTGAATCTGAGATGCCATCCATTGTAAGACACTCTTTAATTTCATACTGCTAAAAAAAATACTGTTACACATGCCTTATTATCACTATGTGCATTCCGATTACAAAGACACTAAATGTTAACATAGTGTATCTTAAAATCCAAAATCTCTGCCTAGATGGGATTGTGCCTTGATTGCAAAGGTCAGTAATGTAAATAGTTCTGCTGTCATGATAGTATTGCTTGTTTTGTTTTTTTTTAAGATTTTATTTATTTATTTGACAGAGATCACAAGTAGGCAGAGATACAGGCAGAGAGAGGAAGGGAAGCAGACTCCCCACTGAGCAGAGAGCCCGATGCGGGGCTCAATCCCAGGACCCTGAGATCATGACCTGAGCTGAAGGCAGAGGCCTTAACCCACTGAGCCACCCAGGCACCTGGTAGTATTGCTTCTTTCTAAGAATAATTAGTGGCATTAATACATCTTGACAGCAATGACTTACATGGACCATGTGAAGCACAGGAATTGTTCTTACAGCCTACAATTTGGGATAGACTGGCAGATTTTTCATTTCATGGTTAAATATTATAGGTTTAAGGACCTCCAGTTGTAGCACAACATGATGTAGTGAAATAAATTTGGAACCTGAGGGTGTAGGTTTGAAATACGGTCCGATCTGTCCCTAATCTGCTATGTAACCGCAGTCAGTGATGACAGGTTTTCTGAACCGTAGCTGCTTACGCAGTCAAAACAACGGGAGGATGTCTGCCATAAAGGGTAGCTCTAAGAATCCCAAAAGGCATTTGTAGGCAGTAAACCTTACACAGACCAGAATTGCTGACCTTCTCAGAGCCTTCTGCGCTGTGCGTCTAGGCATTTCCAGGTGAGCAGCTTTGGAGGGGAATCAGAGCAGTTAGGGAAGGTGGAACGTGGAGACCTTTCCCTTGCTCCGAGGATCCCATAGTAGCAGAATGGGAGGGAGGGAGAGGGACTAAGGCATGGGAAAGAAGCCGTCTCGAGTATAAGGCAACGTAGAAAAATAGGACCAATGTGCATGAATGAGGGCCTGGCGTCTCTCGGAGCAACTCGGATCTGAGCGGTCGGTCGTTGCTCTGTGCAAGTTCGACAATCACGATGCTTCGTGGGAGAATGAGCTCAGCTGATTAGCAGTAGAACTTGGGGGTGATTAGAAGGCAGAAAGTGACCTGTGACATACCCTCTTCTTGAAACTGATTCGTAGTTGTCATAAACTGTACCCCCAATTCATCCACCCCAGGTAGGTTTCCGTGGTTATTTGCAGTATTTTCCTTGGTGCTTGGTTTGGGGGGGTGTGCCTAAGTGTGGATATTTTGTGCCTCACAAAGAAATCCCATGAGTGACCCATTCCCAAGGAACGATACAGAAGACTCATGCCGTCACTCTAATAATGCTCTAAGAAGAACTTTGCCATAAGAGAATTTAATAGCTTTGTTACGATTTAGGATTTGGGAAGGAGTGAACAAAATTGAGACCCATTTTCTAAATAAAAAACACACATTGGGGGAGGCAGTGGTGGCGTTACCTTCTGCAGTTCTCACAGCTGTGAGGCACCGGACCAGGGCTTCGTTAAATCGGAGGCCGTGGTCAGATCTAAGTCCTCGTCTGCTTCGTGGGAGTAAGAAGTTGAGAAGTACAAATACTTGTGTCTTTGGTGCTGATTTCTTGAAAGGGAGCTGGGTGACCTTTGACTATCAAGGGCTAGTGGTTACTGTTAATAAGCTGAAGGTAGCAGGGGGGCGAGATTCACGGGGTGGGGGGTCCAATGCCGCCACAGCGCTGTGACATCTCAGCCTGGTCACTTCGTTCCACCTTCTAGGGTTTGCACGTGAATAACAATAGGCGATCGGAGCAGATTGTGGCGGCACTAGGGCTCTGGCCTCTTCCGTGACCTGTTTTGTGGTCAGTGCTAATCGCTTAGGACATACATTCTCCCACCTTGTTACAGCCTTTGTGTTCTCCTCCCTCAGGCCGCCAGGCACCCACTTCTAACTGACGGCAGTTGGACAGTGAGGTGAAGTCTATTTTTCATCCTGGATGAGATGATCTCTATGATCCTTTTGAACTTTCAGCATTTTCTGATTTTTCTGAAATTCCCAAGTCTTTGGCCAACCATCTCCCCGAATCACTTTATTAGGATGGTTTCAGTAGTGATGAATAAATGGAGAAATCGAAGAAAATTCATGGTTCTTGGCAGACAAAATAAGAAAAGCCCAACTCCCAGGGCACGATGGAATCCCACCTGTGATCCTGCTCGTGCTGGGCGCCGTATGGTTTTTGACCATCTACAGCTTTTGTAAGCCGGAAGTGGTAACCCAATCCAGATGGACGGTTCCCTGCAGGCTCTCAGACTGAACTTTGAGACGCTTCTCATCTTGGGTCCCAGAGTCTCAGTTTATGGATATTTCGAGTTTCTCAGGGAAAGGGTAGATGAAAAAAAGGCTCTTTTTTAAAAAAATCTTCCCGCCAAGGACAAGTTGTTTGCAAAGATTATATTGCACATGAATCGTACTCAGAAAACTGGCAATCTGAAGAGGACAGAAACACACTTTGTCCACTGTCTTATAAAATGTTGACATTGAGTTCTCTATTTAACAATGACTTCAGCTAAGCTCAGAGCATTTGTGTTAATGCTTATGTCCTGTAGCTCCTGATCCTTTGGCTGTTATGACCATGTCCTGCCTCAGCGAGAGACATGGCAATGATGACGCACGTAGTGACAGATCTCCCAGAGTGATTCTCAGTAATCAATTTCTTCCCATTGGTGGCTGTTTTTTCCCTCCAGCATTCTCCCATGGCATTGGTTTGTGGTTGGGATAGAGTACAAAAGGCTGAAGCTTTTCTTCTGTTTCTTTTTCTTGATGCTTCCTTCCCTAAATGCTGTTTTCATCTGCCAGGTTGTCCTAATAGTAGATTTTTTCCCCAACACTCCACCCCTTGGCCACCCTTGCCAAGGCGCGCGCATGTGTTATGATGCCATGGTCCCCGTTGGCTGGAGCTGGAGCAGATGCCCTTGGAGTGTAGGATGTGCCTTCCCAGACAGGGCTCCACACCTCTCCCATTCAGATGTAAATATCCTTGGCATCTTGAAAAGAAGGATTAGCCCAGGTTGTGTCCTCCTGCGGCCTTCACAAACCCTGTCCCTCTGGGTCCAAAGCTAGGGCTGGCTTCCCGCATTGTTTGCCTTCTGAAACCCTCAGTCTGTCGGCTCCTGAATGCCTCCATTGTCCAGACATGCTGCCTGAAACCGACAGTCTATTCTCGGTCCCGAGCTCTGTCCCTAGAAATCCAAGTCACAACTTAATAGCCTCTGGCCTCTACTGAGCCCCTCTAAGAAGGGCTTTGTGAGTTGCAAAGCATATGAATGGTGAGGACTGGCACCAGGCTTCCTGTCCCCCAAATCAGGAGCCTCTCGGCCCACGTGTTTGCTGAGAACGGAGGCTTTACAGAGCTCCCACCCCAAAAGAATTAGACACAAGTGGGTGAAAATCGGCCGTGTCAGACCTCCCAGTGGAAGCTGGAGGGTCAGCATCGAATGTCTGGATTTACGTACACGCACCTGTAAGCACACGTGCACGCTCACACACGCACACACACACGCACCTGTGCGTACGGCGCACACGCAGTACTCGAAGTCTAGGCCTCTCTTACAATTCCACTTTTTCAGCCTCTGTCCTGCTTATCCCCTGCTGGACGCAGGTCAGCCCGGCGTTGCCTGTACGTGACGCTGTGTCTTCCCTGCAGCTTCGAAGCCGCGCACGCTCTCCCCGGCCGGCGCTCGGCTCCGTGAGATGAAGCAGTGCGAAGCCCAGTTCCGTCCTCCACGGAAGGACGATCTCCGCACGCGGCGGCCGGAGGCTCGAGCCCGACGCAAGCTGGGTCCTCCGATCGAAGCACGGCCGGGCGTCGGGGGGCATGAGAGTGCGCTGGTCGGGCGGTGCGCGTGTTCCCCCGGGAGCGTCCGCGTCCCGACGGCGCGGCTGTTGGTCCGGACGCAGCCGTGTTCAAAGTTCCGGCCCCCGCGTCGCCGCGAGGGCGCCGGGCTTCCCGCCGGCGTTACTGACGCTGCGTCTCTCCCTTTAAACCCGCTGCAGGGAAGCATGCCTCAGACGCCCCCCTTCTCGGCCCTGTTCGACGGCAGCGGTTACAACCGGAACCCGCCCCCGGCGGACGCGGGCTGCGCCGGCCTGTGCTACCACGACAACAACCTCCTGTCGGGGTCTCTGGAGGCGCTCGTCCAGCACTTGGTGCCCCGCGTGGACTACTACCCCGACGTAGGTACCGTCCTCGGAAGCGTGTCCCCGCTGGTCTTTGCGGGACGTTACGACGTGGGCGGCAGGGACCCCAGATACTCCTGAATCGTATCCGGGCTGCTAAGAATTTTTCAAATCAGAAAATGCCTATTGATGATTGAGTGTTTTGAGATCCGGTGGAGCCGCATGTGATTCACATTTTGATTATTGTCTGCGTATCCGTTTCTTCTCGGGGCTGGTACCACACTGTAGGTGGCCAGATGCCATCCAAGTGCGGTACCGGTGGGTTGCATTCGTGTATATGCCTTGTCCTTGCGTAGAAACGCCGGAAGACAGTGCATACTCCTAGGATGCGTAAATGCTTGTTTTCTTTCCAAGACCATCTCCATACTGAGGAAAGTGAAGTCGGACAGGAAGACTTCCTAGAAAGGGGAACAACAGGCATATTCAAGATGCGGTTCATATGTTTTACTCTGATAGCCAGCCTTTACATGCGTAATACTTTCTAGTCTAGAGAAGTCGCTTACATTTTCTCACTCTCCACGGCAATTCCAAGAGGCCAGAGCGGAGAGCACTGAAATTCAGAATGCCGAGCGAGCCGCACACGGTCTCAGCCAGCATCAGCATCAAACCTCGGTCTCTGTTTCTGGGCAACTGCTGTTTTTCTCCCCGTTTTCACTGGTGCCAGACTTGCCCTTGTTACTGAACAGCAGCTGGTAGTTGATAAGGAGGTCATGAAACCATCTAGACACAGAGTCACATGTTTTTATAAATATAATGATGACCTTGGTGCATGAAGGATAGTTTGTGCTTGCCGCCTAGTTCACCATAGTGTTTCTCCCTGAGTTATCTCTCTGTGCGATTTGTTACATAGCGTTGTGAAATATGTTGCCACACAGGGAACACTTGTGATCAGAAGGAAAAGGAATCCCTTGTTCAGCCCTGTAAGTGTTTATGAGCTAGTAAAGGCGCCTAAGGGGGGAGGCGGGGGTAAAAAATACAAAAAAAAAAAAAACCCAAAACCACAAAACAAAATGAAAAACAGCCCTGGATTTTTCTTTTCACTGGGAGTCTGAAACTGTTATAGCAAATAAACCCTACTTCATTCCTGGCTTCTTGGGAGACAATGTAGTTAAGAAAAAGTGTACAGTGTGATACTGTGTTTTATCAAGTCGCTTAGCCTCCGAGGGAGTAAGCAGATTACCTGAAAGCCCGCCTCTGAATGTTCTAGCACCAGCGGACGGACTCTGCTGGGTGCCCACCAGACACACTGGAGAATCCTCGAGCTGTTGTGGGCTGGGTGTTTTTTTGGTTTCCATTGAGTTACCATAATATCTGGATCCAGAACAAGATTCTGTAGGGGTTATCTGTTTAAGTCAGATCTGTGTCTCTGGGCTGAATTTCATTCTCCTTAGCGAGAGTGAGTGATGTGCCCTGGTGTCCTGGTGCCCAGAGGGAGGGACGTGAAAGTGTGCTTTGAATAATTTCAGTAGATAAACTTAGCTTGTGCTTCTGTTATTTTTAGTGTGGTTGAAGGAAAGAGGTACATCAGAAGGCAAAGGAAAAGTCCGTCTTAGGGTGTTTTACTACGAAGCATTATTTTTTGAAACTGCAGTGTGTTAACTTTGATTGAGAGAACTTAATAAGATGTGTAAACTATGGGGGAGATATTAGTCTCAGAGAGAACGTAACCACGATGATTTTTTTCCTCTCGCCGCAGAGAACGTACATATTCACCTTCCTACTCAGCTCTCGGCTGTTCATGCATCCCTATGAGTTAATGGCCAAAGTTTGCCACTTATGTGTTGAGCACCAGAGACTAAGTGATCCCAACAGCGACAAGGTAATGATATGCCTTGAACTTTACTATTCTCTGTTAGGCTTGGTAACTCTGTCGCTTAGATTTTGTGAAGCTGCCTGCCTTCCCCTGGGCTGAAGGGCATAAATGGTGTCACGGCTGTGCAAAGGCAATGGGGAATGGCATAAAGAACACTGTGGAGGCTTGGACACCGGAATTTAATGTTCCTTTTCATCTAAGATCTTTATTTCTCTAACGTTCTTGGTCCTATTGAATCACTTCAGTATATACTTCAGATGTTACTACCCAAGAGAAAAGCCAGCACAGTGTGTGTGCCGGTCATTATGGTCAGTATGGTAGAATTTTTAAAAAATAAACCATCATGTCCTTCTTGTGAAACAAACCAGCCCCTGCAGTGTAAGTTCAAGGCCGTGGAAGAGCCCTACATCCTGCCTGAAGTTGGTGCCACTTGGCATTGACTTGGGGGAGGGGGACTAGACTTCTTCAAGCCCAGAGACTTTACAGGAGACGTTTACCAGTGACTCTGTTCAGTTACAGACGTGACGCCATCCGTGGTGATAGAGATCACTGAACGAGATGTGCTCTTTCTTCCAGAACCAGATAAGAAAAATTGCACCCAAAATCCTTCAGCTCCTGACGGAATGGACGGAAACGTTTCCTTATGATTTTCGGGATGAAAGAATGATGAGAAACTTGAAGGATCTGGCTCACCGGATAGCCAGCGGCGAGGAGGTTGGTGTCCTGAGTTTTAGCGAAAGCACTTGAATTTCCAGGCCGAGCCTTGGTGGGAACTGGTGCTGAATTGTGTATCACGATCTCCACATCTTCCTTTCTGTGTTGCCTTTGGACAAGTCTTCGACATAGCCTCGTGGCCCGTTTGGTGTGTGGAATGGGGAGGATTACACAATCCCACTTGGAAGGGTTATCATCTGGAATTTTATGTGATTAATCTGGGGGTGCGCTCGTGTCCATTCATGCGTAGGGTTCACGTTGCAAGGGTGTTTTAATTTTACTTGTACTTTTCTTCCTTCTGAAAGGTTTGACACAGCAAGTCACATAGCATGTACGATAATACATATCATATTAGTAGATGTAAACACAGATAGAACATAAATAACACGGTAACGTATTAGCAGGTGATAAGTTGTGTGTTGATACATCAGAAATAGACACTTTGTAACCACGGAAGGGAGAAAACACAGGGTCTGGAAGCGACTAGCAGGACAGGACTGCTGCAGTTTCGGCCTCAACTTCGGGTAAAAGAGAAACACAGTTGGTTATGGGATTTTCACCATCAGGAAAGAAAGCCTACTAGTTCTTTGGGGCATTAAATTAAATGAAATTTTAAGAACTTTCTTATGGAGAACTTTATCCAGGGGGCACAGAATGAGATCAGGGAGACTGTTCCGTGTAGGTTTTATAACAAATGCTCCTTGATAAAAAACCGAGGCTGTGTGATTCCTGTGTCATTAGCAAAGGTCATTCTTCTGGAGAGGAGAAGACAAAGAGGAAAAGATCCAAGTCTCCTGGTGGCCGGAAGTTGGTTCAAGGCTAGTACCTAGGGCAGGTGGAGAAAAGTGAGTCTCTTGGATACTGTCGTAAATACCACTTCCCCGCACCAAGCCTTTGACAAGCGCTGACTGGCTGTTACATTGAGCAGGGCGATCCTCCCTGAAGGAGGCCTGCAGGCCCGGTATTTTCTGCTGAGGCTTGTTGGGCAAGGGCGTCTTTGTAGCTTCTGTGCAGCCAGAGAGCTCCTGGGGGCAGAGCCCTTGGGCGCAGATACAGCCCTTCCACGCAGGGAAAGACGGACAGAGCGTTTGGCCGCTGGAGAGATGTCTTGTTTTGTTCGTCTTGAAACGCGTTTTCCCTCCAGAGTGACCTTCCTCGAGAACGCACTCCCTCGGTGCCGCGCCGCGAGGATCGGTAACAAGATGCCCTCTCTGTTGTGTCTGCTTCTGGTGGATCTATTTTAAGACCATTCCCCCCACCTTAAAAAATTATTTCAGATTTTCAGTTGACAGACTTGACTCACCCGCAGTTATGTCCTCATGAGAGTGGATTTAACCCTTCTGCTGCTCCCGTGTGACGTTGTTCTGAACCCTGGTGATCAAGACGGCTGTGATTTACCCGTAAGGCTGAGTGAGTGGGTTCCTGAGTCGTTTTGCAAGTTATGACTGTTAAAATTATTTTGCTGGTTTGCCTGGGATGGGTTCCAGCCAGGTATGAATTGGTGGGTCCGCCACGCACAGAGGCAGAAGTTCAGTGCCACAGGGTGGTTTTCTGGCCGATCTTACTCAGCCTGGGTCTGTCGGGCTGCTTGGCTCCATCAGTCCTGGTTCAGTGAACGCGGGCTAGGACGGGATGCTCAAAAGATTCGTGGCATCGTAAGGACTTTTTCTTGTATGAAGTCCGAGTCTGGAGTCAGTCGGCACCACTTGTAGTGAAGTTGTACTTTAGGTACCTAACTTGATAGATCAGTCAACTGACCTTCCCCCATGGCCTTTTTTAAAAGGTAGGAATGGTCACTTGATCCTTTCCAAAGGAACACCTGAAGAATCTTTTACAGATAAAAAGTTGGCGTTCTGAAAGTGTCTGATGGGTGGCCTTTGGTTTGTCGTGTGGTGGTGGTCAATGAGGGAGATCACTTATATCTGTGTCAGTCTGATTGGATCCTGTCTGGTTTTTTGGGTCAGGCTCAAGCCCCTCGAGTGCTGGGAGGAAGTCAGAGGGCCCCAGGGCCTTCGAACCGGCTTCTTGTGAACACTCCTCTGTTAATAGCAAATCCTTGATAAACCTTGAGATTGTCAGATGGTTTTGAGTGAGAAAAGAGGAAACGAGAAGGTAAGCCAGGTGGAACCAAGGAATGGATCAACCCAGGGCTTGAGCAGCCACGCGTCCCCTGCCTTGATCAGGTTGGGTTTTACAGGGAGAGGCCGTTCCTTTGGCCCCTTCAGTCCTGTTTTCGGAATCGGCCGCTGTTGGCATCTGGTCAATCTGAATGGGCTTCGGCAAGTTCCCCAGATTCCTTGTCTTCTCTGTTCCTGCAAGTCGAGGAGGCATCTGTGCTGTGTTAATGCCCAGGTCAGCTCTAAGATCGTGTGATGGATGCTTTCCTCAGAGAGACACCTTCCCTCACCACCCCAAGCACTGTCCCCCTGCAACACCCTCATTGTTGGCTTTCACCACCGTTTTCTTCAGAGCACCCTGTGGCTAGGAATTACTTGCTTTTTTTTTTTAACTATTTGTTCTCCACCTCCTCCCCCCTCCCCTCCACCAACTCCTGGTGCCCGCTCTGTTCATCGTAGCATCCCTAACTCCTAGCTCAGTGCCCGGCATTGCGTAGGTACTCAGTAGCCTGCGCATGAATGAAGGAGCGAACTATGCAGTTTCTGGAAGAGGAAAACACATACTTCCCTCCGCAGGAAGGAGCGTGGGCTTGGCTGGAGACTTGTTGCTTCTCGCCCGAGACTTTAGGGATTTTTTTGGCAGTCAGTGACTCCAGGTGCGCCCTGTGTATGATTTTGTCTGGTTCTGCTGAATCTGCTGGGACAGTTCTGCATAATTTGGCTTAATATGTTTCCCCCTGGGGATTTGCCCCAAATGAAGTGGTTTATTAGGACTTGCCCACAAGAAACATGAAATGGAGCTAATGACTGAATTATGTGACAAGTGACTGTAGTGGGGAGAATGCAGTTTTCTCTTCCTTAAGGGGCTGGTCTTTCTTCTATCTTTATTTGCCGGGTAATTACTGTCACCGGCATTGGAAGTTATAAACAAGAATAAGTGCATATTTAGCAGTTCATGACTCGGTAAGGAAGCGCGCCTAACAACACAAAGCTTGGAATGGACTCAAATGGCAGCAGGAAGCTTAAAAGAGGTCATACATGCGTGCGCTCTTTCTCTGTGTGTCTCTTTGTCTCTCTCTCTCTCTCTCACACACACACACACACACACACACACACTAGTTCTTCATTATTTGAATGGCTTTACCCTATACCCTCTTGTGTATGTTCCCCCTACAGCTAGTTGCTTTTTGCTCACTAGCTGAATCCTTGACCATACATCCCTCAACCACTTCCCTTAAAAAAGTATGCTTTAAAGTGTAGAATAAGAGACTGTGGACTCTGAGAAACAAACTGAGGGTTTTGGAGGGGAGGACGGTGGGGGTTGGGAGGGCCTGGTGGTGGGTACTAAGGAGGGCACGGATTGCATGGAGCACTGGGTGTGGTGCATAAACAATGAATTTTGGAACACTGAAAAGAAATTAAGTTAAATAAATAAATAAGAATAAAGCTAGGTAATAATCTAAAAAAAAAAAAAAAGAATCTTTCACCAGATATGCCAGTAGAGCATAGATCTTGATACTTTGCTACATACCAGCATCACCCGGGAATGTTAGGTATGACATTTGGGACAGGGACTGAAGAAACCATTTCAAGTTCACAGATGTTTAATGTAACTCAAAATGATGAGAGCAGAAGAGCGAGGGAGACGGGGACAAGGGATTTATTTTATTTTGTTTTATTTTTATTTATTGTTGTTACTGAGGTCTAATTAGCATCTAATAGTCTATTGGTGTCAGACGTACGACTTAATGACTTGATATTTGCATATATTGTAAAGTGATCGCAGTAAGTCTTACTAACATCCATCACTACACAGTTACAGAGTTTTTTCCCTTGTGATGAGAACTTTAAGGCCCATTGTTTTAGCAAGTGTCAAGGATGCAATACAGTATTATTAACTATAGTTCCTGTAATCACGTCCCCAGGACTTACTTATTTTGTAATTAGAAGTTTTTATCTTTTGCCCCTCCCCTGTCCCCGACCTCACCCCACCATGAGGGATTTAATTAGCCCTTAATTCAGTCTCGAGCTCCTTCAAATTCCAAAGAAAAAGACATTTTTCTTTGAGGGACAAGCATATTACCAAATAGATAACATCTTCTAAATTGGTAACGTTAATGCTGGGTGGAAGATAGGTTTTTTGAAGGTTCAACTTTTTAAACCCTGAGGTATTTCATTAATGATTTAGGGTGGTCTGTGAATAACAGAGGGAAAAAAAGATGTGATCTAACGGGCCAGTTTAAAGAACTGAGTAGAATATACTCCAGACAAGTAGAGACAAAGAAAAGAAAAAGAAGCCTGGGTAAGCTGCTTTTGCCTTGACTAAGTAAGAATCGGTCATTTCCAGAAGTGTTTGGGATTTTCCTTAAGTATGCAGGTATCTGTCCATCTGAGTTTCTGTAATTTGCTCTGGTGCACCGGGTTGCCTCTGTGACGTGATAGGGCTCTTGTACTTGTAGGTAAGATGCCATTCAGTTTTCAAACAGTTAATCTCAGAAAGTAATAGTGGGTAACAACTTTTAAAAAGGGTCTGACTAAGCAGAGGAGCATAACCATAGGCCTTTCCACGTCTCAGTTCAGAGGGACAGCCCTCCTCGGAGGTGTTGACCTCAGGACCGGGTTAGCGTGGGGGCCTTTCTCCCCTCACACCTATAGGGATGGTGGTTTGCTTGGGAGTCTGGGGCGAGACAAGACAGAAGAGAATGCTGTAGCTTCTGTCGTGATAACAGGCCCCTGCGGATGGATTAATTGTGAAGTTATTTCTTTGACTTAACGAATGCTCTGAAAAGTCAAGAGACTGACATAGTCTCGAAGACGTGAGTTGCTTTGGAAACCGATTGGTCTTAAGGGTTGTGGCTGTCGCGCAGCGCAGGGGAGCCTGGCTGGTCGCGAACGTTCGCACTGACTCACGAGTGCAAGAGAAATGGACGTGAGTCCTGTGCAGGTCAGGTGCCAGCAATGAACAGCCGCTGCCTCCTGGTGCCAGCCGCGTCCTCTGTGCAAGTCCAGAGAGGGGTGTGGGCAGGGGCGGGGGGAAGGGGTGATAGTGGTATTTTCTGTCCAGCTGGCATCGCTTATAGACGACCGAGACCGGGCACGAGAGGCACAGGGAGATCAAGAAGGTGACCTGGCGGAGAAGCCTTAGGAAGAGGCTGCTCCAAGCGGAGATCAGAGTGCTTTAGCCTGCGAGGGGTGAAGCGGGGCATTCCTGTGCCGGCCCAGGGAGCACTTAGTTCTGTGCAGTAGCTCATCAAAGTGTCACTGTGGGGTTTTCCTGGCTCAGCCTGAATCGTCCTCTCAGAGCAGCCTGAGCAAAGAGCTCACTTTCCAGGTCCGAAAAGGCCCCTTCTGGGCGACGTGTCCCTCTCGGACTCTAGGAGCTGGGCTCGGTCGTCCTGTAACTGCGCGCGGCTTCTCCAGCGCCCGGGAACACAGGCCTGAGTTTGCCTGCGGGGGAAGGTCCACACGCAGAGTGAGCGTAATCCTGCGCTTCTCCCCGGCAGACATATAGGAAGAACGTCCAGCAGATGATTCAGGGTCTGATCCGCAAACTGGCCACGCTCAGCCAGTATGAGGAAGTCCTGGCGAAAATCAGCTCCACGTCCACGGATCGGCTCACGGTTCTCAAGACCAAGCCACAGTCCATTCAGAGGGACATCATTACCGTCTGCAGTGACCCTTACACTCTGGCTCAGCAGCTGACTCACATCGAGCTGGTAAGGTCCTTGTCACCGTTTGCTGTGGCAATGCACACATTGTCAGCGGTCACATCCCGGGAGACTCTGTTAGCATGACCCAAATGGGAAGTGCTATGGGCAGTAGCTGGGATATGTTTTGCTTAGACCTTGAACATGAATGTTTTTGACATTCAGGGAATTCACTTTTTTTTTTTTTTTAAGATTTATTTATTATTTGAGAGTGAGAGCACAGAGGGAGAGGGAGAAGTAGATTCCCCGCTGAGCAGGGAGCCTGACGTGGGGCTCGATCCCAGGATGCTGGGATCACGACCCGAGCTGAAGGCAGATGCTTAACCGACTGAGCCACCCAGGCACCCTGGGGAATTCACTTAAACACTAGCAAGCAAGACTGAAGGGCAGATTGACTGACCTCCCTCATCTTCACCCTCCATTTCCATGACTTGCCCAGCCTTTCACTATGTCGTGTGGCACTGACTTCGGCAGAAAGTTGCCTCTGCTCAGAAATCGAAGACGATGACAGTATTTAGGGTTAAAGGCTCATTTTAGAAGCTGCATAAAAAGCGGAGGCCGTGCCAGAAGTCAACAGGAGTTAACAGTCCATTTCTTCTCATTTTCTTTACTAACGTTGATCTGCTGGTTTGGTGTTTTAGGAAAGGCTCAATTATATTGGGCCAGAAGAATTTGTTCAGGCGTTTGTACAGAAGGACCCTTTGGACAATGACAAGGTAATCGGTCCTAGAGGTCAGCTCTGAAACTGGAAATGGGACTTCTTAGTCTGTGATAGTAGATGCAAGAGACAGAGACTGGAATTATTTTGTCTTAGGCTTTACAGTCAGAAGGTGTTTTTTTCATTAGCCACGTCTGATTCATTGCGCTTTTCTTAAGCCTGGTCTTCAAGCACCGTCACCGTATTCTTACCCTATCACAAACCCTAGCCTCTTCTTCCTCCTTATTGGGAAATTAAATAAGCAAGTAGACACAGGATTTGCGGTGGTGAAGGTCGGAGATAAAGGCGTAATGGTTTTAGCAGATTAAGTCAGAAAAAATACCAGAGAATGCTCCGCTCGTGACTCAGCAATTAGAGGGGCAGGAAAGACAGGACACACATGCAGTGAGCCGAGTAAGGTCTCCGCTGCTTTGCTGCTGGTTTCAAGGTCAATCTCTTGTGACAGGCTCGTTCCCCAAGTGAGCCACATGTGAAGCAGGTAGCACGCATGGATGTAAGATCGGTGAACACACATAAGAAATGGTTCCCCAGTGGCCCCCAGAAGCATCTCGAGTTGTTAGGCAAAGACTGGATTGTCCACTAGTGAAAACTCCCTTTGGAACTTAGGGGTAACAGCTGTTTTCCGGCCTTAGAATAGCTTCCCTCAGTACAGGAAGCAAGGATTCGGCTTTGCAGTAGGAGGCTAGTGGACTTTTTTTTGTTTGTTAGATTTTTTTGGAAGGAAGGAAAGAGGGGTGTAATTACCCTGTTCAGGCTTGGCCTTGAGCACCAAGATGAGGGGAACTCCTTTCGCTTTTGAATAAGGCGCCGTTCACCCTCCTAAGGACTGGGACGGCCCAGACTATCATTTACCTAGCTTGGAAGATGTTTCGTTTCTTGCTACATGATGCTCCGAAATGTTGACCTAGACTGCATTTTAAGAGAAAATATCCTAGTCCCTGCTCTCAGCCTCTCCTCGCCATGTCGCTAGCAGCTGGCATTCCCGTGCCACTCATCAGTCCGGGTTGCTTTGGAACACAGCCAAAACCCCTTTGAGTTGTGCTTCGGAAGACAGTTCCCACCGAGAGTGACTTAGTTTCTGGGGAGGGAAGGGCCCCATTTTGAACACTTTAGAGTACGTCTCTGGCTAAATCTTACGGATTTCACTGGACCGTAGGAAGAGACTGGTATTTCTGTGAAGGGGGTCCAGAATGTTAGTGATTTTCTCTTTTCTCTTCCCCATCCCCTTGTCTTGGAAGGCTGTCTCGCTCCATAAACTGGACTAAAGGCCCATGTCTGACAGGGACGAGAGCCCAGTCCACTCTTTATTCTTGGTCTCCAACTCATCTGCTCGCTTTGCTCTCCACAGAGCTGCTACAGTGAACGGAAGAAAACCCGAAACCTGGAGGCGTACGTGCAGTGGTTCAACCGGGTCAGCTACCTGGTTGCCACCGAGATCTGCACGGTGAGAAAACGAGTTTTCCCTTTCTCCTCGCTGTCCCTTTATTCTTTTCATATTTATTTTACATTTATTGGGTCCACGTGTTGGATCACTGCCCTCCTTTTTTCCCCTGTCTCTGTACAGCCTGTAAAGAAGAAGCACCGGGCAAGGATGATCGAGTATTTCATCGACGTAGCTCGGGAGTGTTTCAACATCGGCAACTTCAATTCCCTGATGGCCATAATCTGTGAGTGTTTTCTGGAAGGCACGGGTCCTTCACTTGTGAGGTCCTGGGAAGGGTGTCCACTAAAATGCACACGTAGTACAGTTTCATTAATGAAAACTCTACTTTTGGGCCACCTGGGTGGCTCAGTGGGTTAAAGCCTCTGCCTTCGGCTCAGGTCATGATCTCAGGGACCTGGGATCGAGTCCCGCATCGGGCTCTCTGCTCAGCGGGGAGCCTGCTTCCTCCTCTCTCTCTCTCTGCCTGCCTCTCTGCCTACTTGCGATCTCTGTCTGTCAAATAAATAAATAAAATCTTTAAAAAAAAAAAAAAAACAACTCTACTTTTGAATTCCGAGTTGTTCTAGAATGTTCCGAATGCTTTAAATATCAGCATCGTACAAGTGCGCACACTCTGTTTGACGTGTGTGACTTCGCGGAGTACAGCCAGTCAGCTTGTCCTCCTCTAAGTATTTACCGGTAGAAGCTCATGAGGGAGAGATTCATCTAAAAGGAGGATTTAGAAAGTGTTCGGGCAGCTTGTGTGTCAAGCATGATAAAATGTGTGATCTGAGACTGCGCTGTATGATGTTAGCAGCATGGACCGGAGGGTGGCCCGAGAAACGGGATCTTGTGACCATCCGTGCTCCTAGGACACCTGCAACCCCGTATTACCCTGGTGGACGAACTTCGCTCCTTCTTTGTAACATGGGGATCTTAACATCAGTGACCATGTTTCTTTTCATTCATCCTGTAAACATAGTGCCTGGGTCATGCCACAATTATTGATAGTGACTCTTTCATTTGAAAATACCCTATTTATAGGATAAATCATATGTTTATCCTATACATTTTAGGTAGTCAATAAATAGTTGAATATTTACTGGACCCTCTAGAGTCAGAGTCAGTTTGGAGTTAGAGAATCTACCGGATGTGATTCAGTGCTTTTGATCCCAATAACTCCCCCCTCACCAGTTCTGAATTCCGTTTTCTTTTCAACATGATTTTTCCTTGTTTTCTCGCTAAAAATACCACATTTTGGCTTTTTATCTGGTTTACTTCTTGAAAATAGTGAGCAGAAAGACCATGTAAATCAGGGACCTGAAAGTCCACAGTCTAGGTGGTAGAAGTTCACTTAATTTTCTCCCTTATACCACTAAGAAAATGTCAAGACACACCATGTCGTGGGAGAAAGTATCTGTAATACATGACAGCTGAAAAAGAACTTGCATCCAGACTCTATAAAGGACCCTGTGAATCAATAGGGACACAAATAACCTAGTGAAAAACAGGGCAGATACTTAGATATGTCACAAAAGTTTGCTTCTGTATGCTTATTGTTATATTATAGATAATAGTATATAAAAATGTGCTCCGTATAATTAGTCATCAGAGAAATACAAATTAAAATCACAGTGTAAAACCATTTCACACGTTGAAATGACTGAAATTAAAAGGACTGGGTGAGGGGGCGCCTGGGTGGCTCAGTGGGTTAAGCCTCTGCCTTCGGCTCAGATCATGGTCTCAGGGTACTGGGATCGAGCCCCGCGTCAGGCTCTCTGCTCAGTGGGGAGCCTGCTCCCCCCCCCCTTTCTCTTTGCCTGCCTCTCTGCCTGCTTGTGATCTCTCTCTCTTTGTGTCAAATAAATAAATAAAATCTTAAAAAAAAAAAAAAGGACTGGGTGAACCAGATATTGGTGAAGATGAGGAGAAAGAGGAAGTCCGTGTGTTACTGGTGGGGTATGAGATGTATTTCTACTGTGGAAAAACTGGTGGCAGTTTTTTTAATCAAGTTAACTTGCACTTAGTAATGAACACTTTTTTGGGGCATAATTTCGAATGACTTCTCTTACTTGTCTGTTTCAACTTTTTCTCCCGTCTCCACTCCATTCCGCGTGGGAAGCTGGCATGAACATGAGCCCGGTGTCTCGACTGAAAAAAACATGGGCTAAAGTGAAGACTGCAAAGTTTGATGTTCTTGAGGTACGTGGAGCTGGGGCCTTGCTGTTAACATTTTACAGCCAGAAAGTGAGATTCTTCTGTGTGAGCTTTGCCCTTGATCAGGGTGTCCTACAGGGAAGAAAGCCCGTCTCTCCTTACAGACACAGGGAAGGGAAGGGAAGGGCGTTAGAACTGGCAGAGGTGAGGGGAGATCGGGTTGTAGCCCGGCCCTTTCATAGACAGAGGGTCCACCTTGGGGCGGACCGACTGAAGAAATAGCGACTTGTCAGCTACATCCTGTTGTTTGCCAGGATGGAGTCTGGATCCTGAGCCACTGGGAGTTCTGCCTCAGGGCCGGCTGACGTCCTGTATTTGCAGTGTCCCAGGGGAAGAGTTCCCATCCCTATGGAAACACTCACTTGCCATCTTTCAGCATGGTTAGCTGACCTGCGCAAAGGCTCTGCAGGGTAATTCGGAGGATAGTAAGAGTTGTCCATAAAGGCATTTGTGTTTGGATCATACTAACGTCGTTATCACCTTGGCATGTTGGTGCTTTGAATCAGTGGTCTTTGGAGATAATAAAAAAATGCCCTTTCCTAAGTTTTCTCCAAATTGGGAAGCAGCACTGACGTATTGCATTATTACGCCTTTATTCATATTGTCTAATGTCTTCTCCTCTGGTAAGACAGTATGCTTCGGGTACCCGTGAGTGATTTGTTACCACATGCAAAGAACACGTTCACAACAAAGGGTCACTAGGCACGGCCAACCGGCAACTGGTCCGTTAACATTTGAGTGAAATCTGGAAATGGTTTCCTATGCTGCTTCTGATTCTCTGTTATCAGTTTTAAGTCGAGTCTCCAAGGTGAACCTGGAAAGAACTTGGTCTAGGTTTGACCTTGTTGAAGCCGACTTCAGCTTACGTAAATGAATCAAACCTCAGCAAAGAAAACGTGTGTTCTGATGGGTTTTACGCCTGCATGTGTATGAGGGGGTCATTCCTATCTTTAATGAGTTGTCTCACCTATTGCAGTTTTTTAAAAAGATCTATTTATTTATTTTAGAGAGAAAGAGATAATAGGGGTGGGGAGGAGGGAAAGGGAGAGAGAAACACAAGCAGATTCCACGCGGAGCTTGGAGCCCTGAGCAGGCTGGATCTCACGACTCTGACGTCAGGGCCTGAGCTGGAACCAAGAGTGGGCGCTTAACCCACGACGTTCCCTGGGCCCCCCTCACATATTGCAATGTGTTATGTAGGGTTCAAAGTACAGTCTTGCCAACTTTGTGCTGGTGGGAAGTAAAGGATTAATACTCTTCTCTCTTTTGCGGACAGCATCAGATGGACCCTTCCAGTAATTTCTACAACTACCGAACCGCTCTTCGTGGGGCAGCACAAAGGTCTTTAACGGCTCACAGCAGCCGAGAGAAGGTACGTGCCTACAGGAGTTGTATTCCCGCCAGTTACCACGTGTGGCATGCGAATGCACCATGGGACTCCTGCCCCAAGCTTCAGATCCAGGAGAGAAGTCGAGAGGCTACGGAAGGGTTTGTGCCGTGCCATGTGGAGAAGGGGAATGCTAGAGGAAGGTACCATGTTAGTGTCCCTTATAAACGGACAGGACTGCGTTGCTACTGCATTATTTAAATGATCGTTTTGTTCTATGTCTTAGTTGTTTTTCAAGCAGTAAATGAGGTCATGTGTTAAGGTGACGGCTAACATTAGAGTAATTTGATTTAATGGAAAACAGACGTTTCAGCTCGGCACAAGGTAGCTGATGGAGTATAACCTTTCTTCCTACAAGAATAAACTTAGTCCCGTGGCTAAGTCATTTATTTGCAGGAAGGAGGTTGGTTGCTGTAGCGTTAGGCTGTTACGAGGTGGGTATGTGGGTGGCAGAGGAAGTGCAGGGGTGATGTCTGAGAGACGAATGGTCCGTGCTCTGTCTGCTCGCCCCTTAAACAGTTTCATACAGTCCTGGCTCTGTCATACGCTTGACTCTGCGGGTCCTTTCTCAGCCCATGTTAGTGTCCTATTTCTTACGTGAAAAGGAACAGTCCTTTTGACGTTTAGAGATCGTGTCATTTGTGAAGTCAATACCTGCTTACGGTAAACGGGCTGACGAGGTTGTTTGATGAAGTATGTTTCGCTTAGATTCTGTCCATCTTTTAAGTCAAACTGTATCATCAACAAATTTTAGGAATGAGGGTGGAAAACACTGCAGGGCATCTCAGTGCCTTCTGCAAGAAAGCTCCAGCCTCAGTGATCTGGAACAAAAACAAATCACAAGAAGAAACACCTTTTGGAAAGGTTGAACTGCTTCTCCACAAAGTCCAGAGTATCAGTCCTGATAACATTTGACAGATGCTGGGAGCCCAATAGTTAAATTTTTTGAAGAGACAAGGTCAGAGAGGAGACGAAGCAGGAAAAACGGTCTCAATTTATCCGGACAGAGTGTACCAGCTGTTAGGTTTTACTTGCTCAAGTCTCAGCAGTCCTGTGACAAGACTGAGAAAAAGTCTAATCAGAAGCTGCTTCGGCTTCAGGAGATCAGCACATGGGGGGCCACATCCTCTCATCCCCCCTCCCCAGTAGGGTGCAAGGCTGTCTCTGCGGGACCCTCCAGGAGAGCCAGGAAGCTAACGACCCCTACCTCCAGCAGGGCACCCCAGCCAAAGTCACTCTGAAGTCCCACCCCCGAGAAAGACTAGACTTCTGGGACCCCAACAGCTTTTTTCAGAGAACAGTCCAAAGTATTTACTCTTAATCATATAATAAACTCTGTCCGCTGTAGTTTTGCCGTCCTTTTAAACCAGTTCTGTGTGGGAGTATGAATTTACTCTCTCGTTCGTAAAACAAAATCACCACCATTAAAAAAAAAAAATGCCATTGCTTTTTCACAATTGGTCTCAAAGGCTATGAATGAGAACATTTCTGGGTAAAACACATCTTTTATTCAGGAGGGTTGGGGTTTATTTTTCCTTTTTTGAAGTGCGGAGAAACTCTCTTTATTCCCAAGTAATTTATAAATCTTCTAGCAACACGGTTCGGGTAATAGCATCTTTAATATTCTTTCAGATTGTAAGTTTATGTGAGCAAGGTGGCACATCTCTAGGTACCATATCCTAGAACAGATCAATTCTGTCTTCTGCACAGAGGCCCTTAAATGATCTTAAACAGCTACTTTTCCTGTGGGTACTCCTGCCTCCAGGTTTTTAGCCATTTCCCATACGATTACATGGTTTTAAATCCTTTTACCGTTCCGTCCATGTTTGTGGGAACTAGTTCCCGCTCAACAGCATGCATTTCTAGGCATGAAATCGATTGTGTCTCTAAAGCATATTTGCTAAGTCTCTGAATTAAGAATATTTTGATAGAGGGTGCCTGGCTGGTTCAGTTGCTGGAGCGTGCATAGGGCTCTCGATCTCGGGGTCGTGGGTTTGTGCCCCACATTGCGGGCAGAGATTACTTAAATAAAATTGAAAAAAAAAAGAATGTTTTGAAAGTGAATTAGAAAACATTGTTACTTGAGAAGTTCTCCCACTAAAGGCATCATTGGCAGGACCTCCAAAAACCTCCCAGAAACCAGAGCTTTTGCTCCCTCCTATTGGCAGCCCATGTATCTACCTTAGAGCCTGGGAAGCCAAAGCCCTTATAATCTCCTGATTTTTATTATGTTAGGTTTGTTGTAGGGGCTGCAGATACGAAGAGAACTGTCCGTGAGTAAATTAGAGGCTGAAGGCGTATGGGTGTAAGGAACAGAGCAGTGAAGGGAGATGACTGACATTTCTGTGTTCTTGGAAGGGAGATGCAAGCCGTTAGTTAGGGCTCAACCCGGCAGTTCCACGTTTGACATTTATCCAAAGAAAACAAGAAGATCTCCGCACCCTGTGTCTATTGCAGCATCGTTTACAATAGCCACGATATGAAAACAACCTGAGGATCCAGCGGTGGGTGAATGGATAAAGAGGTTGTGATCGCTACACACAATGGAGTAGTACTCAGCCATGAAAAAGAATGAAATCTTGCCATTTCTAACATAAATGAACCTCAAGGACATTACGCTGAGTTAAATAAGTCAGACAGATACCAGATGCTCTCTCTTCTACGTGAAGTCTGTCTCTCTCTGTATGTATAGGATCATCTTGGAGGCACCGTGAGTGTGAATATTCCGTAAGGTGTAGCCCTGTGCCTCCGCTGGAGGCACATGACAAGGGGTTCTGAGAAGTGTACGATATCTGTGTAAGACAGAATGCTCAACACCGCGTGACTCTCACAGCCCAGCGCTGAGAATAAAGAAAATTCTTGCTTAAAACTCTTATACTATGCAAGTACCACATCTTGATTATGACTGAGTCTTCATTTTCCTGTGTTGATACATCCTTGTTATCATAAAGGTGCATCAGTCATATTTTCCCCTTTCTGTGGGCCCCATTGGCTTTCAAGAGAGCTTACCTCAGGTCAGACCTGTGTTATTTAATCCTCACCACAAGTCAGTGAGGTGGTTACTGTCGTTCCCATTTTAAGGTGAGGAAACTAAGTTTCTTAGTATGTTAAGCTTGCATCAGGGGTTGGCAGACTTCTCGCATCCAGGGCCAGGTCACAAGTATTTTGGGCTCTGTGGGCCGTGTGGCTACTCCGCTGTGACGCGTAGGCATAGAAGTGGACACAGACGACACGTAGGTGTGTGAGCGAGTGTGGCTCATTTCCAGTAAGGCTGTCGGGCCACTGGAAGTTGAAATCCCTGTCATTTTCATGCTCATGAAATACTGTTTTGATATTTTCCCAGCCATTTAAAAATGTTAAATGCGTGGTCCCTGGCAGCACGGGGAGGGCCTGGGCCGGGCTGCAGGCCGCTGTGTGTAGACTCCCAGCTCGCGCTGCTGGTAAACCGTGGGGCCGCGGGAAGCCGAGGCCCAGCGGGGTCCGAAACCCAGGCTTCCCCGTCAGAGGTGGCCTTTCAATGAAGCAAGGTCCGGGGCGCGCCTTTTCATTGTTACGACGGCCGTTTAGTCCTCAAGTAACAGAGGATTAACTGGTGATCTTGGAAGGGGAAGGGGATGAGGGCATCTGGACTGAGAGACTTCTACAGACCATAGCAATGATTACAAGTGACTCAAAGACACTGTCAAAACCACAGATTCACTTTGGCTGTTCCAGCGACCAATGAAATAAAAAAATAACCAAGGCTTACTTTTTTTTTTAAATGACTTTGGGAGACATCTGAATTTACCTCTAGAAGTGAAAAGTGATACCTCATATTTTTGTGTGTGAGCCCAAATGCCTTTTTTCCAGGGATCCCATTCCTCTGGGGTGGATGTGCGCCGTGAGTCACAGGCTTAGGGGAACTTCAAACACCTGCTCTTCGGTGAACAATAGGGCCCACGGCTCGTGTCTGGAGTGTTGTGCGCGCTGTAGCACACTTAGAATCTGCAAAAGCTTGTTGGCACTTGAGAAAAGTGGAAATTACAGTATCTGAGCTTTGTTCTTTGTTCGTTATGGACTTCACAGGATTTAAGATAGTTTCTTAGAGATGATTATTTTAGGTTAATTAAATACCGCCTCATCAAATCAAAGACCCGAGGCAGGAACGTCTTACTGGAGGTTTACTGCTTTTCAAACAGCCATTAATTCTAACAGACACATTTATATTCCTCCGTGCTTGGACACATCTCACAACATGTTGTGCAAGGTTCTGCCCAGGTGATTTCCCCCGAGAACAGGTGTATGCTTGTTCTCTGCCGGAGGCCAGGTTTACCCAATAGCAAGTTCGCTGCAACCATGACCTCAAACCCTGAGCTCTCATGTTATCTTGAGCGATGTCTTCAAGAGTAAAATGTTCATCTCAAAAGAGATTCGTCTAAGAAGTGTAAGTCTAAAGGATACAGCAGGACGGATTTCTAGTGGGGCATTGGGTCACACGTCTTAAAATCTGAAGATACCTGCAGTGACAGGTTCTGCTAGTATTTTGCTCGACCTAAGGGATTGCTAAACAAGAAGCCGGAGTTCTTGTAGCTCTTCCCTTGATTCTAACTAGAACTTTTACATTTGTGATACAGCAGTGGGGAGGACTGCCAAGGCTCTGTAGGCCTCCACCCCCTAATGCCGGTTGTCTCTGTTGGGGTTTGGCTGCTATTAGCATTTGCAGCTTCAGCACAATTACGCGAGGGAGGAAAGTGCTGTCGTGGGCGGCCAGTGAAACACTGTGTCTTACTTCATTGTTGCCTCTTACGTGAGTCGCTAATGGCCGTCAGGAACCCTTGTACTGTTCCATGAGAGACTGAATACCTATTTGCCCGAGCAAACCCAAATCTTTTCTTTTCTCTAGATCGTGATACCATTCTTCAGTCTTTTAATCAAAGATATTTACTTCCTCAACGAGGGCTGTGCCAACCGCCTTCCAAATGGCCACGTCAACTTCGAGGTAAGGGGAGGCCGCGGGGTCCGAGCGCAGGGAGGGTCGGCCCCGGCACACTCCCTCCCGGCCAGGCTGCCTGAGCCGCTTCTGAAGTTCTAGAACCAAGTTTGCTCTCTGTCTGTTGTTTTGTAAGGAAATACCGCTCCTGAGAGCAGAATAAATTAGCCGCAGGGTTGTTATTAATAATTATCCGGAGGGATGTGTGTAGATGTTTACCTGTTCCGCACAGATACCTAGAGCTAGGTTGTATGAGATTAAGAAAATCATGAAGTTCAGTTGGCTCGAAGCCAGAGGGGGAAGAAACATCTGTGGAATGCTCGTGATTTTCGTGACCGCTTTTCAACTCTTCTTTTTCCTTAGAAATTTTGGGAACTGGCCAAACAAGTGAGTGAGTTCATGACGTGGAAACAGGTGGAGTGTCCGTTCGAGAGGGACCGGAAGATCCTGCAGTATCTGCTCACGGTGCCGGTCTTCAGCGAGGACGGTGAGTGGCCTTATGGGCGGAGCCGCCCATCCCCACATCCCCGCAGCCTGCCGTGGGGCGCAGCGCAGGAGCAGCAGGCCTCAGCCTGGCCCGGCACGAACACGAGGCCTGTCTTCTCCGCTCATCCGCCTGAAGAGTTTTCTGTTGCGCAGGGACCACGTGGTGTGCCCCTAGAGTATTGGCCAGGCACTCGCTGTTCCCCCACAAACAGATTGTTTCTGTGTTTAAACATTCTCTGTAATCCTAGCACTGCCGAGCTTTGGGGACACACGGGGACAGTCCTTTGAAGGACGTTTTTCCCCACCTTGTTTGAGACTTGCTTCACTGGAGAAAAAAGGTGTTCTGTTTGTGGCACATTGGTATTAAAAGTGATTTGAAAAACAAGCAAAAACAGTCACTACCTGCTGCTATTCGGAGAACTAGTGGGAATCTTGACCTGTTAAGATGGTAAGGAATTTTAGGCAGAAACAGCGATTGTCTATACTGAAAAAAAATGATGAGAAGAGAGATAAAGTTTATAAAAGACTTAGGGATTTATTCTTTTGATCTTTTATATTCTAGTATCTTGGAAATCAGTGTGTTAGTAATTTCTTGTAGCAAATCGGTGGTGTTTGTGATCATGCCTGACGTGCGTTTCGCACTAACGTTACCCATCCTAGAGGGGACTTGATCGTTCATAACCTCTACACGTGGGATTAATACCGAGCTTTTAAACCTTTGAGTGAGATTCTTTTTGATTTAAAACTAAAGAAAAAAATATTACAAGAATGAAAAACTGGCCTGGAAAATCTGGCTCTTTAGCTAAGAAAGGCTTTTTTAAAAATCAAGGCTAGCAGGAGAGGACCTCCACCCCCATAAAGAACGTGAATGTGAGCCTGTGATAGCATCGTGTGGTTCGCATTTGGAAGCTGTTTCCCCTCATAAACTTCAGTTAATTAAGTGCCTTTTTGGCCCAGAGGCCCCTTGGGTTGGCTTTTTTTTTTTTAATGTTTTTTAAAGATTTTATTTATTTGAGAGAGAGAGCATGAGAGGGGAGAGGTCAGAGGGAGAAGCAGACTCCCTGCTGAGCAGCCCGATGTGGGACTCAATCCCAGGACTCCGGGATCATGACCCGAGCTGAAGGCAGTCACTTAACCAACTGAGCCACCCAGGCGCCCCGGCCCCTTGGATTTTGTTGAGATGGTCAGTCAGGCCAAGTGATATTCTGTGTTCTCACTGAAACCAGGGTGCTTCCCAGTCGTAGATGACATGCTAAAGAGTCTTGCTTCCGGGTTCAGCTGGTGAACAGGGTGGTTGGCGGGGGTGGTGCGCAGGAGAAGGCCTCAGTGTTCACGCGCTCTTACTTTGGTTGATTGTAGCGCTCTACCTGGCTTCCTACGAGAGTGAAGGACCTGAAAATCACATAGAGAAGGACCGATGGAAGTCCTTACGGTGAGTCTGTGCTTCTCATTGCTGTGCAGCTCGACGGGCCGCATGGGACTTACTGGAGGAAAGCCACATGCTTTCTGTAGGACGTCCCTCCAGTGTGTTCCAGTCCTCTCTGCTCCTTTTCTCTTGTCACCTGAATCTTTGCGGCTGAAAATCCTCGTTGCCCTCATTCAGTTTTATGGCCTTTCACTTGTTTATGCTGTCTCGTGTGCGGTGACTCTGCTGTCGCGTGTGCGGTGACTCTGCTCTCCTTCTTTCTCGTTATTTACCACACAGTGTGAATGGTAGAAAGAGAACCGACTCGTTCCTTTCATCTAAGAGATAACAAGTTCAGACTCTGTTTCTGAAGAGTCCGAACACTAAAATTTTATTTGACCTGCGATGAAAGAGACCCAAGTACCGGTTGGTTCAGTCAGTCTGAGTGTGTCACTCTCTCGGCGACTGCATTTTGGTCCCCATTTTGGTTTGAGAGAAGGAGGAAGTTGGGACTTTATCTTTTGAAGATGTGCTTGTTTGAGCGGTGGGGAAGGGTAGAGGGAGAAGGAGAGAGAGAATTCCGAGCAGAGCACGGAGCCTGATGCAGGGCTTGATCTCAGGACACTGACCTCATGACCTGAGCAGGAATCCGGTCGGACACTCCACCGACTGAGCCTGCCAGGCAGACACCCCAGAAGCTGGGACTTTAAACACGATCCAGAAGCTGTTCAAATTAAAGAATTGTGTTAATCTACTGGCATTTTCTAGTAAATGCGTTTTCCAAAAAACCAGGTTAGGTAATAGCTTAATGTATATTTTAACCATTTGAGATATTTTAATAAGTAAAGTAGCCCAGGATATAGTAATCCCATAGTCAAAATTGCTCTATTTGTATTTCTGCTAAGAGACTCTGGGAACATGTGCTTTGTTGTACCAGGCGGACAAGCACGTTTCTCTTCTTCCCAGAGTCGTTTGGGAGTCTTTATCACACTTGATCCTGGGCCACATGTCATGAACCAGGGTGTCTCAGTTATATTGGGTTTTCTGTGATTTCATTTGGACGCAAATGAGGGATGAGGTCCGGAGACTGTGGAATCGTTATCCTTAGAGCACGTCAAGGTGATGGGTGAGCGACTGGTTTCTTTTATTTCAGACACAAACGAGAAGAAGGTGCGGCTGACACGTGGCATCAGGGGAATGTAGCAGGCTTGCGGGGCTGGTGCGCAGGTGGACTGTCACAAACTGGGGGCCTGCCAGTGACATATTCATATTAAAATTTCCTATTACTCTGTTGGGTTCACGGATATTTGGGGCACTCCTCAGTGCTGGGTGAGAACTTTAGGAATGACTGACTCCTTGTTCTCTGCCTTCCATGTTTCTTCTTCTTTTTACTTCCTTTTCTATTTTTTTTTTTAAGAGTTTGAAGTTGATATGGCCCCTGAGTAGGGCTTAGCTCTTGTGACTTCTGTAGATTTGTAAGCACTGGTAAGCCGGGAAAGTGGCCGCACTTACATGACACCTGGCGTCGGCGTTCCCTGTGAGGTCCAGACACGTTAAATAGTCCGAGCCTCCCACACGTGTCTTTTCCAGGCTTTTCTGATTGTTATTCTTTATGCTGTATTCCTCGTGGTTTGTGGTTAGTTGAAAGGGCTCATAAAGTCAGAGCATTGACAGTAAAAACCAAAGACCGAGTTACACAACCTCTTCCCATATCTACATGTACCGGACACACAATATACAGTAATAGTTAACGTTCGATTGGTTGAAATGTGAACAGAGAGGTTAGTGGATAGTTTAGAAATAGGAAGTGAAAAAGAGGGTGCCCTGTACAGGCTTAAATTCAGGGACAAATCCATGAGGCTGCCCGCAGTTGTGCGCTGCTCAAACGTGCTCAGTAGTGACACTTCTGGTAAGCGTTCTCCGAGGGGCCGCCCCAGCCCAAAGAGAGAGAACAGTGTGTGGGGAAATATGTAGACAGACACAGGGAAGATGTGTTCTTCGTACAACACAGTAGTTTCTACATGGGAATTGTTTTTAAGGAGCCTTGAAGAACAGACTTTCACTGTGCCCTTTCCACATCCTGGGTCATCTCAAGCCCCACTGCACTGCCTCCCCGCTCTGATCCGTATCTCCTCCGATGGAGAGCAAGGCAGACGTCTTCCCCGCTTCCAAGCTGACGGGGGATTTTTAGTGCCCTGCTTCTTACCCCGATGACAACGTAAGCCCCTCGAGGGCAAGCACGGGGTCTTCCATGCCTGCTGCGGTGCTGGGCCCGCGCTCCTGCCATGCCGGGGAAGGACGTCGGGTTGTGGCAGGTGTTGGCCACATTGTAGCAGCCACCAAGAGGACAAGGAAAATAGGCCGTGATTGTTTGCAAAGCTGCATGTTAAGTGGATACAAAGGCTAATTGTTCTAGGCTGATAGTACCTACGTGAAACTTGTATCACTCTAACGTAGAAGGCAATCAGGTGACTCCCCATAGACGCTTTTCCTGCTGGTGCCGGCGCCGTTCACTGAGGCTCAGCAGTGGCGATGACAGACATCCCCCTGGGGGTAGACACCTGTCTTGTCCCTGGCTGTTTAAATGCCCTCCGTGGGCACTGGAATGTGCAGATGCTTCTCTTTACGGAGTAAGGCCACCTATGATCCTACCAGTGCAGACGTGAACGTTTCTTCCTCTTTCTAACTCTGCGTAATTGAACTCGGCACCTAGGAGAGGTAGAACCGGTACCGGGCGGGACACTGTAACCCTGACCCAAATCTGCCACCGCGTCCGGTCTCTCACTGTCATCTTTGTTCTTCAGGTCCAGCCTCTTAGGCAGAGTTTGAGGAGCAGGCGCTGACTGTGGCCGCTGCTGAGCCGCGCGGACCGCCGAGGGCTGCCTCTCCCACACCCAGTTCTGCGGAGTGTCCCGTAGTCCCCGCAAGCCGGCCGGCTCCGGGCAGAGGGGACGAACGTCCCACGGCCGACGGATGACTCAGACCCTGGGAGATGGAGATGTTCACGGAAGATGCTTGAGAAAGAATCCTCTACCGACCGGCGCGGCCCATGATTCATCTTCTGGAATTTCCATGTGAATCACAGCTCTGCACCTGGACGGAGCTTTCTTCTGTGTGTGTTTGTGTTTTTTTTATTTGCTTGAACATTTGCTGCTAATGGGACTTGCCCAGCTGAGGGCTGGCTCTTAGGAAGCCCATGTTTCTTTAACTTAAGTGAAAAAGGGAGAGGAGGGAGGGGAGAAAACCTTCCCTGTGGATCTGGACTTGAGCTCCACGGCATTGCCCGGAGGGGTAAGACTGGTTCAGCACGGACTTGGACTTCGGTTCCCCTTAGTGTGTGCTGCGTTTCCAATTCCTCTCCTCCCTCTTCCTGCAACTTTGAGTGGGCTGCTGGTTAGCAAACTCCTTTTTACCCATATAAGTTATTTAATATAATGAAGCTCAACACTATGGTAGGAAAATAGCCACTAGGGAAAAGGCAGCAGACTTTGTCGTCGGACTGCTTGTGTTCTAGAAGGACTGTTTGTTTTCTCTGCCCTTCTGAGCTGTTTACAACTGACCACTGTGTTCTACAGATGTATTTTTCAGTAGTTGTTTTGTTACTTAGTTTTCCATCATGCCTATTTTTTCCCTCTTGTAAATCTAAATTATCTGACTTTAAGAGTCTTGGAAAAAACTCATGGCCTAATTACAACTTAATTTTTTTGAACAGACTGTTATTTTTCATTATGTTTGGGAGTCTGTTGGTGACTAAACATGTGAACCTGCGCCTCCCCTCCACTGCAGCAGTGAAGGAAAACAAACGGAAAACATCTTGCTGTTAACTCAAAGGTCGATCTAATTGTGAAGTAGTTCACCTTGTTAAACATCTCAATAAGCCTGTCGTTGCTCTGCAAACAGCCATCCTGTGTATTTACTCTAGGAGAAACTGTAGAGTAGTAAACCGCTAATGAAGAAAACAAAACATCATGTTCAAAAGCAGAGACGTATTTGAGAACTTAATGACACGGTTTCCCAAAACAGAGCATGTGTGTGTGCTGCACGCCTTCTCCGCAGACCGAAAATGTCGCCAAATTGTCCTTTTACAACCATCAATATATGTTACACTCCCGGCCAGGAGCTGTGGCGTCTCTCTCTTCTTTTATGGATGGGGTCGTGGGGGGCCGGGGGAGGGGGCTGTCAGAGCGATTCAGCTCAGTGACTGGCGTGAGTGTGTCTGCCCTGGAGGAAGGGGCCTGCCGGAGTAAGTGTGTGGACATTTCTCTTCTAGAAAGGGGTCGGAGCAGGTGTTGAATAACGAGCACTGGCCAGGCGCCGCGAGTGCTTAGTGTGGATCACCATCCCCCCTTTTTAGGTGTGGGAATGGGCGTATTAATAATAATAATAACAATAATCTGTCCAAGGCCACGTGGCTATTAAGAGGCCTGGAGATTGGAAGGAGGCCTTCGGATTCCAGAGGCCGGGCTTTGACCCGCGCTGCCAAGCCTTCTCCAGCTTCCATAGGACCTTTCGGACTTGTCAGCCCGGGGATCTCGCTGGGGAGCAGCTTTGGGTTCTGTAGGTCTGGGGTAGGGCGCAGAGGTTGCTAATGCACCAGTCCTGGAACCTGCTGAGAGGAGGCAGACGCCCGGCCATACCGGGCTTTCCCTGGGGAACGCCTCTCCCCGAGCTCTGTGCCCCTTTCCTTGCTGCCGAGGCAGGGGCGGTGTTTTCTCGCGACCGTCCCCACCCAGGGCAGCCCACTGCGGGCTGCTGGCCCAATCTGCCGCGAGCTAACAACGGCTGGAAAAAAATCAACAGAATAAAATTTTCCGATTTGTGAAAATCCTATGAAATTTACATTTCAGTGTCCTTAAAATCGAACGCAGCCATGCTCCTCCGGTCGCGCACCGTCTTGGGGCCGCTTTCTGCCCTGCAGTCTCCCCGCTGCTGCAGACGGCGTGGCCTGCGCAGCCTCCCACGGCTGCCCCCCGGCCGGCCCTGCCCGGAGCGTTTGCCCACCAGCCCCTGGCCCCCCCGCGGTCCTCCTGCGCGTCCCATCAGTGAGTTTGCAGAGACGGCGTGAGGTCTCTCGTGGGGCATGAGGTGCACACATGTGGCTGCTGGAAATACTTTACTGAAGGGGAATTGGCTTAAAACATGGGATGCTGAGTTTTCGCGGAAAGTTGCCATCCTCACACGCAGCCTCTTGTCTTAACATCTAGATAAACCAGGCTTCGGGCGTGTAGGTGACGGCTCTGTGGCGATCACCAGCTCTTCTCTCCGTGCCGTGGGCTCGGACCCCCGGCAAGCTCCAGTCCCACGGGTGTGGCTGGACCGCGGCCTCCGGAAACTCAGCGTGGGCGGCCCTGGCCCTGTCACTCATAGGTTCGGACTCGGGAGGTCGCCTGTCCGGACGCACCACACATTCCGCAGCAGACTCTGCCCTGAGGCCTGGGGGAGCCTCAGAGCAACCTGGGGTGGGGAGGGAGAGAAGAATGAACCTTTTTCCAAGGACGTGTCCCTGGTGTTTGCCCACGGGCTTGGGCTCCCCAGGAGCAGCCTTTCATCTCACCAAGCACCGTCCTCTTTCCCTCACTGTGGGAGGTTTTCGGCTTCACCTGTCCCCCCGACTGGCTCCTGGCTCCGACACCCCCCCCAGTGCCTCAGCCGCCTGGTGCTTTCCTGCCAGCAGCAGCTTTCTGTGCTTCCCTTTCTCTCACCGCCGCCTACAGCCCTCCTGCCCTTAGGATCTCCAGAAACCACAGCCTACCGTGGGGGCCCGTGGGGGCCCCGTAGCTAAACCCTACGGGAATGTTGACTTGTGGATTATTAACATCTTCTGTCTGCTGCTGGGGGACATTCTGTTGACCCTGTGACCTTGTCTCAAAAAAGACAGTGTCTGCCTCTTTCCCAAAGGTGTCTTACCATCCTCACTGAGGGTGCACAACGGCGGGTAATTTTCCTTTGGAGCTTAGGGTTCAAAGGAATTCCTAGATTTGTTGCCTGGGGGGAAACGTGAGTTACCTGGAAAGTAGTAACTAAACATAAAAAACTCAAAGATATTCTGATGGCAGCTCCGTCAGCTTCTCTCTTGAGACATTTTTTTCTTTTAAGATTTTATTTCTAAGTCATCTCTACACCCACCGTGCGGCTCGACTTTCAACCCCAAGATCAAGAGCTGCACACTCGACCCTGAAGACATTTGAAAAGGAAAGATGTTTGCCAGATTTGGACTTCCAGAGTTTCAGTAGAAAATGAAAACTTCCTGGAGAAGTCAAGCCACAGTTTTTTTCTGGATTTGAATGATTGAATCTTCCCCTCAATTGTCTGTTTCACGTAATCAAGACCACTGGCTCCCCTAAAAGCTGACAAAAGACATGTTGGGGTTTGAGGTTTATGCATCCGAACCCAACAGGTCAGGGGCCTAATGTCCAAAACTAGCAAATAAGGTTTGCTTCATGCCAAAAAGATCACTGCCCTAATTCTATATGAAAACTCAACTCCTCCTAAAGGATGTATATATACTTTTTTTTTTTTTAAATGAATGCATTAGCCAACATTTTTGGATTTCTAGGCACCGGTTTTATAGGTCATAATTTAGGGAATTAAAGAGGGGGAAGGGAAATGATATTTCTTAGAATCAAGAAGAAAATGATGTACTTCTTGAAGGGACTGAACCATGAAACACCGTTTGCATTCTTTCCCTCTCTCTGCCTGTGCTGCTTGGAGAAAATGAGAGTTAGCACGAAATCATTCTTGTCTAGACGGACTGCTGTGGGAAAGGAAGGTCAGCACAGTGTACCGTCAACCTGGCTGAAACACGGAGCTGAAGGACCGCGGGCATTGTTAAATTTTTTGCAAAGCAATTATGAAATCTCACACAGGCAGGTGAGTGGTGTGACTTCAGGTGCGCCCAGAAGTGCGCTGGACGCAGGAGCGAGCCGGTCACCACCCTGGTTATTCCAGACTCGCAGGTGTTTGCTTTGTTTGGGTTGATTAAATCCCAACCGCACCTCTAAGACATTTGGATTTTGGAAATAAGTAGAAATTTAAGTAATTCTGTTCCACTCATTGGTCCCCAGAGACCAACAAGGGAGATCCAAGGCACTGAGGTTGGTTTTCATTAGGATGACTCTTAGCTGGTCTGCTAACATCCCCCTCTGTTTATTAGTACCAATAATCATAACAAGAAACCCATCTTTTAAAAATTTTTATTATTTTTTTTAATTTTTTTAAAGACTGTATTTATTTATTTGACAGACAGAGGTCACAAGTAGGCAGAGAGGCAGGCAGAGGTGGGGGGAAGCAGGCTCCCCGCTGAGCAGAGAGCCCGATGCACATTTCATGAGGTCAAGTGCTAAACCTGACCGTGCAGAGATCTGTGGGACTTTGGGGACGTCTCCCTTCCTCTCAGAACCTCAGGGTCCTCCTCTGTGAGCAATGGGTCCAGACTAACTGCTGTGGAATGACCATTCCTGAGCTAAGGGTCTGTGGTTTGGGAGAGCCCTCCTCGGCTTGCCAGGCTGAAAGGCGACTTCGCAAGTAAACACGGCGTCTCGCATCCGGCCGCAGCCTTCTCTTCCTCCCACCGGCCTCTTCTGTGTGTGTGTCCTTGTGTCTGAGGACAGACGGGATCAGAGGCTAATGGCTCCTCAGAGGAGACAAAGGAGTGATAGAAGTTCCACTCACCCATCGGGTCGTGTCCCACACCGGGACAGAGCTCTCTACAGGAAGAGTGACGTTACACCAGAAACCAGAAAATACCCTTGTGCAAGGCCAGTGGAATGATTTCAAAGGTGCCAGAATAAGAAACACAGTTTCTGAAGGCGACAAGCATGACTCTGTGGGTTGGACTAATCATTGCCACAGCGGCTGTTGTAATCGTGCCTGATTATGTGGATAAAATCAGACAGAAATTGCCTGTTCACACCTCGGCACTTAAACACGAGTCACGCTTTGGCTCAGAAGACCCGGATTCACACCAGTGATGATCAGAGCCTGCTCCTGCGTTTTGTCTCGGGCCCAGGGGGCCCTCCTTGGTGGGAAGTGGCAGAGTCTGACTTACCTGTCGGGGGATGTCCCACGCTGAAGGATGCCGGAAGGGCCACACGCCAGTGTCCTGAGGACGGACACCTTCTTTCCTGGAGCTGCCGATGCTGCAGGAATGCTAAGCCAGGGAGACGGAGCCCCCGGCCGTGGAGGGAAAAATCAGAGGAAGATCGCAACAGACACGACCTCAGAAGAGGAGAAAAAAATATGGGGGGAGGATCTGTACATCACAAAGCTTTTGGCAAGTTTAGGAAGACGTGGGATGCGGCAACGTCAGAGCTTCTGAGACACTCGGAGCGCGCAGACGCTAACGGAGCAGTGACGCTGGGACTATGCGGGGAAGCGACAACCTGCTCGCTACCGAAGTATCTACTCGATAAATGATAGAACTGGGGAAGCAGGAGGACTGCTTGTAAGCACAGTCACTTACTGAGCTGAGTCCATACCATCTAATGAGATTCTGGAAAATGGGCATCATCGGTCCCTCTCCTCCCTCTTATTCAAAAATGACCAAGCCCTGGGGCACCTGGACGTCTCAGTCGGCCAGACATCTGTCTTCAGCTTGGGTTGTGATCTTGGGGTCCTGGGACCGAGTCCTGCATCGGGCTCTCTGCTCAGCGGGGAGCCTGCTTCCCCCCTCTCTCTGTTTGCCCTCTGCCTACTTGTGATCTCTGTCTGTCAAATAAATAAATAAAAATTTAAAAAAAAAAGAAAGAAATGACCCAGGCCTTTGTTGCAAGCCAAAGAGAAGCTGACTGGAGTGCTTGCCTCTCCGCCAGTTTGGAGCTAGGAAGTAAGGATAACCCACGGGGTCCTTGGGTGCCCCCCAAAGGCTCGGGCATTGTGAAACGCTTTCTTTCCTTCAGACCAGTCTCTTGGCTCTCACAGCAGTCCAGCCCTGTATGCCATCAGGGGCAGTCAAATGAGTGGGATCCCTTAGCTCTCTGCCCTGACATCTTGTGAGGCAGTGAGGATACACACTTATTACCAAAATATTCCTATACATGGAACTCCCGAGGTTCAGAGAGCTTGGGACATGGTACAAACAGGTCTTCGGTGTTTCTCCTCGAGTTATTCTCTCGGCCCGCAGCTATCAATGCTGAACAAGCCCAAAGGAGTTTTACTCGGCCCCATCCAACCTTGTCCAGCCGTCACTTCCCAGACTCTCTCCTCCATGAATCACTGGGCTCCAGCAGAGGTGGAAGGAACAAAGGGAAATAGTTGTGTTACTGCTAAGACCAGCCGCCTCTTTTAGCAAAACTCCCAGGTGCGTCTGTCTGTACAGAGCCTCTCTTTCCTTTGCCATAACAGCGAGTCCCATCGATGGTCTCTACTTGAAACGCACTTGGGCCCCAGAAGGTGATGGTCATGTGGCTCAGTGGACTGGGGTGGACGGAGCTAACTCAGCCCTGCTGATGATGGACGACACTGCTCCCAGGAAGGCTGGCAGAGGCCCAGCTCCCATACTACTTGCTTCACCTGCTCTGTGTCCCCAAGCTCCCCTCACGCCTCGCTCCAGAGCAAGACAGCACTTTCTTCAGCGTCAGCGATCCAGGCGAGCGGCTGGAAGGTTTGAATCTGTTACTCTCTTCATTCTGTTACGAGATCGACTAAGAATCGTTTTACATTAGCTTTCTAACTGGCAGAATTTCAAGGCGTCCAGTAGAGTGAAATTTAACAATTTATGCAACGAGGGGAGACATGAGGAAAAGGAGAACTTGTAAACCCCTAAAATATAGGAGCTTTGAAAGTTTTCCTAAGCAGTTGATTAATGTCGCTCTCAAGCTGGCTGACGAGTGGCCTGGGACCGAACCACAACCCGGGACTGTTCCCTGCACCAGGCAGACTCCTTCAAAGGCGGCCAGCCTGCCTAGGGCTCTGCCCAGCTTCCCGTCCTTAGCAATTCCTCTTTTCAGCTATCCCGCCCCTGCCCCCCTTTTTTAAAGGTTTTGTTTATTTGACTGAGAGAGTGTGCACAAGCAGGGGGAGCTGTAGGCAGAGGGAGAGGCAGACTCCCGGCCAAGCAGGGAGCCCCAAGCAGGACTCGATCCCAGGACCCTGGGATCATGACCTGAGCCCAAGGCAGACGCTTCACCGACGGAGCCACCCGGGCGCCCTATCCCGGCACTTTGGCAGTTACAGATTCTCTGTCAAGAAAACAAAGGGAAAATCTCCGGGATTTGCTGAGTTCCTATGCCCGCTGCACGCAGTGCCAAGGGCCAGGGATACGGAGGTGTGAGTGAGACCCAGCACCTAGGCTGGGGGACTCACCTCCCCCTGAGAAAATCACCCTCTGTAGTGCAACAGGTGTCGGGAGCTCTTCTCTTCTGGACGCTGCCCCCAACGCTTTCTTCCCATCTAAGTAGTCCGGGAGCTCAGAGCCCTTTCCAGGGCGGACACAAACCTGAGGTTTTACCAAGGTCTGCCCAGGGAGACTCCTCCTGCCTGCAGTTCGGGCCGTGGGTTTCCTCGAACTGCCCCCGGGCAGAGGAGGACAGTCCCTGCTGGAATCCAACGAGCCCCACCACCCCCACCCGTCCTCTCGCCCCACTGAGCTGTGCAGAGATGGAGATGGAGGTGGAGCTCCTCGCAGAGGAGGCCGGGGCACCTTGCTGTCACCCAGCTCCCCGCGAGGCCCCCTTCCCTCACTGCCCCGAGACTGGACGCGCTGCCAGCAGCCATCCCTGCAGAAGAGCACAGATGACGTGCCCTCATCGAAGAACCCACCTTTCTTCCTGCTGCCTGAGGGTTGAGCTGTGGCTGAGTGGGAGGTGGGAGTGGCTGGACGAAGCGTTTGGGCTCTGGCCTGAGACACTGCACTTTCCCTCCAAGTCTGTGTAGAGCCACGGAAGGGTTTTCGGCCATGAGGTGAGGAGGCCAGAGGTTCGTCTCGGCCAGAGGACACTGGCTGCTCAGAGAGGAGTCGGCCTGGGCAGGGGGGACCTGAGGGTGACTTAGGGGACGGAGCAGAAGATGCTTGTCTAGACCAGACAGCGATCAGGAGAGCCTGAGCCGGAAGAGGGAGGATGGGGAGGAGGGGAGGGTTGGGAAAACCTTAACGAGGCAGAGAAGAAGTCCTGGGGAGGGTGACCGAGGGGTTGTCCCAGGTCTGTGTTCGGGGAACGGTGCCCCCTGCAAAGATCAGTCAGAGTCCAAGTACCCGGGACAGGGACCAGCGTCCTAGCCCCGTCCCCTAGAAGGCCGCCTTACTTGGAGGGAGGGTGTTTACAGAGATTAGTGGGGGCCCCAGCGCAGTACCAGTGGCGTCTTCCTAGAGGGCCGGGAGCTGAAACAGAGCCAGACGTGGGGAGACGGCCACGTGGGGACACAGTCGTGCGGCTACACGTCAAGGAACTTCCAGAGGGTCGGAGCCGGGTCCTCCCCTGTGTCTTCAGTGGGAGCCCGGCCCGGCTGACAGCATCTGTCTCTGCTGTTCCAGCCGCTCAATTCGCTCTGTTCGAGGCTCTTCGTCAGCACAGCAGCCCCAGCGAAACTAATGGCGTCTCCCGTGACTCAGTTACTTGTTCTGAAGTCTGCCATGCATTAAACTTCTCTGATGAAGAGGAGGTTTATAAAGGGACGGGGTAATACTTCTACAGGTGACTTTGAACTCCACAACCGCCCTCATTCCACTGTATTGCCAAACATCCTTTTAAGGTGCCGTATTTCCTTTATTTACAACCTTCAACTGGATCATATCTTAATCAATGTGAAATGAAGGGGGGACTTGCAATGTTTACACAAAGCAATTTAATCCCCTGCTGATGGGATCCAGTCCCAGGGCCCAGCCCAGGGGGAGGTGGAGTATCTGGGCTGAGTGGCAGAGTCAGGACGGACTCTGGAAACACTGTGCTCCCTCGTTGTGCAGGGTCACATGCTCAGGCCCAGAGACCCTACATGTCCCGGGGCTGGTAGAACACAGTGGTGACGGGGCTGGAGGTTAACGTTTAATCTCTGTACCTGTTGCCAGTTCTTTCTCCTGCTGCTGGGTCAGGGCTGAACTTCCCCTGGAACGGGGGGTCTGGAGCCGCTCCCAGCTTCTGCAGGCCGGAGTTCAAGTCTCCGTGGTGAGGCTCGCCGTCCTGCGGTGACTAAGAGAAGGGGTGCGGTGGACGTAAGCCGCAGCCAGAGCAGTACAAGCACAAAGTAAACATCGGAGGAAGGGACTCACTTCCTTATGGAGCATCTCCAGCCGCCTGAGAACCCCCTTCACTGATCGCTTCTCAAAACACCGCGAGGCCCGGTTTCAGGGGCTCCTTTACATTCACTTCAAAGATGACCTCGTTCGGTCCTGTTGGTTTAAAATCCTCTGCCGTCTGGTGGCTTCTCCACCTATGGGTCTAGGCCTTTTTTTAGAGGCAGATTCACCTGGAAGCTTCAGGTCCTCTCATGTGTACAAGCCCTTCGAAGACCCTGGCCCTAATTTTATACTGAGTCTCAAAGTCTTTGTCTTCAAGAAGCTTCTCCTAAAATCATATAAACTCTAGGTTCCTGCAAGCCTGGATGCACATCTTACTATCCCCTGGACTTCGGACTTGTACGTTGTACCTCTACTCAGACGGTTGTGTCCAAAACACAAAAGCAAAACAACTGGGAATTTCTCACCGGTGGCCGTCACCGGAGCTAGTCACTGAGCCTTTCCAGCTCTGGTGTCCAGGCATGCGGTGGGATTGCGCTTCCCGTCATCCTCGGAAGTGAGGCAGAGCTCTGCGATTGCTCTGTCTGATAAAATGCGAGTGGAAGGGATTTCATTTCCCAGCAGGAGCTTTCGAAGCCAGAGTTCAGTTCACAGTGCTCCCTTCCAACCGCGCTGGCGACAGAGGAAAGGTGTCAGGAGGAGGTCTCGGCCCTCCTGGGTCCCTGAGTGAAATCTCGGAACGGAGCTCCCTGCCACCAGGCAACAGACAGGTACTAAGAGTGAGAAGGAGATTCGCGTGGATTAAGCCAGTGAGACCCTGGAGTGCGTTTGTTACCACAGTGTCACCCAGCCCATCCTGACTGATGGACTTCCCAGATAGGCCCTTCTTCCCGTTTTTCCAACTCCGTAAACACCAGTTCAGTCCTCTGGTTGCTCTGGCGGGATCTCTTGGCCTCATCGTGTTTTCTCTTTCTTCCGGTGCGCACCAGTAGTCCTGTAGACCGCGTCCGCATGTGTGGAAACTGACTGCTCTCACCGCCGCTACCCCTTGCACCAGGGTAAGACACCATCAACCTTTCCCGGATTGTTACACAGCTTTCCAAACTCTGTGGCCTCTGCGCGCCATCTCAGGGTGGTGGTTTAGGACACAAGTCCATCTATGTCACTCACCCCATTGCCCATACTACCCTAATGGTCTCACATCTCACTCAAAGTACAATCTGAAGTCCCCAAGATCGAACCTGCTGCCTTTCCAGCCTCACCTCCTACCACCCTCCCCCTCGCTCATTCAGATCCAGACATACGCTCCTTTCTAGTCCAGACACACACTGAGCCTCGTCCTAACCATCCCCTTGGCATGGAGCCTGCTTCCCTGGTCAACATCATGGCTCGTTTCTTCTTCACCAGCTCTGCTCAGACGTCTCCTTCTCAGTGAGGTCTTCTGGTTGATGCCTTCTTGTGACATTGTGAATTATAACAAGAAATATATATTGGGTTTTCTCCCCTTCCTGGTTTGGAGCTCCTAAACCCTTGGAATTTCCTAAGTGAGGAGAGCCATGAAAGTATCCTTTGTTATGTTAATGCGGTGCTTTTTGGAAAGCCCCTGAGGAAGAGGGCTGGTTGCCAGGAAAACCGACCTTGTGGTTAGAGGGTTGGAACTTTCAGTCCTACCTCCCAGACCTTCCAGAATTTGGAAGTTGAATCAATTGAATCAATCACCAATAGCCAAATGATCTGGTCAGTTATGCCTAAGTAATGAAGCCTCCATATAAGCTGAAAAGGAAGGGCTCAGAGACCATCCAGGTCGGTGACCACGTGGGGAAGCAGAGAAAGTGGTGTTTTCTGAGAGGCTGTGGAGGCTCTGTGACCCCCACCCCAGACCTCTCTCCATGCTTCTCTTCTAGCTGGCTGTTCCTGAGTCATATTCTTTTAGAACACACTGGTGATCTACTAACTAGAATGTTTCTCTGAACCAAGAAGGAAGTGGTGGAAACCTCAGATCTATAGCCAGTCGGTCAGAAGTTCAAGTTACAACCTGGACTCGCGATTGGCAACTGAATTGGGAGCAGAGAGCAGTATTGTAGGACTTAGCCCTTAACCTATGGGGTCTGACTCAGAATTCACTGAATCATGGGACATCCAGCTGTTGGAGAATGGCTTGATGGTGCGCCCCTCACGTGTTGGAATTGGTGATCAGAATTATTTTCCCTAAATCAGCAGCCCCCTCCCTGTGTGTTTCTAAGTTGGTAATAACACACATCGAGCTCACCGCTACATGCTGGGTTCTCTGCTAAACTGATAGAAATAAACTAATTTACTTACAAATATCCTGCGACATGGAGGTCATTCTTATTCTTATTTAAGGGGTGGAGAAACCGTGGCACAGAAATGTTAGAGGGGTGCTCAACATCGCAAAACTGGTAAATGACACAGCTTAGATCATCCATGTCTACTAGAAGAGTCACGCTCTTAATTGCCATGTCGGTTTGCTTCTTCGGTTAGAAAAATCCCAAAGACATAAGAAAACTTGATTTTGGCATTATCAGTGCACAAATTTAGGCCACATCACAGCACACAGCAGCGGAGAATTCGAGCTCACTGGGCACTGGCACCCAGAGGGCGGGGTGATGTCAGCGTCCGCTCGCGTGCAGTGGGTCACGGGATGTGGAGCTCTGACTCTGGCCTCATTTTGCTCTCATTTCTATCACTGACCAGCATGACGCTTGAAAAGTTCACGATACCGATGGAGCTTTCGTTTCGCTGCGATGACGATTTAAACCAAACCAGACGAAGCTTAACAGACTGAAGTTAAAGGAAAACTCACTCTCGTAAATTCAGGTGGAAGAAGACGGGTCTTAACAGAAGTTCATGTAAAGGGCGCTCATGATTTTAATTGACGTGTATCTTCATCAGACCCAAATAGGTATTTGCAGTAGCCATTTTTACTAGGACAAATCCTACATCCTGGTGGGGGAAGACTAGAGGTCTGTAGTCAGGAGGCTGCTAACTGACATCTGTTTAGGTCATCCTGTTGTTTCAACATCTTATCATCTTTAAGTTTTTAAAAAAGATTTATTTAATTTTAGACGCGGGGGGCAGAGGGAGAGGGAGAGACAGAATCTGCAGCAGACTCTGCACTGAGTCCCACGTGGGGCTCCATCTCACCACCCTGAGATCCTGACCTGAGCCACAACCAGGAGTCGGACGCCTCATGGACTGGACCGCCCAGGCGCCGCTGTCATCCTACTGTTTTTAGTTCTGAGTGCCGGGCTTGACGAGGAGGTTGACAAACTTGGGAGCACCATGACGGCCGTGGTAAGGACCGTAAAGTTTCAGAATCAAAGGATGTAGTGCCCACAGTTATTTACCAGAAGTGAAGTCGCGGTGGGAAGTAGCACCCGTCAGAAGTCTTCCTCTTCGTGAAAGGGAGGAATGAGGGTCCGAAAGGGAAATGGCCAGGAGGCAGATTTCAAGTCAATGCAAGGAGTTATGTCATCAACAGTTATGTCCTGTGTGACCATACCCTGGCCTTCAAAGTGCCCACTGACCGGTAATCGGCTGACTGTGCGATTTCAGGTGAGGTCCCCAGTTCAGCGGGAGTCCCGTGCCCATAGCGAGCTCTGGAGCATAAAGGACACTCAGAGTTTGTCCTTCTGGAGGGGAAGTAGTGGAAATAGCGGGCCTCTCGTACTTCCACAGGTGTCGGTCACTGGTGCCCTGACGGAGGAGCAGGGCGGGGGTATAAAGCCCCCAGCATATGGGGAAGAGGTGGGACATCTCCAGTACAATCCTCTGAGGGGCACAGGTGCTGGGTGTGGGCCGCCAGCAGCAGAAGGTGCTGAAGTTGAAGGAAGGGCGCAAGACAGAGTCCAGCGATCACACATAGCCTGGGAACCGGATTCCAGACCTGCAGCGTCTTGTCAAAGATCCGGAAAGGAGGGCCTTCCAGCCAAAGAGCTAGGCTGTGTGCCCCGAGGGTCAGATGCAGTGTTACTCAGCACAGAGGGTGAACAGAACGTGGGGAGGGAAAATGCTCAAGAAGAGACTTTTGTGGTACTACGGGAAAAATCCCAGCAAGTTAGCTCAAGAGAGGCAGGAATCGCAAGGAAATCTGGGTGGAAAGCCCTGTAATATAGCGAGCCTTGACGGAGGCTAATTCTGGAGGGCGATTCGGGATTCAGGATGCTCTGGGGACCTCGTACGCAGGAGTTCATATCCAGGGTCGAGAATCTTCCGGCCGAGATAAGCATCACTGACCTGTTCTGAGCAGAATGTCTCCGACCAGCACAGTCGTCATCTGCTGTGAGCTTTGGGCAGGTTCCAGCCCCTGCCCAGCGGCTGTCACTGGGAGTAGGACGGGGCGACATATCATAGGGGACACTTTGAGGGGATGGAAGCCGTGGTCCAAGGTATCGATGTGACCATCAATGACCAGAATAAAGACTCAGGAGCCGGGTCAAGGAGATCCTTGCGCCTGTCACCCATGGCCTTAGGACACCTAAAAGGGCCAGGACCGGGGCCGGGTGAGAGGCCGGTATGATGTGTGGGGTCCAAGATGGCGCTCCCGCTCAGTGCTGTGAAGATGTAAGTGACAGCCTCCTTACGGTTTGCACTATGCACGTCTCACTTACTTTACCCTAGTTCCCGTCTTCAGCCAACGCTTCGTGTTCTGACTCGTGAACCTCTGGGTCGGTAATTTGGAGTGAGCTGTGGTGGTCCCAGCTAGGCTTGTTCACGCGTCCGGGGTCAGCTAGACTGGACCAGTTGGTGGCGGCCCTGGCTGGAAAGTCTAGAACAACCAGACACTCTCCCCAGGGGGTCTCTCGTCTGCCAGCCCCCCGGCTCGAGCTCCCTCACAGGGACTTCCACTTCCCCAAGAAGAGCAAGCGATGGCACCCAGGCCTCTCACGTCTCTGCGGGTAGCAACTTGGCTGTTCCATCGCTCAAAGCCGATCTCGTGCCCAAGCCCAGATCGACGGAGAAATGGAGTCCGTCCCTCGACAGGAAGACCTGCGATGTCACTTCGCAAAACTGCATCTGTACAGGGAAAGGAACAATCCGTGGCTGTTTTTCAACTTACCACAGCCTCATGTGCGAAGGAGAGGAACTTGGTTTCTAACCAACTGTCAAAGGAGCTGCTGCAGACTTTCACGCCACAGAGTCCTGTGCTCAGATTGGGTGGTAAGAAATGTCACTCCTGGGGCGCCTGGGTGGCTCAGTGGGTCAAGCCACTGCCTTCAGCTCTGGTCATGATCCTGGAGTCCTGGGATGAGTCCTGCATCGGGCTCCCAGCTCTGAGGGGAGTCTGCTTCTCCCTCTGACCTTCTCTCTCATGCTCTCTCTCTCTCTCTCAAATAAATAAATAAAATATATAAAGAAAAAAGAAAGAAAGAAAGAACTATCACTCCAGCAGTGGCGAGAAAGACGGAAAGCTGGCAGAGAGAGATGGAAGGTGATGAGACTAATCGGGTAGCAGTGAAAAGTGACGGCCATGTAGAGAGCAGCAGTGAGGACAGGGCAGGATGAGCACATCTCACAGTTAGAATGATGTAATCAGCTGGAAAAGAGAACTGTAGGGCTGTAGAGGAAAGCCATTCCCGGGTCAGGGTTCCCTGCTTCAGCCCGGCTCTCCATACCTCCTTCTTCCTGGGGTCCTTCCCACCTTTGCTTTCAACTCTCCTTCCGTCCCCCACCCCTGTTCGCACTCCACTACCAGTCTTGCCCCCTGATTCATCAAGAATATTGAGGTCGATGGGAAAATCAACCCAATTTTCACCTCCCTCCACTGACCACCCACCCTCCTGACCTACTCGTCTGTGTTTGTACCCATCACAACTATCCACTAGGGCCCTCTGGGCACAGTCTCTTTGCCCGAGCTTCAAGACCCTCCCTGGGATCTCCTCCCACCTTCACTTGCCTGGGATCTTGGTGCATCTCCTTTTATGAAAGGTTATTGTCCCTGTTCTAAGGCTTTGGTATTTGGGGATAAAGGATTATGATGTATTATAGAGGCCTGCTTTCAAAATTTCCTTACGGGTACAGCTGGCAAATAGTCAAGCCCTTCAAAACCAGTTTGGGGATTTCACCCAAATAAGGCGGCCAGTAATGAAGCTTCCAACTTCAAAACTGTACAAAAACGGTTAACGCGCCCTCTGAGTCCACACCCTATTTTTCTTCTGGGTAGATCCGGTATTTCACCTGAGACAATAAACTCAGTGAGGAGTTCTGGGGCCCAGAGGAGATAGACATGCTGGACGAAGATCAGAGAGCGAGGACAGACAAGACCGAGGGAGTGGGCAGGATTCATCATGCGGAGACATGAATGCAGAGCTACCCAGGCAACAACTGACGACACGGTAACTGTCGACAAACACCAGTGGGCGTGAAGTGGATGCCAAGAAACCATTGCCTCCCTCGGCACAAAGATACGATCTGGGCAGCTACACGGTAGACAGAAGAGGTAGGGCGTCCTCAGTTAGCGTCACAGAAAAATAAAGAATAGAGATCAGAATGATGTCCCGGAGACTGCTTCCTTCCCGTGAGGACACCCACTCTTCATTCATTTCTGTCTTCGTGAACTTCAGGGACTCGAGGAGCCACGAGAAGCTTCTCTTCAGCCTTCCTGATTGCCACTTCCCGACTCTCCAGCCTTTCCTTCATGTTCGTCACAGCTCGGCCTTCCTGAGTGATCTCCGTTTCTTCCCAGCAGCGTTCAGCCAAGAAGCTACCGCTAAGAGGGCCAAAGCAATGGCATCTTGATGTATAACTTAACTCACCTCAGAAGAAAATCGACACCCGGCTTGACATCACATACCAGCCCACTGCTGATCCCCGAGGCGCCCCAGCCGAGAGGGGGGAAGGCGCAGAGCGGCTCTCGGGGCTCCTGAGGGCTGTGTCACCGACTCTGGCATGGGCACACCGCGGTGTTCTCCCCTCACTCACGAGTTCTGCCTTTCTTCTACATGACATGGACTCACCCCTACCGTGGGCATCTTCACAGACCACCGGCCAGTGGTGGCTCATGTCCGAGCAGAAACACTGAAAATTTAGCATCAGCATCACGGAAGCCAAGCAAACCACGATTTCACGATGGCCCATCCTGCAGACACGGCCCTAGGCTTTGTCCTGCAGCCTTCCAGCTGGCCTCACGGCGAGCGCCGAGACCTGGTCGGCTTCAGGGGCCGTCCGAGAGCCGCCGCCGCCCGGTAGCTGAGTGAGGATCCGCATGGCACAGCGCGTGCAAGGCCCCGGGCGCCAGGCCGGCGGGGCCGGGTCGTGGCCGTCGCACGTGGGGCCGGGCGGCCGAGCAGGGAGGAGCAATTCGAAGGAGAACCCAGACCGCGGCGGACGAAGCTTTGCGGGGAGAATTAGGAAATCGTGACACCCAGCACGGAGCAGACGTGGGTGTGCGAATCCGTCCCCGCGCCCGGGGGGCTGAGGGAGGTCGTGGGTGGCGCGCCGGCCGCGGTGTCGCACTCCGGCACCTCCCGCAGCCCCCCGCCCCGCGCCCCGCCGCGGGCGACCCGGGAAGCCGAGGCCGCTGACACTCCAAACGCGGTCCCAGCTCGCGGGAGGAAGCCCGGGTTCGGACCTTCCCGGGTCGCGGCCGCCACCAAGCGGCGGAGACCAGGGCGGCTCCCCGGTGACCCGCAGGCGCCCCTCCCGGCCGGCAGAGGCCCGGGGGCTCTTACGTTAGAAGCAACGATGGGCTCTGAAGGCTTTCACTTCCTTAGGCGCCATCACAGCTCGGGGACTTTTCCTCTCCCACGAGTCCGCGCTGCCTGTGTCCCGGCCCGCGGCGGGCTCCGGCCCGGACCCCTGCCCGCGCGGGCCGCCGCATGGCTGGGGGAACGCTGCCGCCCCGTGGCGGTGGGAAAGCACACCCAGGCCTCCCAGAAACCGTTGTTTGGGGAGAAGAATCTGCACCTGTTCCAGCGGGAACTTGGCCCTGAGCAAAAGCGTGAAGCCAGCAGGATAGACCTTCGGCATTCCCATCCTCCCCTTTGTACGGAAAGGACGGAGGCGGTTTTTGAATGACAGATTTGTTACTTCGGTGCGGCCATAAATAAATGAATTCCTTAGCCTCAGTTTCCTTATCTGTAAAATGGACCCCGTAACACGTACAGAACCGAATACGCATTATTTCCCTTGATTATTTGCCTCCGTTATCACAGGAGCTTCTGTTTTTCTATCCCGCCTCCTGTTAGAAAATAAATGTCCTGCTTGCATCAATTCACACTGAATTATCTGCAGCCGCGCTGCTTTGCGGTTGTAGCAGTCCATAAAACGTAGGATGGCAGAAATAAATCTTTATTTTTACAAGTGAACACAAATTTCGAGTTTCTCAAGGGCAACTCGGTAGAACTCCAGCTGAACTGAAGAGTCATTTAGCTGAGTTTCTGCTGAAAGCCTCCAATGCCGCTTCCTCCCGGGGTCCCGCTGTGTAGATCAGCGCTTTCTCAGGTACTGGTCCTATATAAAAGGCAGATCCCCGTGCAGGGGAGTCCACAGGACCCACCAAACACAGGTTTCCCAGGAAAGAGTCCAAGGACATTGTTTATAATGTTACAATGTTACAATAGACAACCCCTTGTCGATTACATTTCTTCCTGTTTCTTTACAGGGTAAGGGGAGAAATAGATGATAAAACTGGGGAAATGCTTCTTAGGAAATCATGATTTTAACATTGAATAAGAAGTAAGAAATAGGGCTGCTGATTTTCATTTTCCAGAGTCAACGACTTGAAAGACGGCCACCCCGTGCACTGGAGAGCTGGGGAGTTCCTGCTCTGCTTAGACTTCCCGGAAGGCTTTGCTCATTTCCTGCAGGTGCCACCTGCCCTCTTTAATGGTCCCGAGTTAAGGAGAAACACAGATCCCCAAACCAGCCTTGCCTGGTGGACCATGAGGGCTCTGGATTTTCTGGGGACATGCTCCCCACCTCACGCGGGCCGGCAGAGGGAGGCTTGGAGCTTTCTGGGTGTCAAGAGCGCTTTGCCTCCATCCAGGATCTCCTTAGACCAAACTCCCTTTCCATCCCCCCCCCCCAGGCCCTATCTCCCCACATGATGCTCTTTACTTACCTTCAGTTCGCAGCAGGTAGGAACTCCTCTTCAGCTTCAGAGGGATCAATCGTATTTACAAATGTATCTCTTAGGAAATGCTTAGAGGACCCCCCCCCACCTTGAGTTTTGGGTAAATGTAGTAGAAAGACCAGTTACATACTAGAGTCGTTTCTGTGTCAGGTGTGGTACTTCCTGAGAGGCGAGGGGTGGGTTTAGATGGAATTTTCAAAAAGCCTCTGAAAATGACCTTGCAAAGTCTAGAGCAAGAGGTAAGGCAGGTGGAAATCATGGGAGTGTGTTGCTACCTGTTACCTGCTAGTGTTCTGCTGGCACATGTAGGGCAAAGCCTTCAGAGAGGGGAGACCTGGTCTCCATTATGGCCTTGGATTCCCTCTTGTTCACAAACGATGTGTCCAAATATCTCGGTGGGCCCCCTTCTAGGTGCGGTGTGACGTTTTCTGGAGTTCTCAGAAGGATTCCTAATTCCTCAGTGACCCTACTAAACGGTGTTCCAGCATGTAAGAACATTTGGTCCCTTAAGCCAAGGAATTATCTTCTCGGGACCCAACTATCCCCTCTGCGGGGTGGGGGGGCAAGTGGACCAACATCCACGGAGCCCGGACTGCGAGCCAGGTGCGTCCAGACAGAGCAGCTCACCGCATCCTCTTGACAGCCAGGCAAGGTCGGTGTCGTTCTCCTGTTCACGATCAGGGCAGCGGAAGCCCCTGAGGTCAAATGACTTGCCCAGTGACACCTGGCATCAAACCGGGATTCCAGGCTCCAAGATGCGCGCCCGAGACACTCCCCCAGGGCATCCCTGGTCCAGGTCCCGCTTGGCTCGGCCGAGTCTCTCTCTCCTTGTTCGGTCCTTCAGGCGAAAATCAACCCATTTGTGCTCGGAAGGCGTCTGGGCCTTTCCTCCTCCGTTCTTTGCTTACACGCTGGCCACACACGTGGCTCTTGCCTCCAGTCCGCCCTGCAAGAATTTTTGGGACGAACGGCCTTTTACCAAGACACAGAAACGGGAAGTGCTCATGTGAAAGTTCGGGTTTCAAACGGCTTTGGAAAAGTCAGAAGGTCCGGTCTTGCCAAGCCCGTGTAGCGGGGACTCGAGTTCTCCCTTCCCCGTGGTGCCCGCTGCTTCCCTCCGTGCTCCCCTCCCTGGCCTGCGCCTCGCTCCCCGGGTCACCTGCTGGGGGCTGCGTGTCCAACTCCTGGCCCCTCCGCCCTCCTCCTTCCCATCTCCCCCTCCCTCTGCCTTGCGTGCTTGTCCAGCTCGGGGCACTGCGTCCCCACAATACATGCCTTTCATTCCTCCCACAGCTTGTCTTGCCTCTCAAAGACAAACGAAAGAGAGCAAAGGGTCAAGCTGGAGGTACTGGGGACAGAGCTGCGTGAGTGCTGAGGTCCCCTGTGCCCCGCCCCTCGTGGACGCGGTGTGCCCCATGGACACGGCCAGCTTGTTCTGTGGCACTGTGCATGTGACTCTCTGATTTCCAGCATTCCACTCCCTGACCTCAGCTTTCCAAGTATGATCGGATATTCCACTGTGGGGGCACGTTTGGGGGTGTTTTATGTAGTCTAAGGTGTGCTCCAGTCCCAACACACTGCCCTTTCTCCTTTGTGAGTCTGGGAGCAGGAGTTGACGGAAAATATGGTCCCAGGCAGATGGAGATGGAGTGATACCAAGGGTTCCCCTCCTCGATGGCAAGAGTGCATTGATCGAGGTCTCCAGGATCAATGTTCCCACCCTGTTCAGTGGTGTTGAAGGAAAAGGTCAAGGTCAATAGGGTGTCACCTATCCCTAGGGAAGAAACCCACAAGGCCCCCCAGGGGCCGCCATCCCTGCATTGTCAACTTTACACACCGTGTGACCTTCGGCAACTCCCTCTGTTCAATGAACTTGTCCTAAACAGTGTTTCATTCAGTGGGTTTGGCGAATGGGAACATATTTTCCCCAGGGGCACAAGCAGACCGATTCACTGCTGCGTCACTGATGCACGTCGCACATTTAAAGAGAACAGCTAGATGCGAAATAAGTCTGAGAAAGACAATTGTCACACGATCTCTCTGATATGAGGAACTTGAGAGACCAGGCGGGGGGTGGGTGGGTCATGGGGGGTAGGAAGGGAAAAAATGAGACAAGATGGGACTGGGGAGGGAGACAAACCATAAGAGACTCTTAATCTCAGGAAACAAACTGAAGGTTGCTGGGGGGTGGCGGGGAGGGAGAGGGTGGCTGCGTGATGGACACTGGGGAGGGTTTGTGCTGCGGTGAGAGCTGTGAATTGTGTAAGCCTGACGATTCACAGACCTGTACTCCTGAAACAAGTAATATATTAGATGTTAATAAAAAAAAAAAAAAGACTGGAAAAAAAAGGAGACCGGCTAGTCCGATGACTTCCACTTAGGGCAGAGCACAGCTAAGCAAATGCAGGAGATGATGTAATGGGCAATATTTTAGATTTCAAAATGCTTGAGAATCCCTGGGTTAGATACAATGTATCTTTTCACAAGCTCCAGCTTTTGGATGAGCTCATGTGCGCAAGAACACACAGACCTGGGCCCCTCCCGCAGTCTGGGCCCCTCCCGCAGAGCCCGCGCCTGAGCCAGGAGGAGGGCCCCTGGGGAAGTCCCCCGGCAGCAGTCCTCTAATGCGTCCGCCATGATGGCGAGCTGCTCTCGTTTTCTCTGTCTCTTCCTGCCTGCTGTGAGGGGAGTCGGTGGGGATGGGAGGTTACCCATCCCGTGGTTTCTTCTTCTCTATCTTACCTCCTTTCCCTGTGCTTAGAGACCACAGAATGAACATATCCTTCTAGTTAATAAGATGTACCTTTTGCATTTTGTGGAGTCTATCTCCATTGTCCTAATGTCTTTGACGGAGGCCACGCAGCTGTGGTGTGGGGCCTTCAAGAATGGCATCAGCTCTGGCAGGATTTCCGGCCCTGCCACCTCCCTGCTCTGTCCTGTTCCCTTGTGGACCGCCTTGAATCATGCATCTGTGGAAGGCTTTCAGTGACCTTGAAGGGCTCCTCTGAGCTCTAGGAGTCTTGATTTTATCCAGGACCTGCCACCCATGATCTATAGGGCCGTGGACAATTTATTGGGTTTCTCTGGTTCTATCTTTCACTCATTCATATATTGGATTGTTAAAGAAAACATTTTCCCCCTTTGAAAATGTTAGCTGCTTATTGTAAGGGATTCGGCTCACATATTAAAGTCTCTGCTGCACGCACATATGACATCGTAACAGACACCGGGTGAGGGGGAGGGCAGTGGAAAGTCAAGAAAGGAACCAAGAACTTGGGACGAGGGTGTTATCCCCATTTTACACATAAGGAGACTGACGCTCAGAGAAGTTAATTAAATCGCACAAGGCCACCAACCTAGGAAGATCTGTCATTCAAACACAAGACAGTTCACTACCAAAGGCATGTCCATTTCACTGTCCTATTTTTGCCGCAAAGATGGTTAGAATATGGCTTTTGTCTCCAAAGGGCTTTTTGCATAGAATGGGTGATAATATACTTGTGGTAACAATTTAAGGAACAGTCTTTAAAGTCTGCATCACAGCCAAAACACGGGGCTGTGGGAGAAGGGTAAACGTAAAAACTACTTGGGGTTCTGTCTGGGTCTTTGTTACTGGTGATGTCACCGTAGTTACAGCCCGAGTCGCTTATAATTCTGAATTGATTGAAAGCCGCATGGACATATAGGAGAATACCCTGACATCAATGGGTGAACCCCCGCCGCAGATGACAGCAGATGCTGGTGTCAAAGATGCTCAGGGAGCTGTGAGCCTTCCCACAGCTGTGAGGACCATTCGCAGACGGCACCCCAACCTCCCTACCCAGGGTTCGCGCTGAGCCCTCTCCATGGCTCAGGGACCCGGCCGCCTCCTCTGGGAATTGGTGCTGATGTGGCTTGTCCTGCTTACGTTACCTAAGGGCAAGTTAACCTCAACCCCCAAATGTGAGAAGGAAGGATTTCAGACGTCCCACTGCAACATTCTGGAAGGAACCAAACACTCAGGCTTACACCCCAGGCCGGATTCCAGATCTTTACCCCCTGAAGCTCTGGGAGAGAGAGATCCACATTCAGGGGTAAGAATCTGGCCCAATAGAAACAAACCAGTTTACAACGGTTACAGATGCATTCCACTCGGAACGCTCCACTAGGACACGTCACACGCTAGATATGCGCACAGCAGGGGGACTGTCGTGGCCGCGCGACCCGAGGCAGATTCATTAAGGTTTAGGTACGGGGTTCTTGGGATCAGCCCCGCCGAGGTCTGGGCAACCAGAAGGCTGCTCAGGCTGGGACACCTGTAGCCAAGACACTGGGGATTAAGAAGCACTTGCCCAGGTGTAAACCTCGCCCAGTGTCCTCACAGCACAGACGTGACATCCCGCCCGTGTGGAGGGTGGGGGCCCATCTTGCCTCACGCTCCTCCAGGCTTCATCTGCTCAGCAACTCACGCGGGAACAGCTTTCTGCCCACGTGTGGCCACCAGAGTGTGCGACGCCGTCCCGTGCGGGCATCCACGCCAGTGGCAGGCTCCTCGGTGACTGACTCTGTCCCATGTTCCTGCCAACGGTTACCGAGGACCTCGCTGAGGGCACGATTTAGGGGACAACAGGAGGCAGAGCCATCTAGTATGCGCCTGGGAAAGGGGGGGCTCTGCACAGCAGCGGCCATTTGGTTAATATTTGTGTTGAAACTGCTTCCTTTACTCAGCCGGGTGGGTCAGAAGTCGTGCGTGTGGCCCAGTGACATAGCAGCTGTGGTTCTGGAGCTTTGCTTTAAGACCGATCTCGTCCCGGGACGCCTGGGTAGCTCAGTGGGTTAAGCCTCTGCCTTCGGCTCAGGTCATGGTCTCAGGGTCCTGGGATCGAGCCCTGCATGGGGCTCTCTGCTCAGCGGGGAGCCTGCTTCCTCCTCTCTCTCTACTGCCTCTCTGCCTACATGTCATCTCTGTCTGTCAAATAAATAAATAAAAATCTTAAAAAAAAAAAAAAAAAAGACCGATCTCGTCCCTTCCAGTGGGGCCCAGTTTGACGTACAGACACCGGCCTCTTCTGTGCCCCTCTCCGTGCCTTCAGTCCCTGGAGCAGCAACTGGGAAAGGCAGCTCGGGCCGCCTTCGTGGAGCCTGACCCCGTGAGCGCTGGACGTCGGGTCCGCGGGCATGGGGCCTGGTCGTGGTCCGTGACGCTCACGCTTCCTGACTCCCTCAGCCAGCCCCAGAGGACGTCTTTGCAGAGACGAGTGGCAAGTGTCGACTAGTGTTTGTTTAGGAGTTAGTGTTTGTTTAGGAGTTTTGACACTAAGTGATTTCAAAAATTATTCCTAACAGGAGCCCTTTTCCATCTAACTGTAAGTTCTTCCATCCCACCTCTTCTCTCTTTGGAGGTAACATAAGGGGATATCCTGGAAGAGACTAGGACTTAATTGTTTTCCTAAATTCTAAGGAGAAACCAAGCAAAATGCCATTTAACATTTTTAAAAAAGATTTTATTTATTCATTTGACACACACAGAGAGAGAGAGAGAAGAAGCAGGGGGAGCGGCAGAGGGAGAAGGAGAAGCAGGCTCCCCACTGAGCAGAGAGCCCGATGCGGGGCTCGATCCCAGGACCCTGAGATCATGACCTAAGTTGAAGGCAGAGGCTTAACCCACTAAGCCACCGAGTGCCCATATTTAACATTTTTAAAAAGTGTTCTCTGTCTTACTGGAAATGGCAGGTTGAATTTACCTTTGGAGGATACTATCCTTTTGTTCTGGACAAAACTAAAATGAAACTGAAATAGTTTGTATGCAGACCAGTTTCATTATGCAAAAGTATCCGTCACTGTTTTAGATGAAAATAAATGCAGGAACCAACCCAAAACTGAGAAATTAAATTTGTTGTCAGTAATGCAGCCAGTGACCTTGAGGTTGGCGGCCTTGTCTGATTGCCTGCTGTATCCAAACCATGCAGAATTAGAAGTGTCCGGCACAGACAAGACACTCAGCATGCACTTGACCTGCGGGCTGACCTGTTGCTACTTTGGAAGTCGTTTGTGTTCCTTTGCTCCAGCTCCGGTTAGTCTCTCATCTGGAACCACAGGAGGGTGGGCTTTCCTTGATTAAGCAGCATGTGTTCCTCAAGTCATGTGCAACTTTAATTCTTATGAGATAATCATTTAGAACACACCAAGGAGGGCTGCCTGGGTGGCTCAGTGGGTTAAGCCTCTGCCTTCAGCTCAGGTCCTGATCTCAGGGTTCTGGGATCGAGTCCCACATCAGGCTCTCTGCTAGGCAGGGAGCCTGCTTCCTCCTCTCTCTCTCTCTCTCTCTCTCTCTACTTGTGATCTCTCTCTCTGTCAAATAAATAAAATCTTTAAAAAAAAAAGAATGCACCAAGGACAAAGGTTTAAGGGAATCCCACGGGGAAACTTTCGGGGTGATCATCTTAGAAAGATGAAGGTGGAATATACTTTGTTTCCTTTTTTTTTCCTTTTTTAAAAGAAGGCTATTTTTGCAGTTAGGATGGGTTATTACCACTGTTGCGGTCGGTGGTCTCTTCCCTCCCCAAAGTCTCTGTTGTTCTTTTCCTACGTGTGTATTGTAGAAATGACCGCGTCTCACCATGCGAATGTCCCTGAATATCCCTGCTGAGCTCTGCGGGAGAGCCCGTGCTGCACGTGTGCACCCCGCTCTCAGCAGGGAGCCGTCTCTCTGGATCACTGAGAGGAGAGGGTCCTGCAACGAGACTGTGAGGTCGGGGCTGTTGTTCTCTAACAGCCTCTACTCGCAGTAGTGAGAGGCAGAGGGCAAGCAGGTAGAAGACAATTGTAAATTGGGAAGAAATCATTCAGACCCTTAAGGAAGAGAGACCAAGCAACAATAAAGCCTCAGGACAAATGAAGCCACCGCACAGGTTTAAATAATCATCGTGTTCACCCAGACCGTGCCATTAGCCGTTACACGGATGCAGCTGGAGAGTACGATGTTCGGTGAAAGAAGTCAGTCAGAGAAGGACAAATACCATAGGATTTCACACTTAATCCAAACACCAAACAAACAAAGCAAGCAAAAGGGAAAAGAGAGAGAAGAGACAAACCAAGAAACAGACTCTTAACTGTAGAGAACAAACTGGCGGTTCCCGGAAGGCAGGTGGATGGGGACAGGTCAGCCAGGTGATGGGGATGAAGGAGGGCACCTGTCAGGAGGAGCCCGGATGAAGTATGGAGGTGCGGAGTCACTGTATTGTACACCTGACTAGTGTCAACTGGTGTCAACTACACAGGAATTAAAATTAAATTATATTTAAAAATCATTGTGGGGGTGTCTGTGTGGCTCAGTGGGTTAAGCATCCGACTTTGGATTTCGGCTCAGGCCTCGATCTCAGGGTCATGAGTTCAAGCCCCATGCTGAGCTCCATGCTGGGCATGGAGCCAACTAGTAGCATAATCATGCTTGAAAGATATAATGTATCCTCTAGGGAAGGTACTACAGCCAAACATACCCATCTCCATTAAGAAGAAGGAGGAGGAGGAGGAGGAGAGGAAGAAGAAATCTGACAAGCCCATATCAGTAACATTGTTTGGTTACATAGTACTCATGGTTGCCTAAACCCGAGGGTTTTAAGCGCTATTCTTTTCTTCAAGTACAAAAGAATCTTCTAATAGCTATTGATTACATGGGTTTGATACCCTGTGGGTCTCATGTTTCTGGAATCAGGGCAACTCTGGATGGTAATAGCCTAATTGAGCTCCTAAGTTAAGCGTGAGCCCCGTTCCTTTGTCTGTGATACAAGGGGTTCCTACCGCATCTGCTACTTACAAAAAGCAGCGGCCAGTGAAAGGCTGGACAAGATAGATAAAAAAATGGATTGATTTAATTCCTCTGAGCTCAGCATCAACATGCTTTGGGCCGACAGGTGAATATTGACTAGAGCAGACCTGAAAGCTAAGAGAAGTCAGACGGGCCGAAAAATCTTTACCTTATTCCCGGAGCGAAGGCCACAGTTTTTCTTTTTCTTCAGGAAAACAGGAGGATGCACTATTCCGCGTGTGTCCCACGCATTGCCTCACCGCACCCTCGTTTGGTGCTAGAAGGGAGAGGCCACGGGGAACGCGTCCTCCGTGCTGCTGTCACTGTCTCCCACCGGCCCGGAGCTGGGGCGTCCCCGCTGGCCTTGGCCTCGTTCTGGAGCACTTGTGGAGCCGTGTACCGGGTCCGCTTGCCGCTGAACGCCGCACCCCGGCTGATGCCTCTGGAGCTGGCACGGGTCTTAGCTGGAGTTGAAGGGAAGCCTCGCTCAGAGCCGGTGGAGCCCCCGAGCTCGTCCAGAAGCAGGACCCGCCGGGGCAGGTACCGGGCTTCAGGCAGTGAGCGGGACTCAACACGGAAGATTCGGGAGCACAACTGGGGGCCGGAGTCCCGCTCCGTTCTGCGGAGCGAAGACGGTGGCTTTGATGAGGGAGCAGGAGTCTGGTTGAAAACAAAGCAAAAGCTGGCACCTTGCACCCCTCTCCACCCGCTCCCCTCGGTAATGTGTCACATTCCTCAGGCACCCCTGACTGCCATAAACGAGAAACAAATAGTTAATTTGCAGAGATCACAATCCTGCAAGGCAGGAGTCTCCCTTGGTTTACAAATGTCCTTGAGATTTACAACAAAGAAGTTACCTTATCAATAGCCCAATTTCCAGAGGCACATAACTCAGTTCCTCAAGCCCTAATGTCACCCTCCCCTCCATAAAAACTGAAGGAGGCTGAGGTAGAAGGAAAAGTAAATAAAGTTAAATTTCTTCTAAACCCAAATCTCACTAACAAGGACGCTTGATAGCAGGAATGACCAGGAGACTCCCAATTGTCTTTATGTTAGTGCCTCATTAGAGGGAAAGCGGCCTTGGCTTGATAGTAACCAGGCCTTCAATATCCTGACAGTCTTCTTTACCCCAATAGCCCTTCTGAACACCCCTTTGTCCTCACCTACCCAACTCCTATGTATATAACCAGCCACTCCTCACATCCCCGGGGCAGCTCTTCCTGCCCACGGTCCTGTCCCCATGCTCTAATAGACCACCTTTTTGCACCAAAGATGTCTTAAGAATTCTTTCTTAGCCGTCGGCTCCGAACCTCACCCCCAGCGAACCTCACCTAGGTTCAAGAACTTCATCAGCTTCGTAGGCAATACAGGAGGACTGTGAGGACTCAATCAAAAAGTGTCTTTCTCCCCCGGGAGATGAACAGGGGAGTGTGGCTCTAGAAGGGTTGCGGTCTCACTGCGGAAGAGCGAGCCCGAGTGGGGAGAGAGGGAGCGCCCGGGACAAACGGGCCTCCGAGCCCACGGCCCACACGTCTTCCTTGTCCGTCTCTAACATCTTTTTCTCGTGTTCACACATTTCGTCACAGCATTTTTTTGGACAAATGTGCCTCCCTGCCTCTCCCACCCCATCCCAAACCTTCAATTCCGATGCCCAGAACCAAGCCAGAGAAAGCGGCTTCTAGAGTGGTCTGAGGAGCCGCCCTGTCCTAGTGCCGTGCAAGCACAAGCCACCTGGTCCCCACGGGGAGCTGATGAGGAGAAACTAGAATCTGGGCCTGAAGGGACTGTGAGCTGAAAACCACTAGGGTCTGTGAACTTTCCATTCCTCGGCTTTGGGGCTGGCTTTTCTCCCTCCCTCCCTCCCTCCCTCCCTCCCTTCCTTCCTTCCTTTCTTTCTTTCAGGTTTATTTAAATCTTTATTTTAAATAAATTTATTTAAACTTATTTAAATTTAAATGAGAAAGAGAGAGTGATCAGGCGTAGGGGCAGAGGGACAGGAGTGACAGAATCCTCCAGAAGACTCTGACACAAGGCTCCATCTCATGACCCTGAGATCATGACCTGAGCCGAACCCAGGAGTCAGATGCATAAGTGACTGAACCACCCACGTGCCCCTGGGGTTTTCCTTTCTTATCTCTGGTTGCTCTCCCAATGTTGTTTTGTAGTGAAATTCTTTTTTTTTTGATCGTGTTACATTGGTCTTACCTCAGTCCGGCGGAGGCACTGGGCTGTGGTGAGAGGAGGCCGCAGAAAGGGGGCCGCGTCTGTGACCCTGCCCTGCTCCCAGGGTAGTGGGCGCTTCTGTACAAACAGGGGCTTGATGTTTAGGGCCCCAGGGAGTCCCCTGCTGGAATATAAAGTCTTTCAGGAGCATTTTAGTAAACACTCGTGGAGGTGTCGGAGCCTCAGAAGAGGTGAGGTCAAGGGGAACTGAACTGGCTGACCCTTGCTTGACTACTTCCTGGGTCAGGGGTCGCAGGGGTCACCGGATCTGAGCTCAGATTTCAGATTCCTCAACCAGTTCACTAGACTCAAGCAGCAGAGGAGAGTACACCGAAGGAGGTAAGAGTCCAGGCTTAGAGTCGGACGGGTGTCACGGGAACCCTGCCCTGCGGTAGCTAGTGTCCCTGAAAAAGTCCCTGAATCCCCCTGCCTCGGTTTCCTCAAGGACAAATGAGGACAGTGAGTCATTATAGGAACGTCGTAACGATTAAATGAGATAATATAGGTCAAATGCTTAGCACAGACTGTGGTCCACGATGAAAGCTCAGAAATGGAAATATTCATTTATCTTGTACCTAATAGAGATATATTGGGCATATGATTACTTGTTGAATTTAACTGAATCCTGGATTTTTAGTGGACATATTCATCCAGCTTAGTGAAGTGGTGAAAATTTACTACAAGTTCCTAGACATGTTTAGAATCACTCTAGAGTAATGAGAAGCCGTCACTGGCTCCATCAATAGGCTCACTAACGGCCCATGAGTCATCATCAGGGTTTAATACACTTGCGTTTCACACAGATAAATGGAACTTCAAGCCAAAAGGCAGGAGCAAGCCGAGGGCTTGATGACCACAGTTGGTTTCCAGGTACTTTGTGTCACTAAGAATGTGCAGGCTCCCACCTTTGCTCTCCCTGTGTCCTTCTGGAGCACCAGCGGCAACCTCCATGCTTTAGTGGCAGGAGGGGAAAATCCGCACAGCCAGGCTAGGCTCCCACAGGCCTGGGCCCCCACCCCCACACATCTCCGCTCTTTCAGACACAGTCCCTTCTTGCCTTCCAAGTAGTAACATAACCTGTTCAGAGATAATGAAATCACTTCTTCTTAGGTAAACTCCACAATCCAAAAGGACACAAATAAACTGTCAGTAAAAGAAAAAAAAAATAAATCACTTAAAAGGGGATTTTGTTTAAGAAAAAGAGGTAGCTCAATTATCCAATTAATAATATTATTGTCGTCTGTGCGCTAGGAGCTCTGAATATGCAAATCTAGTTAAATGAAAAATGACTAAGTAGACAATACAGCCTACAAATTTAGAGGAGGGAGGGATGGAGAGCAAGCAATGGCTTGAAAATGACCTACCTGCGCTCTGTTTTCCTGCCTCCCTGCTCCCTCAGCACCGTAGTCAGCGCACACTGCCAGCCGAGGAGCCAGGATGGTTCCAGCACACCTACGTGCCGCAGCAGGTGAGCAAAGAACGCTGCTGACCTTGTCCAGAACTTGCAGTCCTGGAGGCCTCCCCTGTCCCTTGGGCGGGCCTGGGAGATCTGCACAGGCCTCTTGAGTGAGAGAGGATGTGGGTTTTGAAGGACGGATGGACTTTGGGAAAGGAGATAGATGAGAAAAGTTGTTCCAGCTGGAAGAAATGATCAAAGTAAGCAAAGTCGGAAAAGTGGAAACTAAATTATATATTCTGGGAAAACTGAATAAGTACTTTTTCTTTTTTTTTTAAGATTTTATTTATTTATTTGACAGAGACATGGGAGAGGGAACAGAAGCAGGGGGAGTGGGAGATGGAGAAGCAGACTTCCCACTGAACAGGGAGTCCCAGGTGGGGCTCGATTCCACAACCTTAGGATCATACCTGAGCCGAAGGCAGACACTTAACCGACTGAGCCACCTAGGCACCCGTGAATAAGCAAGTTGTATCTGTGGTGGGTTCCGGTTAGGGGAGGAGTCTTGGTCTTTGTCCTCAAGATGCAACATATGAGGGGCATTTGAGACATCTGCACCACCTGCTTTCCTCTGGGATCCACGCTTCTTGCCTTCTCAGTTTGGGGAACCCCTGACCGTAAGGTGCCCTTAGTCTCAGTCTGGTCAGGTCATTCACATGGGAGCGACGAATTCAGAGAGCTTACTCTGCAGAAGGAAAGGCATACAGAGCTTACTCTGCAGAAGGAAGAGCGTACTCACCTGTAGACTTCTGTTGGTAATCTCCCTTTGCCCCTACTTACATATCCATCCTCTAGTTGGTGCCTTTGTGTTTTCATGAGATTCTGACTTTGATATTGAGGAGTAGACTCAGGAAAGGCCTAATGTGTCCACATAATACACACAATGATTTCATGAACTAAGAAATCAATTACCCCCCAAATTATTTTATTATACCCTACTTGATCACCATAAAACTGTTGATGAGCTTCCTTCTATGTGGGTGAGAGCAGAATGTTTGAGACATAGGTGGCCACGAAACCTGGAAATGCAAAATTATCTACAAGGGGGTCTTATTTATTTTTTAAATGGTGTTTCTTTGTTTTAAAAGCAATGCATTTATAGGATTAAAAATTCGAAAGATATGAATGAGTATGAAAAATCTCCTTCATTTCTCCATCCTAGGCCACCCAGTGTTCCTCCCCAAAGACAACGATGTTCCCATTATTTTTTTCTTTTGGCTCATGCTTCCAGATCCATTTTATTTGTGTGCGTGCAAAGCAGGTATATACTCATGATGTTCATTTCACTTATGCAGAGCTACATGGCACTAAAGATAGAGGCAACTTCTCAAAATAAAAACAGGTAACATTTCAGAGCCAGTTTCTGAGAAATCACTGCACCAAAATCTCACTCCGGTTTCTCCAGTCAGCTGTGTTTCTGTGCATTTCAACCTTGCTGCCATTTAACATAGGTGTCAAAATAACATTGGCCCCTGAGAACCAGGCTGATTCAAGGCAAGGATCTCCAAAAATAGGTTTGCTAAGATGTAGAAAATGTTACTATTTCATATATGTTTCATGGCCTTAATTTTTTTCCCCAAAGCATTTCTAAGAAATATTTAGGTCTCAAGTCATTTCACTCATATATACACTTAAAAATACATCACAACGCATATAGATACTTTCTTACATCATCCTAACGTCATTATCGTGCCCAACACAGTTAATAATTTCTTAGTATCAATCTGACACCCAAAATATTTCCAAATTTTCCTGAGTATCTAAAAATCTTTTTTTAAAAGATTTTATTTATTTATTTGAGAGAGAGAGAGAGAGTGTGCAAGCAGGGGGAGCAGCAGAAGGAGGGGGAGAAGCAGGCTCCCCGTGGAGCAGAGAGCCTGATGCAAGGGTTCAGTCCCAGGACCCTAAGATCATGACCGGACTGGAAGGCAGACACTTAACGGACTGAGCCAACCAGGGGCCTGTCTTTCTTTCTTCTTTTACAGTCAATCTGATTCTGGTTTCAAACCCGAAGTCCACACACCGAGTTGAAGAAGAATCCCTTTGAATCTGGAGCAGGCCTCAGCCACCTTGAATGTCCTACATTCTGGATTTGTCTGTATATTCTCCCATAGTATCACTTAACTTGATTCTTTAGTTCTTGTATTTCTTGTAAGCTGGAAGTTCGCTTTAATCACATTAAGTTAAACTCTTCTAGGCAGGTGGTGCCCAACACTTTCTAGACGGTGCTTTGCACCTCCTGTGGCCTCACCTCAGGTGTGCCTGGTGTCTGGCTGCTCCACCTGGAAGGCAGTTCCCCCAGCTCGGGCTCTTGGGTCAGATCCAGCCTGCTGCCAGCTTGCATGAAGAAGGCGTTGTTGGAAGAGAGCCGCACCCACTCCTTCAGGTGCTGTCTAACCCTTGGGTAGCTACAGCTAGGATGGTCTGACCCACTACACCTAGAATATTTATGATCTGGTCCTTGCAAGCAAGTTTGCTGATCCCGGTTTAGTGTGTTCGTGTAATAACAGACTTATCCTCCATGTGAGGAATCTAGGCTCTAAACGCTAAATTGGGGGAGCCTGAGTGGCTCAGTGGGTTAAAGCCTCTGCCTTTGGCTCAAGTCACGATCTCAGGGTCCTGGGATCGAGCCCCGCATTGGGCTCTCTGCTCAGCAGGGAGCCTGCTTCCCTTCCTCTCTCTCTGCCTGCCTCTCTGCCTACTTGTGATCTCTGTCGAATAAATAAATAAAATCTTTTAAAAAAATGCTAAATTGATGGTTCTAAGCTGACACAGGGCTTTTCTTTCTAGATCTTGTTTCTGCTCCCTCCCCTACCACTTTGCCTTCTTTCTAAGCCATTCCAAATACTACAGAACAAGGAGTCAGATTTCAAAGTTTCATTCTTTTCCTAGCCTTCCTAGCTCCAACAGAGCTAGAATCCAGATATTTAAAGGATGCGCAGGGAAGAAAAATGTATAGTCTTGATCGTTTTAGCTGTAGCAGATATCTGACTCAAACTGACTTAAATGGGAAATTTACTAATTCACAAGATTTAAAGTCACCTTGAGCACCTCAAGGTGATCTTGAGGGCCCAGATTCATTCTCTCTCTGCTCTGCTCAGGGTTGATTTCATTTTAAGATGGTTCCCCTCATGGTCTCAGATGTTGGCCAATGGTAATCAGAGGTGCATGCCTCCTTGTCACACTCAGTAGGAGAGACAGATGAGAAAACTTACTTACTTTTTTTTTTTTAAAGATTTTATTTATTTATTTGACAGAGATCACAAGTAGGCAGAGGAGCAGGCAGGCAGAGAGGGGAGAAGCTGGCAGAGAGGCAGGCGGAGAGAGAGGGAGAAGCAGGCTCCCTGCTGAGCAGAGAGCCCGATGTGGGGCTTGATCCCGGGACCCTGAGATCATGACCTGAGCTGAAGGCAGAGGCTTAACCATGGAGCCACCCAGACACCCCAGAAAACTTACTTTCAGTGGTGGAGTGTGAGTTCTTTCCTCTAGTCTGATTAGGCCCCTCGTCTGGATTAGTAATGGCAGCCGGGAGAATGAGTTAACTGACAAACAGTAACCAAGAGTCTCTCTTGGGGTGTAGAAGTGGGGCAGACACTTGAAGAACAATTAAGATTCCCTTGAGGAAGAAGGTAAAATGAAGGGGGGAAATCGGTTTGGGAAGAACTGTGGTTTAGAGTCTTCCAGGGCTAAAAAGACTGAGTATTTCCAGGGTGATTAATGGATGTCCTTCCCAGAGAGAAGACACCCTAACTAAAATTGTTGTCTCCAATAAACTGTGTTATTCCCTCCACACTAGGAACGATTTGGTCCCAGGAAGGAATGTTTTATGATATCGATATGCTGTTAATTTATAGCCAAAGTTATTTCATAGGAAGGTTCAGGATTTCTATCAAAATGATATTTAAATGTTTTTCAAATATTTAAAATAAATTTGAAGAAAATACTGCTTAAAGGATGAAGAATTGTTAGTTTTAGAGACTTGCACTAACTAGATCTGCAAGAGTAAAGGAAAATCACCCATATGAACCCAAACTATATGAATTATGAGATAAGATTTTGAGCCTAAGGGGGGGAAATGTCAAAAAAAAAAAAAAAAGCAGCTGTAACCTACTTCTGCCCTAACAACTATTGGCAAGTTAACTTTAGGAAATCCAGATAATGCAGAGAGCATTGCCTTTTTTTGCATACTATATGCAATAAAGTTTGTAAGGAGAAAATGGAGTGGACAGGATTTGGGAAGATGAGGCTCAACATTTCTCACAAATAGGTGAACATCGGAATTTCCTGGAGAGGCTTCCTGTTTGTTTGTTTGTTTGTTTGTTTGGTTGGTTGGTTATCTTTTCTTATTTCAGAAATTCTGCTTTATTTGGGGCCGGATAATTTTAAGAACTACCAGGTGCTTCTAGCATGCAGTCAACTTCCATTGGAATGAAAGACCGGCAAAGACCCCAGAGAGGTGCCATCTCCCTTGGGCTTAGACCCCAGGTGCGGACTCTGAACCCGAGAGCCTAATGACCATATTTCACCGATTCTAAGATGTTCTCCCCAGCCTCTGCCCATCTCTGCCAAATTTAGCATCTCTGAAGTTGGATCGGATTTGATACAGGAGAAGCAGAGAGAGGAGAGTTGCGTCCAAGGCATGGGTATGGAGCTGTATGTTTAATCTCTAGCTATGGTGTGACGTCCTTGGAACATGGAACAAGGACTTGAGAAGAGGCTCCCAGAACTGGCTCACATGAGAGAGAGAAGGTGGTCCCAGCATATTCCTAGAACACCTGGGGGAACTTCTCTGACTCTCTGTGAGACTGAAGAAGCGCCGGGAACCTGGGAAAGCTCTTCGAGTGGACAGAAAGATAGCGAGGGCAGGTCAGAGAAGAGAAGGCTCTGTGGCTTCCTTGGATCTGCGGAGGGGAGCCACGTTTGAAGGATGTGCTTTCTGTCGCAGGAGACGTCCTCAGCCTACTCTTCGCCCCAGTTTTCCAAGTGTAATGGACACAGAATTGTAGTCTCACCGTTACTTTTTCTAAAGTTAAAAACATGTACGGGGTGTTCTCATGACTTCATAGTTCAGTAGAGAGGGGTTCGTTTCTCCAGCTAACGTCTGTAGAATGGAGTATCTGAGTATCTGCACTCTTCGGTTGCCTCCCCTCACGTGGGGGACATGCGAGTATTTCTGGCTTCTGATCAAACAAATTAGAAGATTCTCATATTTATGGTTGTCTTGAACATATGATTCCTCATTACTTGTGGGGAAAAGGAAGATGCCCAAGTGACAATTAAATTCAAAGAAAAAGTATTCTGCCATTTTGTCTTATGAGTGGTTGTTCCTTAGAAGATAACGCCTGTAACGCTCTGCTCTTTGAAAAAGAAGTCGTCTTTGGGAGACTTGGGGAGGGCCAGACATTTCAGATTTTGAATAAAGTAATGAAATAGTCCTTGAAATAGGCACATTAGGCTTTAAAGAAAGAATAAAATTTTCCTAGAAAGAGGCTTATGTTAAAGGCTGCCTCAGGGATTTTGTTTTCCTGATTATTTCTAATTAGTTATGTGTCGATGTCATGTGTATCCTGTGTCAACCATTTAATTCTTCCCCTGAGATCAGGTCCCCAGTCATCTAAAGTCAGATCCTCTGCTCAGGAAGAAACCGAAACAATGTTATTGATAATGATACAGCAGGTAAGAAAAAACAAAAAAAGCAATAAAAAAGGGGTTTAAGTAAGAGATGTAGAGAATTATATTATATTTTTATATAATTATATTAATAATATAAGATAATTATTAATATATAATATAATGATATAATAATATAATTAATATATTATAATATATTACATAATTTTTATATATATTAATTAATATATTATAATATATTACATAAATTATATAACATAATTTATATAATTAATATATTATAATATAATATATAATAATTATTATAATATATATTATATTATATTATAATTAATATAATTATATTCTCTTTATCATCTTTAAGTAGAAAAGGAAAATTTAAGTCTATAAACTTGTGATTCCTTATGAAACTTACATGAGGGCTCAGATTTAAAAGGGTAATTTTTGTCAGGTTTTTCCATTTAATGCATTTCCCTGTCCTTCCCATTGTCTTCTCCCTCCCAGTAGGTAAGGGCCGCTGTGTCAGGAGAGCCTCCTGGATGGTCAGTAAACGACTATGTTTCTGCACCTTTGTCTTAAGAGTGACGATTTCTTCATTTAGATGTCACCAGGGCTGTTCGTCCACCGAAAATGTTTGTTGAACTTGGAAAAGTGTTAGGGTTTTGATGGGTCTCAAAGATATTTGTCATAGTTTTTCGTCCTTGGTTTTGTTTTTAACAGAAATGTCATGCCCCAGCAGCCATCTGAGGGAAAGCCAGGCAGACAACAAAACCGTGAAATTTAAATCCTGGTGGAATCTTTACTTTGTAGATTGTGCGTCTCAGATGAGTAAATCTTGGCTTGGCTAATCAAGTAGAAAATATTAGACTAGGAGTTTTCTGGAGATAAAATTCATTAATCTATGAATAAATAAAACAAATCATAGCTCGTGTGAGAGCCAGATGGCTGTTTAAAGACAAGTTTGTGTGTCTGTTTCATCAGATGCGCTTTTTTCTGTGGAACATTCCTGTCGACTAGCTGTGTTAGTGGCCCTCCATTCCCTGATTTGCTAGGATGACCTCCTTGTCCTCCACTTGGCAACTTTTGTCGGAATTTTTGAAATCCAAATCTAGGTACCTGGAGCTGCACGCGCACACGTCCTTCTGACAGCAAAGCGGAGCTTTCCCCTGACGGCTGACTTCCTAATTCTGCAGGTTTCCTAGCGTCGTGAGTGGGTGAGGGATATACAGACTCCACAGAAGGGCAGGGTTGATGAGTCTGGTTTGCTTTTTGAGCCGAGGTCAGTGTTCTATATTTCTCTGTCTTCCCAGGCCACCTCTTCCTGCCTTCTCAAGTTACTGCCCGTTTCAGCCATGAGGTCCGTGTGCCTCCAAAGTGTTTACGGAGCACCTGCACCTGAGAATTTGATAAGGAATTCCTGCTGTGATAAAAAGTGCTCCTAGGTCAGACACGTAGTGGTAAAATTAATTGCTCTGAGACTGTGTGTCTCAAGCCATCTATAAAAGCCATATTATTTACTGCCTAGGATACCACCTGTGTAATGCAGCTGTCTCGACTGTTTTACACACATGTACACACACACGTACAGAGACAGGGAGAAAGAGAGAGAAAGAGAAGGAAGGGGAGAGAGAGAGAGAGAGAGAGAGAGATATTATATTCAAGGGGAGGTTTTATTTGGGTTAAAGCCATACTCTGTGGAGGTTTTGTTTTTCACCTAATTGAAAACATCTACAATCCATCTGCCAAAGAAACCCGAACAATCTGGAGATGGGGGCCTCTTGTCTCTAAACCATGAATCACTGATGAGCCTGCCTCAAATCTAGGCCCACGTAGAAGGTTCTGCTTATCAAATGAAAATAGTAGCAAACAGCGGGAACGCTGACGTGACAGCAACTTGATTCTCAGCCAGAGAATTGTCGTTAGGCTTTTAGTCCCGAAATGTTTCGTGGAAGAGCTGAAGTGAGGCTAATTTTAAATATCTCAGAGAGCTCAGTGAAAGGTCTTCCTACTTGGACTCCCTGGTGCCTGGTTTACATTGTTCTTTGTAATTTCCTTGCCCTCTGGACCCCTCCTTCATTTCTTCTTGTGGATTTGAAAAGCAACAAGGACTTGTTCAGTTAACTTATCTCTATTAATTTTTAAAGTTCAAGTTAATTTACCTTTGAGATCTAGTGTCCTTCATAAGACACAAATAAGAGATCAAAGACCCTTCTGAAGCCAGAAGAAGAGAGCCTGAAGAGGTTACCATTTTCTCAGCCTACATCAGGGCTTGGCAGACTATGGACCACAGGGCACATCTGGCCCTTTACCCATTTTTGTAAATGAAGTTTGATTGGCGCACAGCCATGCCCATTCACTTACATGTTGTGTTTGGCTGCTCTTAAGTTACAACCACAAAGTTAAGAAGTCGTGGCAGTACCCAAAACTGAAGATACTAGTTTTCTGCTCTTTATTTTTTTAAGATTTCATTTTTCAGTTACAATACACCCAACGTGGGGCTCGAACTCACAACTCCAGGATGGATGCTCGCACGCTCCACTGACTGAGTCCGCCAGGCATCCCCATTTTCTGCTCGTTCCAGGTAACATTTCTGACCCCTGACTACTATGAGTCGGTGTGTGAGGACTTTCCTGGGGTTGGAAATAAGCAAACAAATGGTCAAGGCCCTTGAGCCCCTGGAATAAAGTGTAAGAGAAATTTCCTGAAAATAATGGCAGCGGGACAACCTGGCTTTGTGCATGTCAGTGGCGAGCGGTCTGTGAGGACGCACCTGTCTGGGTGTACTTAAATGTGCAGAGGGTGTTTCCTCGGATGATGTTTCCCAAACCTTGTCGCATAGAACATTAATCTCTTCCAAAAGCTAAATCATTTCATGACAAAGGGATTCCCTTGGGGAAGTAAGTTTATTAAATACTTGGTATGAACAGACTTCAAGAGTTTTCTGTATCCAAGGACTTGTAATTCACTAACGTGTTATGGGATAGAAGAGGAATGTAACGTGCGAGGTGTTTCTGAATCTTACTTGACCTTAGAAACTCTCTTGGAACATCCAGAAATCTCTTACAGGCTACATTTTCTCATGGCATGCATTTTAGGGATCATCTCCAGGGTCTTAGCACACATGAAGTCTGAGTGTTTTCTTTGTTCAGTATCGCTCCTGTCCTCTCCTCCACCTGACAGAGCTGATGTTCTCCGGGTGCGCAGCAGTGCAGCCCGCCCGAGGTTAAACATCTCGCAATACTTTCATACCGGTTGGCAAATGATGGCTTCTCTGAGCTTTCAAATATCCCCCGTAACCCTGGCTCTCCGGCCCCTTCTTTAAGACCTTCCAGACATCTGCTCATTCTAATAAATAAATAAATAAGGGATGTTAAGGGATGTTGTTGGCCTAGTGAGGGACTCAGACCAAAAAATGTCATCATAATGGAATGGAAGCGTACAGTGTTGGGAGAAGCACAGAGCTGAGCACCTCGGCCTGACCTGCTGAGGGACTGAGCATAGGAAGGTCTTCTGGAGGAGAAGTCACCCGAGTGAGCCAAGTCTTCAAGTAGGGGCGGGTTAGGATGGGAAGGGGGCAGGGAGAGGAAGCTGCAGGGAGAGGGGGCAGTGTCCTGAGCTCAGTGCTGCTTCTCGTGCTCTCTTCTCTCACACTTCTGCCTAGAACCCACCTGCTGTCTGAGGCCCAGCTCAGGTGCTGTGTTGGCTTCACACCCATATGCCCTCAGTCCAGGGTGGTGGCTCCCGCCTTCCGCTGCTGTAGACCTCGCCATGGTAAGGAAGCAACGGTAATTTCCCCTCTCCCTTCCGAGTTCTTAGCCGAGACCCCTGTAATAAAATACAGGTTAACAAGAGAAAAACAGAAGTTTATTAACATGTGTGGCTCTTGTATACATCATGGGAAACACCCAGAAAAAAATGAGGTAATTTCCTGAGAATTTAGTTTTAAATACCATCTTAATAGGGAAAGGGGCAGGACATACAGACCTCTTAGGGGAGAGTATATAATCTTGAGGAAAGATGAGTGGTCCCTTACCGGATAGGTGGGAGGCAGGACAGTTCGTGGCAAGGTTTGTCTGGGCGTAGTGTCAATGTCTAATCTCCTTCTTTGGGACAAAAACCAACCCTGCTGGTTGATGACAGTCACCAGGAGGGGATCTATGACAACTGAGCTCCTGTTGGAAGATCTGTGTGTAGGCAGATAAAGGAAGTTCAGAGAAAGCCTCCTCCGGCGTCTGCTCCTTTTCAAGTGCCAGCAGCTCAAAATACACACTATCCCAAAGCGGCATGTCTTGGGTTGGTTGGTTCTGCTACCCTTCAGTGCTCCCTTTCTAGTACAGTCCCATAGACTTAGAGTCACTGTATTTGTGTCCTTGTCTTCTCTTTCTTATCTAACTACAATGTCTTTGAGGATAGGGTCTTACTATCTTCCTACGTAGTCACCCAATGCTTTGCGCGTTGTACGAACTGAAGAAAAGTTTGTGAAACTGAGCTGGGAGAAGTCCTCATTCACGGGTCTCCTGCTTTTCATTTCTTTCTTCATCATCTGCTGGATTCTCCTGTCGTACTCCTGAACTCTTTGAGAGAGCTGGGCAAAGCGCTTTCTGTGTAGGGCACAGGTGGAGTCGCCCTTTCATAGGAGGTAAATGTGTTCTTGAGAGAGAAGGACTATAATCACCTGCATTTCAAGAATCTGGTATAATTTCACAGATCGAAAATAACTTCAGGTAATTTTGTTATTAATTTTTATATTTTATCCATGTTGTTTGGGTAAACGTGTTTGGCGGAACACGAATTGGGAACACAGGGAGGGATAAACCCCACATTGGGTGAGTCAACGTTTCTCATTATAAACGCGTTTTCAGGCTCTGCTCTGTTGTTTATCCTCCGACCGACGAGCCGCCAGCACTTGTCTTGGTGAACCTGCCCGACGCCCGCAGAAGAGATGCTTCCGTCCTGGCTTCCACGTCCCAAGAAGCTCCTCCGAGGATTCCCCGGGGTCTCTCTCTCCGAGCGTGTCGCGGGGCTACGGGAGTTCATCCCCGCTGGGCAGGTGCTCTGCGCGGTCCTGAACATACGGTTTCGGCAACTCGTGTCACTGCCCGTGGACGGAGACGCGATTCCGACTGTCGTCGCGGAGGGAATTCCACGGGGCCCAGAGCTGAGTGACCGTCTACGCCCCGGAAGTCAGCGACACTCCGGGCAGCGGGACGAGGAACCGACGGCGGCGGGACGCGGGGAAGGGCCTTCATTTTCTCCTTCCTCCCTCCGTCCCTCTCTGTCCCCTCTCCGGGCGGCCCGACGCCGCGGCAGGCCCAGCTCCGCACTCAGGGGCCCGCGGGCCGCGGCGCGTCGGTGTCCGCGCAGGTCCAGTGTCCAGCCTGGACGTGCTGCTGGTTCTGACTTTCGGACCGTGGTCGTGCGGGTCACGTTCCGTCCAGCGGGGCGTCCGGGCGAGCGTCCCCGGGGCCGTGGCTGCTCCGAGGCTGTCGCTCCCCCGGGTGTGGACGCGTGTCCGGGCGTCACCGCGGTCCCGCGCGGCGGGTGAGTGTTTCTGTTCCACCGCAGAGGAAGCTGAGGCCGGGAGGGTTGGCGCGTCCTCCGGACCACAGGGTCGCGGTCCCGACTCAAGCCCGTCGGACTCCAGACCTGCCGCCCTCACGTCTTCCCTCGCGGCCCCTGACGAGGGGACCAGGAGTCCCGGGGCCGGGACAGGCGGGGCCGAGGGCGGGACCCTCCGCTGATGCCGGAGGGGCCGCGGCGGCCCGACCTCGCTTCCCTGCGTGCGTCCCGTCCGGCCACCGCGGCGCCGGGGACGCGCAGAGCGTCCTCCGGGACGTCCCCGGGGGCAGCGGCAGAGCCGTCGGCCCGCAGCGGCGAGGACGTGGGTCGCGCCCCGGACGCCCCCGCGCCGTCTCCCGCAGCCGCTGCCCCGCTCGGACGCCGGCTGACCCGCGTGTCGCCGGGCCGTGGAGGGCGAAGAAGGAGAGGAAGGAGCTGCCTCGTGCACTTGCGCGGCTGTCGTCGGGGGACTTTCCTCCGGTGCGGAACACGACACGTCCGGTGCGGAGAAGCCCGCGTGTCCCTGTGGCCGCACGACGCGCCCGGCTCCGCAGCGGCCCCACGGGACACAGCCGCTTCCGGCCCGGCCCGACGCCGGGTCACCCGGGGTCTCGGGCTCGGGTCTCGCTCAGCTGAACGTTTCGCTCCTTCAGGGAAGCGGCGTTTCGGCCGGTTTGCGACACTCCAGCCGACCAGGAGCTGCCCCTGCCCTCGGCCTCGGTCCTCTCGGTCCCCACAGTCCCCCGCCGCCCGCCAACCTCTAGTGACTGTCTCCTCTCCCCCGGCGACCTCTCCCGCCCCTTCTCGCCCGCCACGTGCGCTTCCTCCTCCAGTTTTCTTTTAATCCGGGGGGTGGTGAGGCTCGAGCGTCCCTGTAAATGACACTGTTAGTCTTTCATCCGCATTTAGTCGGCGTCTACGCCGGCAGCCCAAGGATGTCCCGTGGCCCCGCGGCTGTCAGGCCCGTTTCTGTCCTTCCCGACTAAGCTCCCGGCCTCCCTAGGGACGCGTTTGCTGTTTTTGTTTTGTTTTGTTTTGTTTTTAAGATTTTATTTATTTATTTGACAGACCGAGACCACAGTAGGCAGAGGCAGGCGGGGGGCGGGGGGAAGCGGGCTCCCGCTGAGCAGAGAGCCCGATGCGATGCGGGGCTCGATCCCAGGACCCTGAGGTCATGGCCTGAGCCGAAGACGGAGGCTTTAACCCACTGAGCCCCCCAGGCGCCCCTAGCCAGGCGTCTTTTAACACGAGTCTGGAATTTCAGGTCCCGGAACCGTCCAGCGACACGTCGCCGCCGCTGTGATAGCTCCAGACGGCCGGTGCACAGGCCTCCGCGCGAACCACAGTCACCGACTGTTGCAACACACTGACGTTTCGTCTGCGCGGTCTGGGAATTATCACTTGACAACTGTCGTTGAACACTTACCGATGTTGTCCTCAGAACTGCGTGGAAAGCCCTGACCAAAGGGGCAGGGGCGGGGGTGGTGGAGAAGAAAACACAGGTCTTGTTCTGAGGAAGATTACAATCTTCTTCTTCTTTCTTCTTCTCCTCCTCCTCCTCCTCCTCCTCCTCCTCCTCCTCCTCCTCCTCCTCCTCTTTTTTAATTTGGCACCGAGTTTGTTAATCATGGAGTCCTACAAATCTTCAACTCTAAGGGAAATAGGATCTACCTTCCTTTTTACTTTTAGTCTTTATCTTTTATATTATTTCATTTTCTCTTACACTTTCCAATTCCTTTTTAAAGCTTCTTACGTTTTAAAAATTTTATTTATATATACTTTCTAATTTTTGTTTACTTTCATTTCGTTTTATTTATTTTTATTTTTCTATTTTGGGATCTAGATTCTTTTTCTTTTTTTGCATCTTCCTTTATGTCTCTGAAGACATTAAAGTTTATTAATTATTTTTTTATTGAGTTAACACTTCTAAGACACAAAAAGACAATTCATGATATAAAGACAGCAGGTGTCCAAACAGAGGTATGGGTCCTTAGACGTCTTCAGAGGCCAGAGCAGGAGAGCACTTCTGGTCAGGGAGGGCACTGGGAGACATCAGTAAGAGTAGGATTGAAGACAGAAAAGCATGGATCTTATTCAAGAAAATGTGCTAAGCACTTCACCTAAACTGGATGGAGCCAGTGGAGACGAGCATGAGAGGAATCTATGGAAGTATTTGGGACAACTTGGAAATGGAATTGAACTTAAAAAAAGGATAAAATCAGGATTTATCCTTTAGACCACCTTAAATTTAAATTCATGGATATAGTATGATCTCTTACTCTCCTTCTCTCTGCTACCTCTCTCTCTCCTCTCCTCTCCCTTGCATTTATTCTATACATGTATAAAGATCTGGAATAATATTCATCAAATATTAAAAATGTTTATTTTCAGGTGATAAGATTTGGGATCATCTGTGGGATTTCTTTGTACTTTATCTGCTTTCTTTTTTTTTTATCATGAATAGGTATCATTTTTATAAAAATAATGATATCACTCTAAAAAATCCTAGATGAAATCATCTGCCAAGAAGTTGCCAAATGACATTCTGAGTCAAACATGCCACATACAGGACAGGTCACAGGTAGACAGTGCACTCTGATTACGTACAACGACCCCAGGTGACAGTGGAAAAGTCTTCAGACTGAATTCTTTGTAAAGGTTTTTAAACATTTCATCTCTGAGGCCAAGTCAAATGACTGAACGGGCTGGTTGAAAAGTGAAAACTAAAGTCTAATTCTTTAGTATTGGGAACTTAGGTGTCAATTGTCTCATTAATCTTCTAAGCTTTTCAAAACAGGTGTTGAATTCACCCATCTAGAAACTTTCCACTTGGCCTCTTTCTATCCAGGGGAAAAATAAAAACAGTTGATAGGCAAACATGAAATGGCATGCAAATTTAAAACATTTTTACTGCACTGCCTGACGTGGAACCTCTCCACCTGCCCACCCGCGGTATTCTGCAAATGTGCTTGTGAGGTCCTGGGAACCCCAAGAGGGTGGACAGTGTAGATTTCTATTTCATGCCTGACTTCAGGGGAAGTGAACAAATGTGGTATCATTCAGCCCCAAACTAATAAATACTGCAGACATTATACTGCATGTTGATGGTTTCGGGTCAAAGGAAGAGAGATGAGCATGGATTCATACATATTTTAAGTCAGAATGCATCTTAAGATTTTCTTCTATGTCCTAAGGCATGTGCCATTCAATCCGGTTTTGAGAAAATGTATGTTTGTAACAAAGTCTATTACTGCACAGTTTCAGCTACATTGTCAGTTAAGCATTTTGCAAAACGTGCCTTCATAGATCACTTAATATATAAAAGCCCGACACACACCACCTGACCTGTAAGTCTAATTTGTTCTACTCCTCAGGGCCAGCCTGTCGCGATGCTCCGTAAATTTTAACACTTGAGATTTTTCTGCTTTCTGATCAATATTAAATTTGTATTAACCAAACAACACTTATGTGATTTCAAAATTGAGAAAGGGAAAAAACAAACAAACAAAATGGAGACGCTTTTGGCAGGGATAAGATTGTCATATTTAATTCCCGAGAGGTCAGTATGTAGAAGATCGAGTGAGTGGAATTGGAAGGTATTACATAAGCATCACTGAAAACTTGATGTAAACAAAAACTCTGAATACTGAATGATGATCTGGATAGTTTTTCCAATTCTTTGATTTGCTTTGTTAGGAAAAGCATCCCGTCTATAAAATGATTGCATTTTAGAGCTGGAAAGGACCTAAGTAATGATTTCATTCAACTATTCAAGGACGACAGGAAATGACACATTATCTCTGATGATTTCTCAATTCTCCAGTGAGAATTAATCTAAAAAAAGTCTCATTGTTGATTATAAAACTATTAGATGCTTACTAAAGAAAATCAGGCAAATACAAATTTTTATTTAAATCTGGTCGATTTCCTTACAGAAGTTTTTCATATGCCTATTCCATAACATTGTATCACAAAATCCTTAGAAAATGTTTTTTAGGAGCGCCTGGGTGGCTCAGTTGGTTAAGTGTCTGACTGTTGGTTTCAGCTCAAGTCATGATCTCATGGGTCGGGAGATGGAGTCCTGGGTCGGGGTCTTCACTCAGTGGGGAGCTTGCTTGAAGATTCTCTCCCTCTGCCCCCCCCCCCCCACTTGTGTGCATGTGTATGTGTGTGCTCGTCCTCTAAAATAAATAAGTAAATCTTTTAAAAATGCTTTTAAAATGTTAACATGGCATTTCATTAGTTGGATGAACCCTAATCAATTTAACAGTTCCATTATATTTTTAGATACTTAGATCTTTTCTGAATTTTTATTATGATAAATGAAGCTGTGCTTACCTCTCTTTGTGTGCATTTCTGATCGTATTTCGGGGTCAATTTCCAGAGGGGGCATTTTTGTCCGAAGGTAGGGATCGTTATCCTGCTTTTCAGAACATACACTCAATCACTGCCTTGAGGAGGCTGATTCATCTCTCTTGACTGCAGAACTTGATACTTGCCCGAACCTTCCTACTCTAGTTGTTTCAGGTGCTGTAATCAGCTGGGGACCTGCCTGCATTATCGTAGAGACAAGGAAACCAAGATTCAGACAGTGCAATTGAGTGAAACCAAGATCTACTGTGCAGATGAGTTATCTAAGTTCGCAGGGTTAGTGGCACAGCTAAAGTTAGAACCAGACTCTTTGACTTCCAATCTGGTGCTCTTTTGCTATGTTTCTTTCCCTACACCTTAACCAGCTATGTTGATCTTTATGGCTGTAACTACATTTTTTGTCCATTTTCTTTCTTTTTTTTTTCCCTTTCTTCTCCTTCTCCTCCTCCTCCTTCTTCTCCTTCTCCTCCTCCTCCTCCTCCTCCTCCTTCTTCTTCTCCTCTCTCTCTCTCTCTTTTTTGGGTTTATTTATTTAAACAATCTTTACACACAACACCAGGCTGGAACTTCCAACCCCAAGATCAAGAGTTATGTGTTCCACCAACCGGGCCAGCCAGGCGCCCCTGTCGATTTTCTTTTAAGGTATTTCTAGATGGCTGCTAAGATACCATGGTGCTGTTTTATGCTGTGCCTTTTCCTTTATTTAGAAACTTTCTTTTCCTCCTACTCATCCAAGTACCAAGGATTCTAAGAGCTTCAACATCGGGATCATCTTGTTAGCTTGTTAGATAGGCAGGATCTCAGGCCCTCACTGAGTTTAATGAGTCAGAATCTGCCTTTTAACTAGAACCCAAAGTAGTTTGCAGGCACGCTAAAATTTGAGAACTATTTTTCTAGAACATTTGGGTCATCTTTCCTGCAACATGGCAGCCATTTTTCCAAAACTCTCATAATAGAGGAAAATGAAAACCTGTACTAACACCCCGAGTTGAATTGATGGGTGATAATACTTTTCCCCCAAAATATGGCTAAATAGTTCCTGGACAGTTGTTAAAGTTGGGCCAGCTGTAAAACCTTTATTTCTTATAGGGCAATTATATGCTTAGGGATTTTTTTTGGTCTCTGGAAACCCATTGATCACAAAATAAAGGAACATGACACAGAACAGAAATAAAAATTTTTAGGTTATTAGCGAAAAAAAAATTTTTTTTGTAAAACCAAGCATCTTTTGCTGTCTTTTGAGGCTATTTCTGTAGGAGCTGAGTCGACAATGTATCTTACAGTTCATTCGGTGAAGTTAGGAACATAATGCAGATGTATTTGCCCCCTGGCAAAACTTTGTATTGCAAATAGAAGAATTCTTTAATGTTTCAGATTCTAAATTTTATTCAAAATTATAGCGGTTGCTTTTAAAAATTGTTGTCAGTTTGATGATATGAATGTTGGAGAAAATCTTTGAGTGGAGAGTGGATGTCCTTTGTTATTTTGCCGGGGCCTCCTTTGTTCCGCTCAGTGGTTACTCTTTAAGATGCATTTTGCTTTTCCTTTGCATGGATTTTGTGTGACAGGGAAACTTATAAATGATTCCTGGGTTTTTAATAGACCCAGATCTCTGTTTTGACCACTTCTAGGGAAGGTCCAATGCCCACTGACCTCCTGGACGGTTCTCTGAGGAAGCCTGAACTGCTGGCTGAGGTAGAGAAAGGGAGGCAAGTGCAGAGTGTACCAAGCCATTGACTAAAGTCTTTTTGAGGAGCCAGAAGAAGCTCTAAGTTCAAAGCTTTTGACTTTAAAGAGCTGGGGTAAAAGGACCACAGGACTGAAATTCCAATAATAAAACAAAACCAGAACAGGAATTATAGCAACTCCCAACATTTAATACAAGTTTTTTTTTTTCAAGTATAAAGTCACTTTAAAGCATTTAATGAATATTTGCTGTAAAATTAAAAAAAAAAAAAACATAATTGGAAAAAAAAGTTGTTTTCCAAGTATGACCTCCACTAATTTGGACTTATGAAATCAAGTAAGTCATGTAATGATCATCAGTTTATCCCCTCCCCTGTCACCCCATTCCCACTCCCAACAAATACACTGTGGACATTGATTCAATCTTAGTTGCCTTTCTAGAGAAAAGCAAGTTAGACTGTTTACTCACAAAAACCAGCTTTTCCATTGCAGCTCAAACTCCTTTAATGTATAGAATAGTATTTCTGGTTTACAAAATACAGAGGAAAAAAGAGTAATTCTAGTGTAAGTATTTATTTTTTTATTAAATCCAAAGGGAATTTTTCTCCCTCAATCCCACTCTTTGTAAAAATTGATTTCTTCTTTACAATGTTGATAATCAATAAAAGACTTTCCTCAAACTCCCCTAAGTGCCCGAGGTAACCCGGCCCTTTGATAAATCTAGGGACTGTTTCAGGGGTTTCCAGGCGAAACCACCCCACCACTTTCATGATGATATATGAAGGTCATATACAAGGAATTACCCGACATCCTCTAAATTAAGTGCCATTGGAGCAGGGAGTTTAAGGAACAGATTTATAACAAGTTTCAAATGAAACAAAGGTATTCCTCACAGCTGTGAGCCATCTGCAACCAATTTGCTCATACTTAGAGTATATTGAGGATAAATACTACCCCCATGCCCCCCTCGCCCCCTCGGCACACACAGAGACTCATATAATATGCCACCCAGAGGAACCTTAATGTTTCCAAAATGTACAGCTGTTCAGCCTCTCTTTGGCCTTTCTCTTGTAGTTCATATCAATTTCAAATTATTACCACACTTATTATGGAGACTCTCACATTGTTGTTTAACCTGAAAATGCTGGCTAGAAAATTACAGATAATTTCATTGCTGTGAGTTTCACAGCTATGACTGATGATTCAGTGTGGTCACAAGGAATAGTAGAATTGTAGTCTGGATAATTTCCCGTAAGGATGCAGGGAGAACTGTGAATACAGAGCAATTTATCCCAGTGGTCTGGAGCAGGGCTTGCTCAGACAGACAAGGGTTTCTACAGGAGTGCAACTTTGGCCTCCCATTTCCTTAACAACAACCTGACAGGATACAGTTGACCCTTGAACCGCATGGGTTTGAACTGCTCAGGTCCACTTAGACACAGACTTTTTTCAATAAACATCCTGAAAAATTGGGGAGAGATTTGCAACAATTTAAAAAATACTTGCAGATGAACTACTGTAGCTTAGAAATACGAAAATATTGACTAAAAGGTATTATAAGGATACAGTATGCAATACATATAATCTGTAAAATATGTATTAGTTGACTATGTTATTGATAAGGCTTCAGATCAACAGTAGGTATTTAAGTTTTGGGGGAGGCAGAAGTTATATGTGGATTTTTTTAAAAAGATTTTATTTATTTATTTGAGAGAGAGAGATCACAAGTAGGCAGAGAGGCAGGCAGAGAGAGAGAGAGGAGGAAGCAGGCTCCCTGCTGAGCAGAGAGCCTGATGTGGGGCTGGATCCCAGGACCCTGAGACCATGACCTGAGCCGAAGGCAGAGGCTCAACCCACTGAGCCACCCAGATGTCCCTACGTGGATTTTTGACTGTTCGAAGGTTGGTGCCCTTCATCCTGTGTTGTTCAAGGACTGACTGTAGTACCTACATCACAGGTTCTTGGAAAGATTCAATTATGATAATGCATGGAAAATCTTTATTCTCCAGAAGGCAGTTAGCACTCAATGATGATTAGTTATTATTATCATCTTATGAATGTTAATGTATTCAAAGTTACTTTATTAACCATGTGATCATATAATAACACATTAAGATGTGAGTAATTTTTGATCTATCACTCAGAGCACTGCACATCTAACGTCTATTCCAGCGTGCATTTCCTGTGTGTCCTCCCATAGAACATTAGCCTCCTGTAGGGTTATGGGTCTCTCACACACACACTCACACGTACACACCCATCTCTCTTGTTGTCTCTGAATAAATAAGAAAAACGCTAGGTTGAGTATAATTATGAAGTTTTCCTGCAGCATTTCCCAGAGTCTTTAGTGTGCTGATGGTCACTGTCGGTTTCAGGATAGGGGTGGCAGCAGCGGCGGAGGCAGCGGCAGGGGTGGTATTAATGGGGGATTCATTTACATTATTTCTCCGTCTTATGTAGTTGGTCCTAGTCAGATAAGGCTGCTATAACAAAAACACCACAGAACTGGGGTGGTTTAAACTACAGAAATTTATTTCCGACACTTCTAGAGGCTGGGAAGTCCAAGATGGAGGCACCAGCAGAATCAGTACCTGGAGAAGGTTCGTTTTCTGGCTTACAGAAGGCCATCTTCTTGCTGTGTCCTCACATGGAGGAAAGGGTGAGGAATCCTCTGAAGTCTCTTTGATAAGGGCGGTCTTCCCACTCTCGAGGCCTCCAGTCTCATGACCTAATCACCTCCTACGGGCCCACCTTTAAGTGCCACTGCACCGGAGAGTGTGTTTCAACATAGGAATCGTGGGAGGACACATTCAGCCTAGCGCGGTGTGGTATAAACATGCAATACTGATTTTGTTCAGTTCCCTCCTTCAGCCACATTCTCCAGGCCATAATGAGACAGCGAGGTCTCACAGGCTTCTAGTCATTCTGGTCTAATCTGGCCATTTTATAGCTTCAATCTCATACCCAATGCGGCACCATTCTCTTCCCCAGCACAGACATTTGGGGTAGGAAAAGAAAATTGAAAGTTACAAGTGCAATTTGGGGGCTTGGGGAACCTGGTTAGCTGTGAAGCCCTACTTGGCATGACAGGCATTCAAATGTTAACTCTCTCGAAGCTCTCGGTTACATTCTCCGAGAGGCGGATCCTCACGACTTCAGGAGCTGATGAGCTCCTGGACTGATCTCGTCCAGTGTCCCAAGTTCCCACCTGCATGGCAGACCCCACAGCCTCTCGCTTCTGGGGACCCCTCATCAACGAGCTGCCCGCTTCGATGGGGCGCTGCAGCTCAGCCGGGTGATCTTCTGTGGGAGTGAAGGTTGCTGCGCTGGTCCCTCTCCACGTGGCTTCTCTCAGATAGCCACGACTGGCTCACCAGCAAGTTCATGGCAGGAGGAGACATTTCACCGGGAGGGCAGAGGTCTATCTTTCCTTCTTAAAAGCACCGCAGGTCTCAAGTGAGTCTTAACTAGCACTTCCTTTACTTGGTTTTTGTGGTGAGGAGGCAACTGCTATCTTCACAGGGAGGAGAGTGAGGAGCTACGGGCCTGGGGGAAGAACTTGATACTTTGGGCTCTTGAACCTGTGCCTTCCCTCGCCGTCCCCTTTCCTCCCTATTTCTCACGCGTAGAAAATGGGATTGGATTTGGATGATGACGCCAGATATTGGAGGTGGTTCAGCGGCCGCTTGCTAAACCCCAGAGACAGTGAGAATCTGGTCTCCAATTGCTTACAGTTCTCTTTATTCTTTAGAATGTGGATTATTTCTGGCTCTGGTCCTGTTCAGCAGAGAAGTCTGCTCGACATTTTGCAACAATTGTGTAATTCTTACAGGACACGGAGGGGGTCTGTGAGACACAGTGTAGCAAATGTTAAATTCTAAGTTTCATGAAGACAGGATGATTGTCTTGTTCCTGTTTGTATCTCTTGGTACTTAACAGTAAATGTTTGCTAAACAAACAAATAAATGAATAAAGGATCAAACTTGGGCATTCTTTAGATTCCAATATGAGTAAGAACTACTTAGAAATTTTTAATGCAGTTGCTCTGGTGTCCATGGCAGGGATTCTCATTTAATAGATCTGGGGAGGTAGAATATTCTTTGAAAAATACTGGCTAGTCCATGGGTAGGTTAACCTTACATGGTTCGACACTACTGGGTAATGATTGCTTAACTAGCCCTTTGTAATGCTCCTTTCAGCCACTCTCCCTTGACTGCATGTGAGAAAAGTACATACAGACACGTAGGCACAGATACACACATCACACACAGGTAAGAGGGAGAGGAAATGAGGTATAGGACCGATGTCCGAATCAATATTGTGGGACTCATGAATGTATAACTTCAGGGAAAATGTCATTGAGAAACCCTATAACCATTTCTGACTTTTACATATGGGTAAGAGCTCCTTTCCTTACTGTGATTAAATCACATGTTTGAATGCTACAAGTCAAGATTCCTTAATACCCAGGGTCCTTGTCTGTGGTGAAACCCTGGAAGGAGTCATGGGTGGGGCTGTGGTGCTTCCCCTCCGCAGGTGGTACCAGTTATAAGAATAAATTATAGATTTGACTCTCCCGAGTGTTTAGTACAATGTATTTCACAAGCACAGAATAAAAATTGCAACCTCAATACTTCCAAAAAGTGGTCATCATCACTGCAGATGAAGAAAAATCTATTTAAACAATACACTAAGGGTATGTGAACCCCGAAGAGTCTGACTTCATTTGGAAAGTTTTCAATAACAAGGGTAATCTTTTTAACAGAAAGGAACTCAATAGCTACAACTTGTCATATTTCATATTATTTCTTTTAAAGAAGTTTTTATTGACATATACATATAACAAAATGTACTTCCCATACTTATTATTCTCAGTTGAATAAATATTCTAAAAATATGTTTGTTACTTGAAACACTTTCCATCATAACCATGTAATATGGCTAATTTCACTAGATTAGGTTATTATTTTGTAAGTCATGCTGTCCTCAGGTGTTCTCTAGAAAGTGAAGGGACATATAATATTTTACTATCAGATAAAACTCAGTATTAGGGAACAATCTGGCAAAATATCAGTAGAGGAGGATATGAATTCAAGGGTTTAAAGTTATGAACTTTCCAGAGCAGGAGTCAGGAAGAACCTATAGTCTTCAAGCTTATGTTATGAAACAGCCCCAATAGCCCTTTTGCCTTAAAGCTACTGCTTAGAGTAAAAGCTATGACGAGAAGAAACAAATTCTGGGGGGGTGGGGTGGGGTGGGGTTTGATACCAAATCTTTCATAGATACAAGGAGAGATGCAAAAATTTATAGCATGATGTAAATTATGGGATTAAAAATGTCTTCCTACATCAAAATAAAAAGCCTTTGCACAACAAAGAAAAAGACCAACAAAACTAAAAGACAACTACTGAGATAGGGAGAAGATATTTACAAATGACATATCCAATAAGGTGTTAACATCCAAACTATAAAAAGAACTTATACAACACAACACCAAAAAAACCAAATAATCCAATTAAAAAATGGGCAGAAGACAGGTGTAGACATTTCTCCAGAGAAGACATCCAGATGGTCAACAGACACGTGAAAAGATGCTTCACATCACTTATCATCAGGGAAATGCAAATCAAAACCGCAATGAGATACCACCTCATACCTGTCAGAATGGCTAAAATTGGAAACACAAGAAATCACAAGTGTTGGTGAGGACCTGGAGAAAAAGGAACCCTCTTGTATTGCTGGTGGGAATGCATCCTGGTGCAGCCCTTGGGGAAGATAGTATGGAGGTTCCTCACAAAATTAAAAATAGAACTACCCTATGATTCAGTAATTATACTACTGGGTATTTACCCAAAGAATATGAAAACACTAACTCAGAGGGATATATGCAGGCCTATGTTTATAAGCAGCATTATCTACAATAGCCACATTATGGAAGCAGTCCAAGTGTCCATTAATAGATGAATGGGTAAGGAAGACACACAGATCATATATACGATATCATCTCATTAATCAGCCATAAAAAGAACGAAATCTTGCCATTTGCATCAACATGGATGGATCTAGAGAGTATAAATGCTAAGTAAAATAAGTCATTCAGAGCAAGACAAATACCATATGATTTCACTCATATGTGGAATTTAAGAAACAAGCAAATGAACAAAAGAAGAAAGAGACAAACCAAAAACATGTCTCTTAACTATAGAGAACAAACAGATGGTAACCAGAGGGGAGGTGGGTGGGAGGGTGAACTAGCTGAAGGGGATTAAGAGTACATTTATCGTGACGTGAACTAATATACGGAACTACGGAGTCAGTATATTGCACACCTGAAGCTAATGTAACACTGTGTGTTGGCTATTATTAACCCTACTGGAATTAAAATTAAATTGTTTTAAAATAAAAATATTTTACATTAAAAGAAATTCTTCTACCAAGAAATAAATTGACAAAATCTTCTATTGTGAAATGAAATAAGTCACTCATAGTTAGATATTCTGCTGTGTCCCCTCACCTCCAACCCCTCTTTCCTTCTTTCCTCCCCTCTTCCTTTTTCTGGGGGGGTGCAATAACAGATTATTAATTTCTATTCGGACAGCCTTAAACCAGTTATAAAGGAGAGAGTACATTCTGCATGATCAAAACAGACCATTACTTCATCTCTAAGCCCCTCTGCCCTATAAGAGAGTTATATAACCAGTTGTATAACCAGATACTTTTTTTGTGGAGAGTCTGTATTAGTATCTCCTGTCTCCTGGGGTTGTGTGTGGGAGTGGGCAGGGAGAGAGATTTGGGGAAAGGGATGAGGCCAGGCATTTTCAATCACTCTGAAATCTACTTGGGATGGGGTATGTTTATGTATGTTTGTTTGTTTAAAGGGTTTCTGAGCTTCAATTCCTTTCAACATCGAGCTCCAAATACTTCTAGAGTGGCTGTAGAAAATCTAGTTTCATCTAGACTCCAAGGTTAGCCTTCAAAGGTCAACAAATATTTGGATAATCTATTACAGATAAGAGCCAGGGCAAAGGAGAGGTATCAGAATCCCCAAAGGGCAGGATATAACTTCTAGAGTCATTATCTCAGACTGTAAACCCCGATGGCTTGCTAGCATTGTCCAAATCTGGGCATTATTTATTGGCTGTAGGGGGTGGCATCTGGCACACTCTTGTATATTTTATATTTTGACCCACCTGCTTCTCAAGTATGTTAAGATAAAAATTGGTAGGTTCTTGTTTTACTTTTTCAAAAAGAATGCAACATAAATGCTGTTAATGTAAAAAAAAAAGAATCCATCTCTCCGCGTGGGCATAGATTTAACAAACACTGAAACTAGACATAGTCCCCACTTCCTTACCTTACACTGTGTTCACGTCCCTTCACGGATCGCAGCTGAACTGCAGAAAGGTGTTAGCTTACTGAGTAAGGCAAAAACTAACCTCTTGTGGGCTATGAAGCCAGAGTTTACAAACCTCAGGGATTCTTATATAATGCTGAGTGATTTATGAATGTGACAGGGAAATTTTAATGTGTGTTCTATCTCTAGAGCTCTCCGTAACTGTTAGAATGAAAAAAATTCAGGAGTCACTGAAAGGTTTCAAATGTGCACAGTGCTTATTTTTTCTTTGACTTGTTAATAGAAGTATTCATACAGCAGAAAACACAAAAACACATAATAATGGAAGGCATAATTATGAGCCCAAATTACAATTGTGAATCACTATTAGGCATATGTTTATGCGTCCCATATGATGCTAATGGCTTTCTCTCAATGATAACCAGGTTCTTTTCTGCTGAATTAACACAAAGACATCTTGTCTTTTACTGCCAAATTTCTTTTTAAAGTATACCACCCCAATCTATTCCTTTCTAAATTTTCATTAATTCACACTTTTAAGTCAGTTCCTAATGATCCAGTGTAGAACAATGACTTGTTAAGTATTCACAGCCTGGATTGTTCCTCTTTCTAATTCCTCAGATGAGTCTGTGTCAACAAGAAATAGAGAGGAGCCCCCAACTCACTTCTCCTCTCCATCTCCCAATGTCCTCCATGTTATTCCTTATGCTCCATAAGTGAGTTGGGGGAAATCCAGTGGGAGACAAACCAGAAAAGACTGTGGACTCTGAGAAACAAACTGAGGGTTAAGGAGGTGAGGGGGGTGGGGGGGGTGAGCCTGGTGGTGGGTGTTATGGAGGGCACGGATTGCATGGAGCAGTGGGTGTGGTGCATAAACAATGAATTCTGGAACACTGAAAAGAAATGAAATAAAATGAAAAAAAGAAAGAAAGAAAGAAATAGGAGCTAGAAACAGGCTGGATACTAAAATGAAATCGGCAAGTAAAGATTTTTAAAATCTGTCTATGTGTGTCTTTTTTTTAACTGATGTATGTCTCTCTACTCCATAGCCAAATATAGAAAATTTTTTCGTTACTCGAAACCTGAATTCAACAAAGAGACAAAAGTTAAATTTAGTAACTTAATCCAATAATTAAATAAATACACTTTATCGAACTGTTCTCTGTCTCGCCAAGTGGGCACAGCCTAGCAAGGTCACTTCCACCGAGTTCTCAAACGAGTCAGACGCCAACCGAGCATTCTCGGCTGCAAGGACGGCCCGACCACGCGCGCGCCCCGCGGGACACGCAGGACCGCCCTCCGTCCGCGGTGAGCCGGCGCGGTCCAGGGGACACCGGGGACACCGGGGAACCCGTGGGACTTCTGTCCGGTTCGGCGACGCGTCCGCGCCGTGGGCGGAATGGTCGCGTTCCCTCCAAAATCCTGTGTGGAGTTTCTAGCCAGGGCGACGCCATTTGAAGGTTGGGACGTTGGGGGCGATTTGGTGTCCATGACGTCAGGAGGGCAGGACCGTCCCGACGGGATTAGCGACCCTTCTAAGGAGAGGAGGAGAGGGAGCCTCGTTCTCCCCCGCACGGAGGAAAGGCCGCTGGACCCTGCAGGACGCGGCCCCGCGGCCGCCAGCGGGGCCCGCACCGACGCCGAGCGGGGGACGCCCGGATCTCGGCCCTGGGCTGCGGCGGCCTGAGCCGACGGGGACAGCCGTGATTCCGCCGTCACTGTGGGCACAAGCGCCGGGCGGCGTCCAGGTCGTTGACCGGTCGTGCAGACGCCCCGTGCGCGGCAGGGCCTGGCTCCCCGCGACCCCCCGGGGAGGATGCGCGTCGTCGCACTCACGAGGCGCCCCCAGAAGACCCGGCGGCGGGGACAGTGACTGCCGGGTGGCCCGGAATGTGCTCTCCGCCGCCCCCGCCCCGTGCTTCGGACCGGCGCGCAGCGGCTGCTTCGGGCGGGGCCGCACACCCGCACCCCGGCCTCCGTGAGGCGGACGCCCGCGTGCTCCCCCCGCCCCCACCGCGGGGCGCGTCTGCGGCCCCGGGCGAGCGCGAGGACTCAGCCTTGTCCGCAGAGCACCCGACGGCTCCTGCTCCCGCGGTCACGACGAGCCGCAGGGTCCGCCCGGCACAGCCCCGGCCCGGCAGGGCCGCCAGGACGGACACGGCCGCAGCGCGCGCCTCCGGCTTCGGTGGGGAGCGCCCCCGTGCAGGGCCTCAAACCGCAACGAGCGGCTTCGACGTCCGGGGTCGTCTGTCTCACAGGAAACAAAAAGGCCACCGGGGAGTCTTCACCAGCCTCAACCTTCGCGCCCTCCTTCCGCGCGCGTCACCTCACGGGCGCACAACGGCGGCCACGGCGCCGGGCGTCGTCTCGCGCTCCAGCCGGGAGCAAGTGCAAGATGGCGGCGGCCGACCCGGCTTCCCCGCGAGGCCTTTCGCCCGGGGAGGGGCGGCGCTCAGCGCGGAGCTCCAGCTCTCATTGGCTAGGACGGCGCCACGTGACCATGTCGAGCTTAAACAAATGCTGCGTCCCGGCTTCTCCGGCAGATGCCGGGATCCTCTGGTAGGAAACGCAGCCGCCACCCCAGCGCCCCCGGCCCGCGCCCCCACCCCCGCGCACGGCTGCAGCCCCTCCCGCAGACGCCGCCGCAGGACGCCGGCCACGGCTCTCCGCTGACACCCGCGATGCCAGGCAACGCGTAGACCCGGCCGCTCCGTGCGCGGAGGCGGCTGTCCCCCTGCGGCCGTGGCGACCCCGAACGTCGGCGGGGCCGGGGGCGGGTCCTCGAGGAGCCCGTCAGCCCCGCCCCCGTCCCTGACGTCGTCTGCGGCCGCCACACGCCGTCCCGGCCATCCGCTGAGGTGAAAGCCGCTCGGAACCGAGTCCACGTGGGAGCTCCGCCCGCTGGGGCCGGACTCGCGTTCGGCCCGACCCGCCGGCCTGGTCCGCGAGCAGCCGCCACAGCTGGTGCATCCTGCGAGCCCGAGTCCGTGAAGGCCGCGTGGCGGGACCGCGGTTGCCTCGCCCAGCGCCGTCCACCGCGTCCCCCAGGCACGGGCTGCGAGCTCTCGGGCTTCCGAGCACGGACGGCGGCGCCGCGAGTCCCTTCCCGCTTCCGCTTCCGCATCCTTCCCGCCCGAGGCTCTTCCGGGGTCGCTGCCAGCCCCGCTTCCGCCAGACCCCGCCTCTGCCCTCGGACTCGGGGGTCCAGGGCGGTGGGCCGCACCTCACCTGGCGACTTCACTGCGGAAACCGCCGCGCTCCTGCGCCTCCTTGTCGCGTGCCCGGAGCGGGCGATCCTTGCGGCCATCCCCGCAGCCCGCCTGTGCCGGTCCCTCCCCGGGGACAGGAGCGCGGGGAGACGCGCTTGCGCCCGACGCTGCCAGGACGAGGCCCGCTGCTCTGGAGGAGTCTCTCGTCGTTTGGAGCCCCTGACCCAGTCCTGGGTCAGAGCCGGCGATGGCGTGGGGCTGCCATGTGCCACCCGATGATCGCAGCGAAATTGTTCTTAAAGGGTCCATTGGGTGGCGCTTTGGCCTTCCTTGTGGGTGTCCCTCCGTGCGTGTGTCCCTCCGTGCGTGTGTCCCGGACGAAGGAGGACGACGCGGCTTTTGGGGCTGGGGCTGCCGCAGCTTTCACCGGACCGCCGGGGGCAGCACTGACCGCCGGGGGCAGCACTGACCGCCAGGGGGCAGCACTGACCGCCGGGGGCAGCACTGACCGCCAGGGGGCAGCACTGGGGCAGCACAGTGTGGAGCCGCCTGCTGGAGGCCGCGCACCGATGGGGACGGAGTCCTGAGCGCGGGCCCTCCTACACCGCCTCAGGGCTGACCCCGCGGGTGGAGTCCGGAGCGCCGCGGGTCTGTGGGTCGGGGTCGGCAGACGGAGAAGGGAGGCGGCTACTCTCCTCCCCGAGCGCACCTGCAGGGGACGCCGAGCGCGGCCGCCCGGGCCGGGGCCGGGGCCGTGGACACGCAGAGGCGCGAAGGGCGCCCCGGGCCGGCCCGTGCGATGCCGGGTGTGTGCGGTCAGTGCGTGGGTTCACTCGTCTGCGGAGGGGACGGTGCGGACAGCATCGTCGCGGGGCCGGCGCGCTTGCTGCGGGGTCAGCTCGTCGCCCACAACCGGGCCCCGTGGCCCAGGGACCTGCGTTGGGAGCTTCGGGCACGCACTGGCCGTTCCGGAGGCTGTTCCAGCCCGGAGTCGGGGCTGGGGAGGCGCGGCCGGCGGCGCGAGGTGGGGGGCGGGGGCGCGAGCTGTGCGGAGTCGGGGCACGTCTGGGCGCGTCCGGCTCGTGCTGCGGGCGCTGCTGCGGGCGGCCCCGGCCCCAGCCCCCGGAACGCGCCGGCGGGGACCACGGCACAGCGCTGGCCGCGACTCCGCTCCCGGTCGTTCTGCCCGTGAGGTTCTGCGGGAGAATGTCCGTCTGGTCGCGCTGCCCGTGTCTACACGGGGCTCTTCACTCCCGGGCTGTAGAGTTCTGTGTGCGGTTCGGTGTCAGCCCGCACGGGAGCGGGTGTGTGGACGCTGCGTCCGCGGCCGCCGGGCTCTGTGCGGTGCGTCCTGTGCGGGGAGCTGCGGTGTTCGACGCGGACGGGCCGGACGGACGAGGACGCGCCGGGGACGTCTGGTCTACGTGGACGGAAGGACAGAGCGGAATGGCCGCTCCGCAGGCGGGACCGGGGGGCGGAGGTCGCGGACGGGCAGGCCCCGGCTCGCGTTTTCACCCCTGGTGCCTGCGGACCGCTGCTCCTGCCCTCGTGCTGCTCGCAGGGGCGGGGGCGGAGCGATGAACGGGGTCGGGCCCGGTTCCCCGGAGCCGACTCTCCGGTGCTTCCGCTGCAGGTGAAGGCGACAGTGGGGGCACCTGGGGGCTCAGTCGGGTAAGACTCTGCCTTCGGCGCAGGTCACGATCCCAGGGTCCGGGATGGAGCCCCGCGTCCCGTCAGTCTCCCGCCCAGCAGGGGGTCTGCTTCTCCTCCCGCTCCTCCCCCACCCGTTCTCTCTCTCTGGCCGTCTCTCAAATAAGTAGATAAAATCTTAGAAAAGGTGGGAAGTGAGTGCATAAGACGGGGCCGTCGGGAAAGGTTTCTCCGAGGAGGTGACGTAATGATGAGCACAAGCTGTCCTCATGAGGTCACACCACGCCAGGTGAGTTCAGGGCCCCAGAGTGGGCTTGCCGCGTCTGGGGACAGAAACGAGGCCCGGGGCTAGGCAGTAGGCGAGAGAGGCCCTCGGAGGCTGGTCCCTCGCGTCCGGCTTTAGCAGGGAGGTGAGCTTGAATTTGCTTCTCAAGCGGAGGAAGAATGCCTCGTCCTTCAGTGTCACAGACGGTGTCCTACGCTTTTTAGCGGTTTTGTAGTTCGGGTTTCTACTCTGAGGGCGCCACTGGCTAAGCTTCCTTCCCCTCCTTGTTGTGCCGAAGCCGTGCGGATTCAGGACTCCGGGTCGGGGGAGCCCATGCTCTGCGGCTGGGTCCTTCGGGTCAGGAGCTCGGACGTCAGCGTGGCCGGGCTGGAGCCGGCAGACAAGTTCCCTGATCGCGAGGGGCTCCTGGGCCCCCATCTGTGCACGAGGAAACCGCAGAAAGCAAAGACCTTCTGCAAACATCAAGCAAAGCCACATACTTTCTCCGTGACCAGTAAGATCTCTTTCAAAAACAATTAAATTAACTATTTGTTCTATTAGTTGAACAGTTCTAAGAGCTAACGCAGCACCCACGAGAGGAAGGTAGAGAGAGAAACAGCTGAGTTTCCGGCACCCGGAGCCGCAGCGAGTGACCCGCTCGAATCTCAGGTGGCTACCTTTTCCTTTTGCAAGGTGCAGAAGGCCAGTGTCCCCTTATTAATAATGTATTACGTGACCTGGAAGGGGGAAGCTTTCCAGAGTCTCTGTCGGTGAACTCAGTCCATGATCACTTTGGCTCTCCCGCATGGGCTGCTGCCCTGAGACATGGGCTCCTCTGCACTGGCTGGTAATGTCGGGCAAGTGTGCATCTGGGAATAACACCGCGAATGCTCCAGAACCTGATTCTTCCAATGAGAAGAGGTCGCTTTCTTCAGTAAACGAGGAAACACTGCAGGTTTCCCAGGCAGACTCTTCGCTCCGCGAAGTAAGGCGTCTCCTTGTAGAATCTGGAACAACAGGCAGAGAACAATCATAGAGAACACGTTGGAAATTCTCAACCGCTAAAGTCCTTAGTCTGATCCGTTTCGATTAAAGCAGGGCCCAGATGTGAGGTGGGACATGGGAGCGTGTTCTCCTCACACCTTCTTGGCCCCCTTATCCCTCCCTGCGACCAGCCTGATTTACGACGGCCGATACCTGGAACCCACTTTGCCCAGCGAAACGCCTGGGAATGAAGGACCCCATCGGGGCATCCTTACTTAGCTACTGAATTACTTCAGGAGGTGGGAATGGAAATATCTCTGCTCCCTCACCTCTTGGCTGGATAATTCTGACGTTTATGTCTTTATGCCTTTCCCGGAGTCTCTCCGTTGGATCAAACTCTGGTTTCCCCTTGAGGGAACAATGTGCTCCTGCTCCTGCCTCATTTCTCCTCCCTCCTCTGTCCCCGAACCACCCAAAGAAACTGCTCATTTGGCCTGCAGCACGGCACACTTCACAGATGGAAACACAGCCGTCCTGAAAACATTTCCCTCTCCCTAACATCTGTAGGAAAAGGAAGCACGTTTTCTCACAGGTGAGGGTACCCCAGATAAAAAGTCAGCTGAACTTTCTGATGGGCTGTGCAGCCGCATGCCGGACGCCTACCTGTGCTGACGTCAGGGTTCTCGCCCCACCCTCACTTCCCCGCACCTTCTCCCGGGTCCCGCTCTGCTTGCGGTGCTCAGGGAGCTCAAGTGGAGAACAGACGCGTTAATACCACCCCTTCCCTTCTCATGAAGCGTGTGGTTGTGGATATTACAAAATTCTCTCCCCTAGAGGAACATAGGGGAAAGGGAACTTTTATGTGACAAGAGGTTCCAAAATGATGTGGAAATCAAGTTTTGGTTGACTTACAAAAATTTGGGGTGTTTATTAAAAATACATCCCCAGTCTCGGGCACCTGGGTGGCCCAGTCGTTAAGTGTCTGCCTCTGGCTCAGGTCATGATCCCAGGATCTTGGGATCGATCCCTGCATCAGGCTCCCTGCTCTGCGGGAAGCCTGCTTCTCCCTCTCCCACTCCCCTGCTTGTGTTCCCTCTCTTGCTGTGCCTGTCTCTGTCAAATAAACAAATAAATAAAATCTTTAAAAAAATACATTCCCAGTTTTAAGCCTCAGGAGTACTGATTTGGAGAGTCTAGGGTGAAATCCAAGTATTTGCTTTTTTAATAAATGTAGCACTTTTTAAAACATGGCCCCGGGTTTTTGACACTTCCTGCACTGAGAGCTGTGTTCTATGTCCCCTCTGTTTGACTCGGCGCCGGCTCGGCTTGCCCGGTGGAATATAGTGAAAGGGATGTTGTGCGGTTTTCGGGGCCCAGGACTTAAGAAACCGGTAGCTTTCACATCCCGTCTCTGGGGACTCTCCTGCGGGGCCCAAGCCTCTGTGCTGTAAGGAAGCCACGCGGCTGTATGACGAGGCCCCTTCTCGGCGCTCCAGCCGACAGCCGCGGCGGACGGCCCGGTCCACACAGCCACCGGCCCGGCACACGTGAGTGAGCCAGTCTCCCGAAGACTCCGGTCCCGAGATGTGGGTCACCGACTGACAGCTCGGGGAGCGGAGATGAACCAAGCCTGCCGTGTCCTGTCCGAATGGACGACGGCTGGCTGCTGTTTAAGTCACTGCTCGGGGGTGGGTTGCGGAAAGGCAACATTCATCCCCAACAATAAATTCTCCAGGTGATGCCTCAGGAAAGTGGCTCCCGCACTAACGAGGCGTGCGCAGAGACTGGGCAGAAGGGGGTGGGGAAGAACTGTTGAGGAAAACAAGGTGGGCAGCCGTTGGACACAGAAGAAAGACAGCTTCGCGCGAGGGCTCCGTCGGTAACGTGGAGACCACGGGTCTCGGTCTACGTATGCGGACACACCAGAAAAAGGAACTTTTTAAACTGCGAAAACGCAGCTTCAGGTGTTCCCTTTCCTCATTCCATTCCTTTGTGAGGCTGAGGTACTGGGGCTTCCGATCCTGCCCGTGGATTATCTGTTCTTCGACCTCCACTGTCTCCTGCTCCACGGCGCGTCTGAAAACGCAGCCTGCTGCTGCGGGTTTCTGGTGACCGTCACCTCAAGGCCCCTCCTGTCCAGCCTTCCGGCTACTTCTGTCCCTTTTTCAGACGGCGCAATAGCAGCCCATCTGAGGCCTTGGGGTCACACTTTGCACGACATCTATTCCGCATTTTGCTGCTTGCTGGGGCTCCAGTGGGGGAGTCAGTAAGTGAAGACGACCAGTTTTAAGACCAAAGAAGCAGCTGCTACTTTGCTCGAGCTAATGGCCACCATGAGGGAATTCGTGGGGCGCCAGACGTCTGGATGTTCCAGGAGGCTCCCGAGGTGAGACGTGTACTGTAGACTCTCCTGGTATCAACTGTGCAACAAAAACAAAATTTTAAAATACATTGTAAAGGTCAAGTAGGACATGTCCGAGGGCTGGCCTGCCAGCTTCTGTGTTCTGACTTAGTTAATTTTAGGTGTGTGGGGAGTGTGGGGGGACAGGAAGGGAAAGCCAAGCAAAGAATTAAAAAAAAAAAAAAAAGATTGGAATCAAAGCCTATCTGTGAGGGTTTTTCTTCTCTCTTCCTCTTCTTTTTTAAATACTATCCCAGTACATAAGAAGGAATAAGGAATAATATAAAACTCGAAGAAAAAGAGATTTCCATCTAGTTTTAAAGAGGGAAGTTTCTCTCTGCGTGGAAATAATCAGGCCCACAATGAACAATGAATGACCCGCCCAGCATTCGGTTCGGAGCCCAGAGCCCGGAGCTTAGCACATCACGCCTGAAACGGAAAGGGGGCTGGAGACAGAACACAGTGGGGGAGGTCTGTGATGCTCAGATAAGTCAGTTTACAGAGATCTAAGCAACCAGGCTTTCTGATGGCCATTCTGAATTTTAAGTTCATCCTCAGACTCAAAAGCAGAAGCCACCGCAGTTCACAGCCAGCTCTGTTCACTTGGAGTATGAGTCCTCTGCCGAGTAACCATGAAGCCTCCCACTCGGACATACTCACAGTCCTTTCAGACTTGAGCTCATAAAATGATGATTAAAACAATACATTAGAATTATGGGTACAGAGAAGTGCGAAGGTTCGCTAGACGAATGTAGGTCGATGGGGATCCAGTGAGGAAGAGTTCAGTGCTGATGTCCTGCGTGTGGTCAGGTCCCTGGATTGCTGCTCTGCCTTCATTAGGAAAGGCCCGGGAGGAAGACATTTACAAGTCGGGAAATAGAGCAGAGAATCGGTCTGAAGTTTTCCCGGAATACGATATACACCTTTCCTTTTGGAAGGTACAAATGAGGGCAGAGTGCATTTGAGTGCTTCAGAATGTAAGAACGAAGAAAGGTGTTTATAGTTAGGACTTCCGTGGAAGGCAATGAAACAAAAACCAGCTCTAACTGGTCTAAAGTAAATAGAGAAATATTTGCTCACGGAACCTTCTGGTCCAGTGGTAGGGCCGGGGTAGCTCTCTCCAGGGCCTCAGGAGATGTCACCCTTCCCTCTTGGCTCTGGCTAGAAGCCAGCCCAGAAGCTCCAGGCTCGAGTCCAGTGGAAAAGAAAGCATCTCATTCTGGCGCCTGAAGCCCAAGCTCCAGGATTAGCCCTGATCGCACCAACCTGAGTCACACGCCTGCTCTTGAGCCAGTCACCCGCGCTCTGACTGGCTGGCCCTGGGGCAGGTCACGTGCTCCCAACATGAGAGCCTTTCATTTTTGTCTTGTCCTCCCCAGGGCCTTTTCTCCACTGCTTCTCTCTTGTCTCCTGTTGTGTCCCATCTGCTGCTTAGCCAGTATGTTTTCATTCTTTAATATATTACATTTTCCAGTTTTAGATTGTCCATTGGATTATTTTTTTTGTGGCGATTCACCCAGACATGTACAAGTATATTCAAAGAAGCGTTCTTTGCAATCAGTCGACAAAGCCGGAACCAAAATAAATTCTATCAAAAGCGAACGGATAAATAGTGTTATATTCATAGAATGGGATACCATATAGCAATGAAATGAATGAACTCCAGGGTATCCCGCATCATGAGTTAAAATTGAAAACGAAATTAAGACAAACAAGTTAGGTATAAAATAATGTGGGGTTACATTTACATAAAGTCCAAACAGAGACTATATACAATAGCTATCAGTAGATATTTGGGCAGTAAAAGTATAAATAAAAGCAAGGAAAGAATTACTAACAAAGCCAGTATATGTATGTGTACATTCTGTTTTTCAGTAAAGTATAAGATAAAAGAAAGGGTTAATCACAGGTTTCCACAAACTCAGGAGAACATAAGCAGTTTTCCTTTGAACTTTACAGTCATCCTCTCTGGCTGCCTCTTTTAAATACCATCACAAACTTTCCGCGCTGATGACCTGAACTTCTGTCCTGGAAAAGTGGTAAATAACATTGTCCCTAGAAGTCCTCTGTTAAATTTTATGTTATCTAGTGAGTTAGAAAAGAAGTCAGCGTGTTCTCTATGAAGAGTTACATCACCCGTCTCTGTCATCAGTGCGATCGGTTGTAGGTTTCAAGAGCAAACACGCAGGGAAGGTGGGAGTAAGTGACACGAGTGCACCCTGAGAATTTAAGCCATAACATCCAGTAATGAACTAAAGCAGAGATTTGCAAATTTCTACCAAATAACAGTTGAGGTTTATTTCGCTCTTTATGAAGGCTAATGCGCTAAAAGCTTTACATGCATAATCTTTGCAACAACCTTGCAAATTCAATGGGATTATTTTCTCCTTTCAGGTTTTAAAACTTTTTATTTACACTTTTTAAAAAAATGTACATTCCGATAATTAAAAAGATTTGAACACACAAAAAAATGGCACTCGGATTAAATTGCATTTTACAGCGTGCAGGACACCTTGGACTAGCTTAGTTTTTACTCTGATTTCACTGTCATCTCAGCGAGCTTCTTCCTTCACCAAGATGCAAGTTCTTTTCCTTCCCTGCCAGCCCGACCGGCAGATGCGAGAGGCAGGTGTGGCCCTCGTCAGTGGTTCTCGATCCTTTGCTGCGATAAGCGGCCGCACCGTCATTTAAACTTGATCCAACCCCTTGTATCTGAGTTAAACGGCTAGAAGGAGTAACAAGAAGGCGGTGTCCGTGGAATTACAGGGCGCGCTAGTGGCGTGTGCAGCATTAGGGTGCGTCTGCTTCCTTCTCCTGTTCTGTTGTTTCTTTGGAAGGCAGAGGGTTTTTCTTTTGTGTTTGTCTTCAATTTCGACTTACCAGGTTTCTCGATCTCAGCCACACAGGGGTTGTCAGAACTGGTTGTAGAGGAAACAGGACGAGGCATGTGAACGAGGGAAGTCTCGTGTGTGCAGTGGTCCCCACTAAGCACCTGAATGGGATTATTTTCTTCATATTGCGACGGAGGAGTGAGGTGTAGGGCATTTTCAAGCAAGCCCTCCAGGTCATATGGCCAAGAAGGGGCAGAACAGAGATTCAAAGTGAGATCCTCCGGCTCTCATGCTCCTGGTCTCCACTCCCACTTTATGATGTCCGTGCTAAAGAGGTACGGTGAGTCCCAGAGCTGAACAAGTCTGGAGGGTTCCACTGTATACGGTGTTACATAGCAACAGAAGAGTGGGAAAGCAGCCTACCTTGGGAGGGCCAGTGAGGGCACTTTTCAGGGACAGGAAGTCCTACTGATAAATTCTGGTTTTCACGGTCCCTTTGGTTTATACTATTTCTGCACTGAGGCTGGAGGTATCAGGTTCTCTTAGCCTTGTGATATTAAACATTTTAATCTTGCAAATAATCTCTTGTCTTTTGAATTCTTGGTTAGCGAGCAGCTTTCTGATTATGACTTGGCTTTCCAAAAAGAACTTAGGATCTAGTCTGTGCCAATCCGAGTGTTCTAGTGTGTGCGACAGCTTTCATTTCTCATTGCCCACTGATTAACTGGCGTTCTGATGCATACACTAGCTGCTTGAGCGGGGCGAACGTGAATTTTTTTTTTAAGATTTTATTTATTTATTTGACAGACAGAGATCACAAGCAGGCAGAGGGACACGCAGAGAGAGGGGGAAGCAGGCTCCCTGCCGAGCAGAGAGCCCGATGTGGGGCTCGATCCCAGGACCCTGAGATCATGACCTGATCTGAAGGCAGAGGCTTAACCCACTGAGCCACCCAGGCGCCCAGTGAATTTTTTGATTCAAAATTGAGCTTTGAAATGTGCATCTACAAAAATCTGATTTCTGAGTTGAAAAGACCAAGGACCAATCTCTGAATATTGGCGAATTCATCAAGGTTGAGTTTTCATTTGAAATCTTTTGGGCAATCAAACGTTGACCTTTTCCTATTCAGATCTGAGACCTGGTATGGGGCTTCACTTTTTTGCTTAACGTCTATAAGCATATCAGCTCACTTTATCTAGTGATTGTCCCACTGTAAGGCCAAATAAACCACGAAGCCATTAAATTTTAGGGAAGTTATCCAGTAAGAGGTTTAGAGGAGAGCTGAGGACTGAGTTGTGTCCTCCCACCAAACACATATGCTGAGGCTCTAACCCCCAGTGAGATGGTATTTGGAGATGGAATTTAGGGGAGGTAAATAGATGAGGTCATGAGCTCTCATTATGTGATTCATGCCCTTATAAGAGAGACGCCAGATAGCCTTCTGTCAATGTCTCTTTCTCAATCTCTGCTTGTGCACACACGCGCGCGCGCTCTCTCCACGTACGCCAGGAGGTCATGTGAGTGCACAGAAAGATGGCAGCTGCCACAAGCCAGGAAGAGAGCTCTCCCCAGAACCAAGCCATGCTGGCGTTCTGATCATGGCCTTTTAGCTTCCAGACTGTCAGAAAATAAATTTCTGTTGTTTAAGCCTCCCAGTCTATGGCGTTTGGTTGTGGCAGCCTGAATGGCCTACTACAAGGAGGCGATGGAAAACGGGGAGGCGGCCTCGCTCTGAGTGAGTGAGAAGTGCCGTGGCTGGGGTGGACAGGCTGAAGACAACTGAAAGGCCGTTCTAAGAAAACAAACAATTCTCAGAACATCATCTTAAGGAGAAGAACTCTGAAATACTACCTTTGTTTCTTTTAGGAATGTCTTATACCCATCATTCCTTATGTAGACTTTTTATTAGATTTTTATTATTTATTAGATTTTTTGGGTTTGTCTTCTGCATCTGTTTTATTCAGTGAATGAGCCGCATTAGTATCATCAGTAGTGAGAAAGTAAAAAGTGCAACTCACTAAAAATGTTTCATTACCTAGTATTCCTTTCATAGATTTCATAGATGATGCTTTCCTTTCTGGAAAAGGAGCAGGTTATAAAACCTTGGAAATGCAGTTAGCAGGACTTTTAAATGGTGTTTGATTTTTTCTTTTTTTTAAGCCTAAGCATCTAACCATGGTTTTTCCAAGTCAAACAGCAGTTAAAATCTAAGAGCCTTTGAAGTCAGAGGCCTGTAATGCTGTGGGCTACTTCTCTCTCCTGAAATAGTCGGTGAGATCAGATGAGAAAATTGGTACCGATATTGTTTGTGTTTCTCTACGTTTCTTAGGAGGCTGCCCTACAAATCTTACTGAGGTTCTCTAATACTCTGAACCACTTTTTTGAAATATATAAGACAGATGTGTGTGCTGAGGAAAACTTCCTTAACCACACTGTTATTACTTTTGAACACGAAAAAGGGTGTTTTTCCTTTTGCTTTTCAAATAATGAACAGAAAGACCCAGAGTTTCAGAAGATCGCATAGCAAGTCACGACCTGACTCACAGCGATAGAGGCCTTTTTATTTTTACTTATTTATTTTTAAAAGATTTACTTACTTATTTATTTGACAGACAGAGATCACAACTAGGCAGAGAGAGAGGAGGAAGCAGGCTCCCCGCTGAGCAGAGAGCCCGATGCGGGGCTCGATCCCAGGACCCCGGGATCATGACCTGAGCTGAAGGCAGAGGTTTTAACCCACTGAGCCACCCAGGTGCTCTGATCGAGGCCTTTTTAAAGAACACAAAAGTCTCAATAATGAGAGCTATCCTTCACCTTGGACTTAAACATGTCCGTCACCATCTTTGTTATGTTGCATTATTTTTTGTTATTGCAGGACACCAGTAATGAAGATATTTGCACCAGATGAAGAAAGTCAGTTCAGAGTGGTTGAGTAGCTGGACCAAGATATATGACTACTGAGAGGCTGGGTCAGAACCCTTCAACTCCCTGACTCCAAAATCCACATGCTTTCCACTATGATGCCAGAGGACACCTGTAATGATATCTACATTTCTGGAGAGACCAATGAATATATTAATAATTAATTTTTCATTCTAGAAGAGTATAAAGCTCACATTTCTCTATGATCAAAATTCTTTCAAAGCAAAGCTGATTTAAAAGAAAATGGTGGTCAGTGTGTGCAGGAAAGGAAGGAAGGCCAGAGGGACTGAGTACTAGTCATGCTGTGACGAGCAGACATGAAGGTTTGATCTACAGGGTTTACAGTCACCACAACTCACATTTGTGGGGGACTCTACGTCTTAGGTCAGATATAACTTGTGTGGAAGAAGGCAGGACAGCCAACTGGGTCAGAAGAGGAGCCGTACCTTAAGTTAGGTTAGCTTTATTCTGGTCAGCCTTGATGGGACCAAAGTGTCTGTAGAGTGTAGGGACTTGTGTGTCACAAATAGTCACCAGGGAAGCAGTCAACCCACAAAATACGATTAATACCAAGGAAGTTTGAAATTGGGAATGGATTCATCATAATGCAGGAGATACGGAAGGGTGATGAAACTGAAGTGGTTACGAATACCTTGAAGAGGAGGATTACCCAAAAAACTAGGGGGAAAGTGATGTCCGCGAGCAGTCTCTTGCTCTAAAGAAGGAAGGGTGTTAGTCTGCTTGATAATCTGCCCTGCAGGGAAGGAAGGGGACTCATTAGTTTGCCATAACTGCGTAATAATGCTCCCAGGATAATCCAGCTCCCCGAGGTCTGATTCTGTACTCTCCAAGCTACCTCCCAATGGTAATTGAGTTTCTCAAATAGATTTCTCTCCTGGGAAGGAAATGAGTGGACAAGCTGACATGCCTATCCAATCTGCTTGCCGGTGTGATTTCTCACTGTTCATTAAGCCCCTGGCTCCTGCATATGATGTATTTGGTGATGTGAGTCAGGTCTCTTTGGGCCTGACTTCTTGTGGAAAGTAGAAACCAAGGCCCTGGGCCTGGAGAACTGATGACCGCAACCGTTACATTTGTGCAGGACTCATGGTTTAGAAAGTCCGACTCATGCCATATCATTTAGCTCTCACGGTGCCTGTGAGGTAATGATTTTTGATCTCTATTTTATTAAGATTTGGAAAGGTTAAGTGAATATTTCAAGGTCATATAGTTAGAGGAATATGAGACACAAAGCCTTGGGCTTGTGACATTGAACCCAGGACTCCTGCACAGCCAGGGGCAGGTTAGTGAGCAAATGCATGGAAACGCATCAGATGGAATTTCCAACAACTTACGCTTACTGGTGCCTTGATACAGCAGAACCTGGAGGATAAAAGATGGACCTTTTTTTAACAGCTAATTTACCATCACCCCCAATCTCCCCATCACCTCCCGCCCCGGGAAAGCACAAATATAATTTCTATCTTCATAGATTTGACTCTTCTTGGTATTCCACACAAACAGAATCACGCAACATGTAGTCCTTTGTGACTGGCTTCTCTTCTTTAGCATGTTTTCAAGTTCGTCCATGGTGTACCAGGTGTCCGTACTTCTTTCTGTTTGATCGCTGAACAATATTCCATCATATGGATACACCACATTTTGTTACCCATTTATCCATTGATGGACATTTTGGGTTGTTTCCACTTTTTGATTATTGTGAAGAGCGCTGCTATGAACTTTTGTGTGCAAGTTCTTGCGTGAAGATCGGTTTATCTTTCTCGTGATTATATAACTATGAACAGTATTACTGGATCGTATGCGAACTACATGTCTAACTACTTAAAAGGGACAGATTGTTTTTCAAAGGAGCTGTGTCAGTGGATATTCTTACTAGCAGTATGTGAGTGCTCCAATTTCTCTCTGTGCTTCCCGGCACTTGTTTTATCTGACTTTCTGAGGACAGTCATCTCACTGGGTACGAAGTAGTGTCTCACTGTGGTCTCGGTTTACAGTTCCCTGATGACTGATGATGTTGAACACCTTTTCATGTGTTTAATTATTAGTCATTTGTACATCCTCTTCAGAGAAATATCTATTCAAGTCCTTTGTCCATTTTTTAATTGGGTTATTTGTCTCTTTATTATGAAGTTATAAGAGTTATTTATATTCTGGATGCAAGTCCCTTACTGGTAATTATATATAAATATATAATTTTGAAATTGTATAATTTGAAAAAATGCTCTGTTTTTTGGGTTGTCTTTTCTGTCTCCTGTTGGTGTCCTTTACAACACAAGAGTTTTCAATTTTTTTTTAAGAGTTTTCAATTTTGATGATGACTACTGTATCTACTTTTTGTTTTGTACCTTGTACTTTCAGTGGACAGATAAAACTTTTTGCACAACAGGAAAATCTGATTAGATGTCCAAATGATATTGCTACTGTGAGGAGGTAAGGTACAAAAATGTCAGAGGGTAAATGTCTGCTTTCATGAAATTTGCACCGTGACGAAAAGGAGAACTAAAAAGCAGCAAACAATAAAGGAAGGATAGATGAAAGGTTGGTAAGGGATAAATACTGGAACTGAAGCTTCAGCCAAACAAGAGCTTGTAACTAGCAATGTTTGTCGTCCTCTATCCTTGTAGTACAAACATTATATCAGCAAAATGCATCCATCAGACAATATATTTTACATTTAATTTTTGTGATTCTTTTTCGAGGTGGAAACAACCATCACTGTACTACACATTTGTTTTTGAAACTACTGTAGGCCAAGTGAGCTGTCCGTATATATATTTGTATAAGATTTAACTATTTATTTTAAACCAATTTACTTTTGTTTTTACATCATTACTAAGATAACACCCTGGTTTCTACGTAAGTCTTGAACTTCCTCTGAAATTTTCATTTAGCCCAATATAGTCTCTTCGTACAAACCCAGAGATCTGTGGCTTCTATGTGGTACACAATTAGATTTCCTTTCTGGTCTGCTGACAGGTATTTTATGAATACCATCTCCAATATCCAGTAATCTGCTGCAAGAAATAGTGATGATTTCATTAGAAAATAATTTGCCTTTCTAAACATGTTTTTAATATACTCTAAGCCCTCCCTAATAGTATAAATTAATAATAGAGCATTAAGGAAAATTCTGGTTACAGTGAAGAAAAAGTCAGTCGGTTCGGGGCTGAAAGGAAAGGGAGTGGAGGAGCCTGCCTCACCTGGGCTTTCTGCAGAGACACAGCGCTGTGCTGGTGCCGGCCGGGCCGGACCTCGCTTTATGTCTGGGGCTGGGTGTATTTACTTGTCGAAATTAAATTCGAAGCGCTCGTAGGCTGCAAACTCCAGGAACACTGCTCTGGTCATAGAATTCAAACAACAAGGGCTTAATTAAAGGTCTGGCTCCACTGTTATTTTGGAAAAAGAAATCTATTACATCATTTAAACCTAGGGAGTATTAAGCAGACACTGTATTTAAGAGTGAGGTTCGACGCTAACTTTGAAATAAATTAAGTGCTGGTTAGGATCTTTTTCCTTCCCCGTTTGCTCTCAGTTTTTCTCTTTCAACTAATTCCAGTTGTGTTCTTATGCACAAATGTTTACCAGAAAGTTCTTCTATGTTGCCCTGTTTGTCTAATATGAAATCCAAATCTTCTTAGGATTTGGGCCACGGTCTCAGAATTTAGGATATTTTTGTAACAAAGTGACTTTAGGGTTTTTTTTTCCTCTTACATCTAACTGATTTTTTAATGTCACTCCACTCCCAGAAACACACACACGCACACACACACACACACACACACACACACACACACACGTGAGCGCTGCGCAGAAAGATTCAGGTTCTTCTGTTTATTGCTTTTCAGTGTTTTCTTTTGCTTCTGAAGAGCAGGGGCAGCACCTGTGAGGGGCCATCAGGCCCTCAGGAGCACCCCGGAGGCACAGGGAGAGTCTGCTGCAGGGAGGTCCGCGCTCCCCTGAGCAGCCTTTGCGGAAGCTCTGGCTCCTCCCTAGGGTGTTCCGAGGGCGCACAGCCTAAAGGTCCCCTTGGGCCACTTTCTAGTTCACCCCCCACTTCTGCTTCCACTGTTGGGCTGAATGCTTCCGCATATGATTTTTAAAAATATTTTATTGATCGATTTGAGAGGGAGAGAGAGAGCACGTGTGCGAGACCTGTGGGGAGAGCGAAAGGGAAAAGGTGGGGGAGACTCTCCACCCAGCCGGTCCAGTGCTGAGCCTGAGGCCAGCTCAGGGCTCTGACTTGTGACCCTGAGATCCTCACCTCATCTGGAACCAAGACTGAGCCAACCAGGTGGCGCCCAGGAATTCGTTTTTAAACTTAAGCCTCTCCCTGCCCGTTGCACTTGTTCTTATAACTGTGATTTCGTTGCATACTAGTGAACCAAAGAAAAAGGAGTACACAAAGAAGAGAAGGGTTTGGTATTTTTTTTTTTTTTATGAAAATGAGGTGAGGGGCACCTGGGTGGCTCAGTGGGTTAAAGCCTCTGCCTTCGGCTCAGATCATGATCCCAGGGTCCTGGGATCGAGCCCCGCATCGGGCTCTCTGCTCAGCAGGGAACCTGCTTCCGAACTCTCTCTCTGCCTGCCGCTCTGCCTACTTGTGATCTCTGTCAAATAAATAAATAAAATCTTAAAAAAAAAAGAAAAGAAGAAAAAAAGTCACTTAAAATATTGCTGTTGAATTAGTGTGTAAGATGAACCATAATATTTCTTAGAAAAGTATAATAAAAGTTGAGTTGTTTAATGTCTGGACTAGAAAGTGGCCTGATTACATTCATTCACAAATTCTCCCATTTATCCTATGAACATCTATTACTAACTATGTGTGCTAGATAGCTGAGTAGCTAGGAATATAAAAACAAATAAGTCACAGATCTTAAGAAAATAAAGTCCAGTAGGGAAAGGAGCTATGAAAACACATTTATTGTGAGAAAATGTGAGCACTGCATTTAGGCCTGTGCTGTCCGCCTAGAAATGTTTAAGGAAACGTGTGATCTTATTGGTTGCCAAGGGACATATAAAAATAATTTTCTCCCGATAATATGAAATGTGTTATCAATATAGACAGTTGGAAAACAGAAAAATGTAAAGAAGAAAATGAAAATCATCCCTAATACTACTATTCAGAGAACTACTGCAAATTTTTTGGTGAATGTTTTTCAAATCTTTCTCTGTCTCTCTTTATGCCCATGTATGTACACACACATATTTAATATTATTTTCATTGTATTATATTATTCACACTAATATTATATAAAAATATATATGTACTCATATATAATATAGTTCTTTTTTTAAAGTAAGGTTTAAAAACCTCTTAGTGCCAACACGAAGGTACTTTTCTGATGTATCAAATATCTCTATCCGGAGGATAATTGAGGAAGCAATAGTAGACTGAACCAAAGGGGCCAGCCTAGGAGAAAATAAAGAAAAAAAACCAGGTTGTCAAGTTTTACATTCTCAGTGTGAAGTGCCAAGTGTTTGAACTACTTGGAAGTGGGTTCTGATCTTTTCCACGTCCGCTGACCCCTTTGAAGTCGTCTGACGTCACAATGACATGGTCGGATGATGCAGATGGAGACGCTGATGGCATTTTAGGATTTGGGAAGCTGTCTTCACTTCTGCAAAATAAACAGGTACAATCTCGGGAGGGAAGGTCCCATGAGTCCCACAGAGGAGTGGTGTCCCCTCTGGCACCGTCTCTCCCATCCACAAGGGAGTGACCGCAGTCGGAGGACAGGGAGGCCGCTCCCGCAGCAGACTTGAGGCCCACGAAGTTCTGGTGACCGACGGCCGGTCTTCCCACATCCTGTCTCTCAGGGGGCCCTGGATGTGCCCATCTACAAACGATGTTTTAACTGAAACAGCCTTGGGATTTGTGGGTGCAGATGCCGGGTCGGTGAGACTACCCTGCAGTATCGTTTTGCAAAGTCCGAAGCCCTGTGTGTTCTGCTCCTGTGTGCGTCCTGGGGACCTTCCTGTCCCTGCTGCTTCATCGGTCTCTGGGCAGTCCCTCTCCCTTTGTCACACTGCTGTGTCACATTGCTGTGCTCCGGGGCTCTGACCGGGCACCCGGCCCCCACTGGGAAACTTGGGGCGACGGCTGCAGGAAGGCCGCGGCTCACTGCACACCAGCTTACCCCGAGAGCCTCTGACACCCGCACGTGGTTGATGATCGCAGGAGGAACGAGAGGTTTACTACCCGGCAGTGTCCTTCGAGCCTATTTTTCTGGTAATCCTCAGCCACTTCCTCCTAAAGGGCCTCCTTTCATCGTCTCTGCTCCGGACTTTGTTCTCAGCCGCCGCCCTTGCCTGGAAACAGAAGGTCTCGTTCTCTTCATTTCCCGTCGCCCTTCATCCTGGGTTCCTTCTGTGATCAGAGCCCGCTTCACCGCCCGTGATCCGTGCAGCGGCACGTCCGTGTGCTCAGAAGAGCCCTGTTCCTGAGGCCATGTTCTGCTGTCACTGTCTTCAGATCCTTAATCATTTTTGTGCCAGGATCCTGCGTCTTCATTTTGCACGGGGCCCCACAAATTAGGGAGCCTGCCCTGTCCGCGACACGCGGTAATGAGCCAACATAGCCCATTCCCCTGGCTTCCCCTTATATGCTCGCACGGCCTCAGGCCTTGCGCAGGGGGAGGCCAGACTTGTAGGGATGAGGCTCCCACTCTGTCCCCTCTTGCTAAAAGGGACACAGTTGCCCCCATAGCTGAGGGAGTCAGGGACTTGAGCTGAGGCTGCCGTCGGTGAGACAGGATTTGAGAATGAGTTCAGTAAACTCACTGGCATGGAGATGTCGGGAGCGAGGGCTGCCTTCGTCTTTTCTTCTCGCAGACAGTGTTTAACTCAGAACAAGGACGGAAATAGAGAAGCAGGCAGCGGGCACTTCCGCCTCCGCAGTCCTGTGAGCCTAAAGCAGACCTCAGCGGGTTACGGGGAGATTTAAATTGAACGGGAGCTTGGAGGCCCGTGGTTAGTGGAAAAGATTACGTTTGCGCTTGTTTGATAATGACAGTATTTCATCGTGACCTGGGAACCCACGAGAGCTGCCCATCTTTCGTCCAGGGTCGAGAAGGAACAAGTGGGAAGAGTGGGTTCAAGAGCGGCGCGAAGGAAAGCTCTGTCTTCTGCTTGTGTCTGCTGCGTCCAGCATGTTTAATAAATGAGTCATGAAGCCCTGATTGCCTTAGAGCCAGTGGGAGGACGAACGAGGGAGTGGATCATGAAGACACAACTCATGTCAGATCACGAGGCTACGAGGCTAACCCCGCCGTCGTGCAGGGACTCACCTAGTCCCTGCTAAGAGAACAACCGCCAACTCGTACCAAGTGAAGTGCTTGGATTTTGCTTTGATAATCTTCACTTACATGAACAGAGAAACTTAACATGGAATGGGCGTTTGGTAGTTCACTCATACTTTCCAGCCCCAGGGACGAGGCCTGTCTTTTCCTTACTCTGGTCCCTTCTCTGAAGTTTCCATTTTCTTGGCTCCTAACATCCTGTATAAAGCTGTGGAGGGCGACGCCCCCTCTGCCTGTCACTACCCCCTCACCCCCCCAGGGAGTCCGAGGACTTCTGGGACCCTGAATCTGGGCAATACCACTTCCTACTCACCCTAAAAAGCGTTACCTTTTGAGAAACAAGTGGGTAGGGAGAGAACAAGCAGAAAATTGAAGGGGGGGTCCCCCTCCTCCCCACCGCACCCCTCTGCCTCTGTGGTATCAGCCCCCTTCTCCCCGGGCTACCAGCTGGAGACATCCCATGATGACCTAACTCTGTCCAACCATGTGTGAAGGACAAACCCACAGAGGAAAGGAGATTTATGAAAATTGATGCAGAATGTGCAAAAGTACAAGGTGTATGACTACCTAACACCTACTGGCTCAAAACTGATCTGAACGCAGAGGACATTCCCCGAGAGCATATCCTGGGACGACGCTGACACACCCAACACCCAATCTGCATCCGCTTGTCCGGGACCAGCCCGCCCTCACCCCACTAACCTTGTCCCAGTGACATACATTTTATGTGTTTGGACGCTTCACATGCTTGGAGGTCTGGGGAGCTCATTTCTCAACACCTTCCCTGGGGTTCTGCAGTATTTGTTGATCGATCAATTAGTTCGGGGGCCCCTGAGTAATATTCCTCTAGCATTACTGTGTTGGCCCTAACCTAACACAATTCTGAGCACTGTGTTTAAACTTAGAGGTTGCTGTTCCCGGAGACCTCCACACACGAAGCTTGGAATGACGTGAAGGGGAGAAGCCTGTTGCCACGAGCTGGGCAGGTGGGCTCTGTGCTCTGCTTGGCCTGCGGCCAGCTGTGTGATCTTGGATCAGCCAAGTAATCCTTGAGATTTTTTTTTTTTTTTTTTTTAAAGATTTTATTTATTTATTTGAGAGAGAGACAGTGAGAGAGAGCATAAGCGAGGAGGAGAAGGTCAGAGGGAGAAGCAGACTCCCCATGGAGCTGGGAGCCCGACGTGGGACTCGATCCCGGCCGCCCGGGATCATGACCTGAGCTGAAGGCAGTCGTCCAACCAACTGAGCCACCCAGGCGTCCCGTAATCCTTGAGATTTTTATGTCCTTACTTGTAAAATGGGAGGATGGAACTGTGATCCAAGATTCCTTTATTACAGTCATTTCACTACCGTGGCTTGGGCTTTTTCCCCCTATTTAAAGGCATAGCTTGGTATAGGAACTCAAAGTTCACATTTTATGGCATTGGTTACAAGGGAATACCATATCTGCTCACTTGATTCTAGTCTTTCCCGTAACTCTTTCCTCTTGGCGCGATGGCCATGGTGGTTTATAGTATTGTTAATGAATTTATACGGTAATGGATGACTTAAACTCATTCATATCTTGATGTTTCTATTATGCTTACCTCATCAACTTTCAAACTGTTTTGTGGATGTCTGTGCAAAACACAGCAGGCCTGACTACTCTCTTATGAATGGCTCGGCTGGCGTCTGGCAACTTGCATTTGGGGAGGGTTCATGCCATTCTGATGGGTAAGAGAAGCTCGACGTGTTCAAACTGCCTGTACCAACCATTGGTTTACGCTGAACCACGAGTATGCCCATTTCCTGATTCTGAATGTCCTCTCCAGTCGTCCTCCCTCATCAAACCTGAAGATGGTCTTGGGAACCCTCAAGAACCCTTGGGAACCCTTGTATCCTTGAAATGTTTCCTTTTCCGCTATCATTTCAGGGGCTGGTTCAAGTCAGAGACTTTTCTGGTAGGAACAGCTCCTGTATCATGTGCCAGTTTCCAGCCCTGCATGGACTAAATGGATGGAGTGGACATAGCGGTTGACCCAGGTCATAAGAGTACTGCTGTCTTTTTCTTCAAGTGTTTTATTGAACATAAATATTCTAGGAAAGTGGTTTTCAGACTTAATTTTTCAGTTATGGAATCCTTTGTGGATAGGCCAACGTTGGAGGTGTTTCCAAGGAAGGCTGCTCTGCGTAGGGACGTTCTCAGAGCTTTGCCTTCTCATCCTTCCCCCTACCTAACATCAAGGTTGAAAATATGACTTTTTTTTCAATCCATACCATAACTACGAGCATTCCACATGGTGACTTCCCTACAGAGGGAGGGAGATAGATGGTGAGTACTTGCATTGTTCACCAGTGAACTCATAAATGACATCAATGGAAGGACAAAATTCGGTTATGACAACATCATGTTTCTCCCTTTGACCAGTAAGCGAGACAGGAGAGCTGTGGGGACTCACAGACACACGCCACAGCTAAAGGCACAGGGAAATCCCACTTCTGTGACTGACTGTTTTCCCTCAGTACAGGGAAGAGAGTAGAGAGCTGGTTTTGAAAACACCTATCATGAGCACACTGTATTATCTCATTTAATTTTTAGAAGACACGAGAAGGACTTTCTCTTCATTTTATAGACCAGGAAGCAAATTCTCATATTGTCACAGAGTTGGGATTTGAATCTACCCTTGACTTTTTTTTTTTGCCATCGCCCAGCCCAGCCCTGGGAGTCAGCCTGTCAGGATATATGCTGTTTGACCCAACGGTCCGGCTCACTGGTCTCACGCGCTGTATTCCTTCCTCTTGCGGCTGCCGACGTCCTTTTATCTGCCTGAGCAGTGGCTGGGAGGCCTTCCTCTTGGATGTCCTGTGAAGTAGCCAGGGGGATTAGGAGAGAGGCATGTGGTCAACTCCTCAGAGCGGGAGCATTGGAAGTTGGATGAACGCGCAGCCCAAAATATCCTCCCTGGGCCGGAAGTCCTTGCTGAATCGGGTGCACAGGACACGTGCTTTACTTACGGCCAGGCACAGCCATCGGAACGAGACGTGGCTGTTTGTGACTGTTTCCTGGTCAGCAACTGCCTTTGTTTAGAGAGGAAAGCTGTGCTTCTGAGAGCTGCCTGTCAGCCTGATGCTCGAACTGCCTCCCGTTGTTCTGTTTCTTCAAGTTGCGCTTCAGTGACTCCATAAAGCGTTCCTTCTCCCTCCCGGCTCGTGATTATCCCACTTCAGCCTGCCGCACAACAGCTGTCGGGGATGCAGCTGTCACCCTCCCGGGCACGTGAGCAGTCCTCAGAGCGACATGACTGTGTACCCTGGCTCCGCTCCGGGACTGGGGAGGACGTGGTCCCCTTGGAAGAAGGAGGACTGAAGAATGAAGGAAGTTAGGACAAAATTCATGGACCTAAACCCCCCAACCCGTCAGCAAGGTGCGGTCGCAGCAGATGATACGTATTTGAACAGGGTGACAATCGCCAGCCTCATTTTTATCCGTCCACTCCCCAAGGACTTGAAGACAATGGTGAGATAGGACGTGCTTCTCAACACCAGCTATGAAGTGTGCTGGGACTATGGGGATTCAGCTCCACAAAGGAGGGGGACACCTGGAAACCAGCCAGCGTGGCAGGAAAGATGGGGTTGTAGGTGACGGAAAGAAGCGCACCGTCCATTGGTAAAGACAAATGAAGCAGAAGCAAATGGATCTAGTCTGGGTTCAGACTGGGAGCAGGGAGGTGTGTGGAGGATTATTAGAAGAATGACACGTCCAGTTACCATTTGTACCTCTTAATCCTTACCGTTTATGAAGGATGTGTCGTCAGTTTTATTTTACAGACGAGTAAGGCATAGCTCTGAGAGTTTAAAGAATTTGCCCAAGCCAACATCATGGGCACCAGCATCGTTACAGCCCAGATACGAGCCTGGTTCCGCTGAAGTGAGAGTCACTACCTACCAACCACGCCACGCTGCTCAAAACCAGGGCAGCAAAATCAAGGTGAAATTCCACAACTGAACTCTTCATCTCCTCCCAAAAACGAGTCCTCCTTGGTTCATTCCCCATCTTGGTTAATGACACCGTGATTCCTGAGCTTGCTGAGTCTGAAACCTACCCTTAGCTTCCTACAGCACATTACGTGCCCATCCTTCTCTACCCCTGTGCCTGGGCATGTCTAGAGCTTAGGGATGTGCTCCACGCATATATCTATCCTCAGTGCTTAGCAAGTGACTGTCTCAAAGTCGGTACCGTACGTGAGTAATGGAATGAATATATGAATGGAAACCAGAATATCAAGGGAAATATGTTCTTTTTATTTGTAATTTTTTCCCCTTTTAGAACAAACTGATAGAGAATTTTTCTATTATGGTGGTGTCTTTCATGGCGGTTTTACAAGATCTGCAGGAGGGAAATGTCAAGTGCACAATATGTTTATGGTCTTAAAAATCACTAATTAAGCACTTCGGATGGACAGAAGCCACCAGGTATTATTACAGAACATTGTTTCTTCAAGATACTTGAAGAAACATTTGGTTATGGAAAGCTACTTTGGGCATTACAACAGGATGCCAAGACTCATATTGAACATCCTCCCGACGTGATCCTTTTTCTTTTTTTCCCTGATATAGACACTGTAAGTGTGCATCCTGGCTCCTTTCCCTTTGTCTGCACATAGTTTAGCAGAAATCCACAGGCAGGTTTAGAGCTATGTGGCTGCTCAGTTCCACTGTTGGATCACAGTGCCATTCCTGAGTCCTGCAATTGTTGCGAACCATTCCCCAAGGCTGGGGAACCCACATGGGCACATCTCTTGCATTTTTCCGGTCGCTGGAGAAGACCACTTTTCTGATTAAGAGGAAGTCCAGAATCACTCTCGGAGTGCCTTCTCCACTGTGTTAAATTGTCCATCCATCACGAAGGTTAATTAGTTTGGGGAGAGGGCCAGGAATTCACCTGCTTCCAAAAGCCAAGGACACAGAAAACTGGAAAAGTGGATCCGTTCACTGCTGCTCTTGCTTCTGTCTGCGGCCTGGTGTCAGATGGTTGGTGATGGTTGGCGAATGGCTTGCTCTCTGGACAGGAACCCTGGTGTCCTCTGCTTAGAATTCTAGGTTAAAGCTTTTTCAGCTTATACACACGTGGCCAGTGGCTGTTACTCAAACCACAGCCACTGAACTAAGCTACAGTGATTTCTGGCTTCAATTCCCTCTATGTTGGAACCAGTCCTCTCCCTAATTTCTATGAACTTTCCTTGAACAATGGGGAGTCTTTGGTGATCTTTGCTGCCAATAGCAATAGTCAAACCACTGGGCCCACTGGTTTCTTTAATTTACGCTCTCAGATAACTACAGATTCAGTCTTCCTCCCTTTTCACCCCCAAATCTTTAGGCTCAATATGCAAGCAAATTCCACCTTTTCCTCAAAAATCTATCAAGCTTTTCAGAATATTTTGAGGAAGAGCTGGCCCTGCTCCCTTCTTTCAAGCAGTGGGTGTTTCAAAATGAGAAGACCAACTCCAGTGCTATAAATAAATACATATTTTAAAATCATTCTGTTAAAAAAACCATTCTGTTTTCTTCCCTTTCTCTCATATACGACCTCACACAGACAGTTCTCCATGACCCCCAGTGGGAGAAACGACACACTGTTCTTCATCACAGCTTCTAGCCCAGCATCAGTGACCACAGAGGGATTGGTGCCAGTGGAGGACTGAACTCTGCTCTGTGACTACTGGAAAAGCCCGTGAAACTAATTACACCCCAGGTCTGCTGCTGGTGAGCAGAGCATCCACGACAAGAAAATCTCCCAGATATTTTTCTGTGGCAAGAACCACATTTCTCCTCAACAGGTCATTATTTATCTTATGGACTTTATGAATGTGGAGTTTGACTACAACCTTCCTGGCTTGAAAATTCAGAAATGAATGGGTGGGACTTTACAATATGCAAGTATTTCTTTTAACATATCCCAGATATAGTTTACTTACACCTAACAAACTGGCTCTGCATTCTTTATTCTATCGAGTGCATACATTTGCCGAGTGTAACTTTAAGCCTTTAAACATATTTGGATTGAGGTTATATTTAAAAACTGGGGACGGGTTTGTAGTATCTTCTCCTTATACAAGGGCAATTGCTAGTATTATCTAGTTCAGACGCATTTCAGAAAAATAATCCGTGAGGTTATATCCAATGCTGATTTTTATGATATGGTATAATAATATATCTTAATGGACAAAATTCCACTGACAAGAAAGGTAATAAACTTTTTTTTTTTTTTAACATCTCCGAGGGAAACAGATAAGGCCTTTTGGATTTAAATATAGAAATATCTTTTGCATCCACTAAAGAATATATTTTGAGGCTATTTAAAATATGTTCATGCATTCATCAGAAGACGGCACCTTGCATGTAAGGAAGTTCATTTGCTTGAGCATTTCCTAGAATTGGTTGTGAAGTCATGTCTACATACAGACCCAATTAAGAACCACGGTATTCTATCTGCTGTGCATCTCTCAGAGAAGAGCCCCGGGCGCCAGGCTTATCTCAGGCTGACACTGACCCCGTGAACACTCCAGCCGCAGCCTCTCCTGGTCCATGGCACGACAAGGCTGCTACTGTGGGCTACAGCCCTTATTGCCCTGAGGATCCTCTGGGATGATACTGTGCAGAGCACGAGGCTCACACAGGAAGACGGCAGAGAGAGCAAACTCAAATACAATCTCTTCCTCCCTACTAAGAAGGAAACAACATACCCATTTTTAAAGATCCTCTAGGGCTTAGCATCAACCTCAAGGAGGAAAGGGAAAGAAAAAAAAAAAAAAAAAGCAAGAACAACCCTGAGAAATGGTCTTAACCCTTCTTGAGCTATAAATCAGAATGATTGAGAAAATAGCTGAGTTGCATAGGATTTACGTTAGACATGAGCAGATGATTTTCTTTATCAGCTAGAATTATGGCTGGTAGCCAGAATTCAAATTTGATTATTGAGCTAGTAATTATTAATTTCCTACTTAATAAAATCATCTATTTTAGCCTTTTGCTAGGAATCGGCACCAAGATCCTCAGTCCTGTGTTTTTCAAGTACATCCATCTCCTCTCTTGGAGTGGACATCTTTTCCACTTTTAGATTCTCAGCATCTCTGTTTTCTGTAATTATGCAAAAGTTACAAAAATGAGCAGTGTTCACATTTGCAAATCCTCTCAGTACTTTGGGAAGGAATTCATCTCTGTCTGCAGACTTGTGTTTATTTAAAACCACTAAGAGCTTTATTTCCAACTCTTTCCACTGAGGCTGGGCGCTATTCCCTTGCCATCATGTTTGTTCAAGCCTTTCCAGCCTGAAGACGACTGCTGCTTGAGGATTATGATGGCTTTACTCTAAGTAGACAGATAACCCTTACTGATTGTCAGCAGTGGTTGTGGTGGATAAATGAAGGGTTGTGCTATAATTAAATGCAGCCCTTTAGATCATATGATCCAAATGAAGTGGAGAGTTAATCTAAATATGCAAATGAAGTTAGCCAAGAACACTTTTTAATTGATCGCGATGAGGTGGTTCTGCCGCCTAAATTATTTGGGTACTTTAAGTGCTCCGGTTAGTCTCGCGACGGCCGGCGTAGAGTGAGTTCATCCGAGAGATGAAGGCACTGTGGGCAGATCCTTAGATAATTAGAATTTTTTTAAGATTTTATGTATTCATTTGAGAGGCAGCGAGAGAGAGCATGAGCAGGGGAAGGGGCAGCAGGAGAGGGAAAAGCAGACTCCCCTCCAAGCAGGGAGCCCCAAGAGGGGCTCGACCCCGGCACTCTGGGATCATGACCTGAGCCGAAGGCGGATGTTTCCCTTACTGAGCCATCCCGGCGCCCCTAGTACTTAGAATTTTGATTGCCTCCTGACTGGCCAAAAAAATTCCCAGTGGAAGAAGGAATGGAAGCTTTTAAAAGCTGGATGGTTTAATCGTCCTGAGCTCTCTTGTCTACCGCCCTTCTCAGGAGGCAGAGATGGTTTGCTGTGACTCAGTGTAGCTTAACCTTGCAGGTCCCTCCATGCGACCAGCTGTTGCCAAGGCCCTGGAAGGTTCCCGGTCTTGTTGTATAGACTTTGTTACTGTAGGATTCGCAGAAGTGCATGACATTGAACTTCAGTCTAGTCAGACCTCTGTCTCGTTCCTTTCTGTCTTCCTCTCATACCGACTCCCCTGTCTGGAGACCTTGGAGTAGCTGTGAACGTTTCGGGGTCATGAATAAGAGTAGACTTAGGGAAGTAGCTACGTTATTGCTGGTTTTTCCTCTGTGACGTGGTTTTCAGTTCGGGTGGGTGGCATGGGGGTGCTGGGACGGAGGTATGCTGTGATACACCAGTGCCCAGCCCTGGAAGCTGGTGCGTCACTGGGGAGAAGCGAAGCTTGAAGAATATAGACCCCACAGCTAATTCACAGACAATCGTTTCAATCCTTGGACACGCAGAACTGCAAGAGAGAGGATTCAGTTCTTGCTTATTCCTGGTCGAAATAGAAGTCCTCTCGCGTCTGGGATGTATCAGTACTGCTGGACGCACAGCTGTCACCCCCACCATCCTGTCGGTAGGAGCAGCTGAAGTAATGTTCTCTGAGACTGTACGCTTGTAGGACATAAACCTGCGGTCGTTCTACAGATGGGGACAAGGCCTGTGTCTGAGGCCATGAGCTTTAGTCCTCTCAACTGCCTATAATGAAAATAGACTGCAATCAGACACATTAGAAGAAAGAATGAATTATCTTTCTATTCTCTCTCTAGAGTACTATTTTTAAAAATGATTAAAAAACCATTGTCACATAAGGATGTGGTACAGAATCATGCCGCTGAAAATGTAGGGAAAAGCTAGTACGGAGCTACATTTCATAAAAATCTTTTGTTATTTTCTGGAGTTTTGCAATGCAGAGGTATTTTTTAGCTCTTTTTTTTTTTTTAAGATTTTATTTATTTATTTGAGGGGCACCTGGGTGGCTCAGTGGGTTAAAGCCTCTGCCTTCGGCTCAGGTCATGATCTCAGGGTCCTGGGATCGAGCCCCGCGTCGGGCTCTCTGCTCAGCGGGGAGCCTGCCCCCCACACCTCTCTGCCTGCCTCTCTGCCTACTTGTGATCTCTGTCTGTCAAATAAATAAATAAAATCTTAAAAAAAAAGATTTTATTTATTTATTAGAGAGACAGAGCGCGCGCTTGAGTTGGGGGGAGAGGCAGAGGGAGAGGAAGAAGCAGGCTCCCGACCAGGGAGCCCAATGTGGGGCTCAATCCCAGAACCCTGAGATCATGACCTGAGCCAAAGCAGATGCTTAACCAACTGAGCCACCCAGGTGCCCCATATTTTTCAGTTTCTTAAAATTAGTAGTTTATGGTGAGCTGTTTTCTCATTCTGAGCAAATACTCACGTTGGTGCCTGATTTTATATGTAGTCGTCCATTTTTTTCTTAAAAATATCTCCCACAAAACCAAGATGTCTCCTCGCAAGGTGCCATATTTCCAACTGATATATCCCTTATTGTTCTCACGGAACACATTTCAAGTATCATTTATGGAGAAGTCGTGATGTACAAAATTGTTTCATAGCTATGCTTTGATCTGGGGACATTTGCTCTGCCTTCCTGAGCTGAAGACTCTTTAGAAAACAGAGACAACAGGCTGACTCACAGCACGGCTTTCCGGATCCAGTGAGGTTAAACGATGCACTTGGAGGCACGTTCTAATGATCACGTGCGATCTACACAGTTGGCCTGACAGACAGGCTTGGAACGGGACCCCTCTGTTTCCTGCTGGCCCCTCCTGATTAGTGATGCGACCTTGGGCGTGTTCCCTTCTTCAGCTGTCATGTGAGGGAAAATGTACCCAGCTCAGAGGGCAAGCATTACAAGGGTAATTGCCATTTTTATTATTGAATTAGAGCTGTTCTCCATTACCACCGTCTATGCTAGATAATATCTCTAAAGAACTATGCGGGATTACGGGGCCTTTTCAAATTAGCTTGTTGCTTTTAATTAAAAGGTACTAATTATTATATTTTGTATTTTCATTTGTATGAAATTTACTTATTTTACAACCATGAATATTGTTTTCGGTTTTTTAATTTTAGTTTTTAGTTTTGTAACTGATAGTGTTTTGATTTTTTAGCTTAGGTAATATGAATAAAAAATACAGCCTGTAGCCAAGTCTTAAATCGTTTGTCGCATGACTAATACTGTGAGGAAAAGTCGGGTCAAAGATACAACAGCAGGAACCAGCAAATACCGGGGATCTCGCAGGAATCATAGGATGTTGTGCCTGACTTAGCAAGACAAATTAACAAAGCATCTTTCTTTTCCTCCAGGTTTTAAGAAAAATCTCGTTTTTCTTTTTTCCTTTCATGCCTCTATCTTTTGTTTCAAAAGAACAGAATTCAAGAGAACCTCCATTTTACGCTCTTCTCCTTCCTGACCCCAGCAGGAGTGATTTCCCGTCTCCCATTTAAAAAATCTCTTCCGACATATAGCCGCATCTCACATATAGTTCATCAGGGAGAGGGTCTTGGCAACTACGTTTTGGGGGTGTCTAGTGTGGCAGAGGTTAGGATGAAGATGAAGACGTTCGCCGGCACTAAAGAGACAAGGACAGGAGACGCGGGATGCCTGCACGTTGAGTGCCGGAGTCCACTTCCTGGCAACATTTCCCACATGGGGGTTGTTTTTATATCCGTCCCCCCTGTGAATTTCCACCTCTACAGCTTCCCTGTGGTTCGAGGTAAATGTCCCCGTTCCTGCTGCTGTGTAACAAACCCTCTTTAACTGAGTGATACAGAAAACAACCTTTTTATTGCACTCACAGATTCTGGGGGCCAGGAGTTCTGACACAGCACAGAGGATATCCTTTTCTCTGCCCCATAAATCTGAGGCGTCTGGGCACCTGGGTGGCTCAGTTGGTTAAGAGTCAGCCTTTGGCTCAAGGTCCAGGGTTCAAGCCCGGCGTTGGGCTCCCTGCTCAGCAGGGAATCTGCTTCCCCCTCTCCCTCTTCCCCTCCCCACCCCTTAGCTTGCATGCTCTCTCTTTTTCCCAAATAAATAAATAATATAGATAGATAGATAGATAGATATCTGAGGCCTCAGTTGGGAAGAGTAAAACAGCTAGTGGCGACTTGAATGGCTGAGAGCTGGAATTATCTGGAAGCTTCTCCTCTCGCATGTTTGACTTGTGGGCTGGGTTTAGTCAAGTTGGGCTTCACCTAGAACCATTGGCTAGAAGGTCTGTTCCTGGCCTCTGCGTACAGCTTGGGCCCTCCCTTCCTGGCAGCTCAGGACTCCATGAGCGAGTGCCTCCGGGAACAAGGTGAAGGACTCAAGGCCTTTGAGGTGCGAGTCTCGTGAGTGTCATTTCTGTCGTGCTCTATGGGTCAAAGTAGTTCAAACAGCTCACCCGATTCCACGAGATAAACAGAGATCACACTTCTCAACTGAAAACATGCCGAAGAGTTTTCAGCTACTTTTAAAACTGCCTCTGGACCAGCTTCACATCGACCGCTAAGGACCAGGAGTGAATGCGTGTAATTGACTGCCCCAGACCGCACACCTCTAGGTAGAAATCTTGGTGAGAAAAGTGAGATGAAATACTATGTAATCTAAGCGGAGCAAGATTCTGTAGCAGGAAGGGCTTTGGGTGGTGAAGACCGAGGAGGCAAAATCCTGTGATTTATGTATGAGCTTTCTGACTTAAAGCAACAGCTTTCCTGTCAGGGTAAATAAATAAAGCTTGTTAACTTCCATGGCTGGCATGAGAACTACTCAGATAGGAAGACCAAGAATGTGACTTCTATCAGTATGCAGATCTCCAAGGCAAACCCAAGGCAGAAGAAAAGATAAAAATTCAATAATCTTTTAATACTCAATCTTGATTCAGATGAATGAATCACAGTTACATCTAGGAGGGAAACTATAACAATCTGATGATGTTACAAATTTAATTTTATGAGAAGTCTTGTGGCTGATAATTGGGAATACATTTCACTGTTTCAAACATGTATGCTATCCCTTTAGGCCAATCATGCATTATGACAACCTATCACATTTATTTATGACATCAAGGCATAAAAATATAGCAGCAAACCTTTATTAAAAGCTTACTATGTGGGGCACCTGGGTGGTTCAGTAGGTTAAGCCTCTGCCTTTGGCTCAGGTCATGATATCAGAGTCCCGGGGTCGAGCCCTGCATTGGGCTGTCTACTCAGCAGGGAGCCTTCTTCCCCCCTCTCTCTGCCTGTCTCTCTGCCTACTTGTGATTTCTCTCTGTGTCAAGTAAATAAAAAAATCTTAAAAAAGCCTACTATGTGCCAGATATTATGTTAAGCACTTAACATGGATTTAATCCTAGCAATTGTATTATTATTGGCTACCTAATAGTATGGAGAAACTGAGGTTTATGGGATTACATACTTGTTCTGGAACCTTGTAAAAGATGGAGCTAGAATTTGAATTCAGCTAGTATATATCATACTGATTAATGATACAAAGACTTGCCTATTGTACAACCTTTTTTTGGTTGTGCCAATATGACCTTAAATTGAGTTCTGATTCAATCTAGTTAATTTAACTCAATGATTAATTATTAGGCAAATCTTCAGTGTAGCTGAACTAATATTTAGTAAGAGGTTAATATCAACCAGGCCCTGTCACATGGAGTAGACAAGACAAAACTTCATTTTCAAGGAGAGCCTACAGTCTGTTGGAAGAGAATACACAAATAGGTCATTGCAATACGGGCTGGCAAATTCCAACCCAGTTGTAAACATTGGGTGAGTGTTACGGAGGCTAGAAAAATAAGCCAGACACAGTCTCTGCCCTCAGATACTCGTAATTTCCTTGAAGGATTGAATTCCATTAACACAGTCTCATCAGATAATCCAGGCAAATCCCCACTCTGGGTCCTGATATATGGCTTCTGGTGATTATTCATAGTTTACTTGGATTTCAAGATGGTGCTACTTGATGAAACACTCCAGTTTTTTATGAATGTAGCTAAAACTGTCAGATAATAAGCAATGATGCTTTTAATAACAGAGCAGCTAACAGTGCTTGTTTAAGTATCCGGTTCCCACACAGGATGGCTGCCATGGGGACACACGGCCTTCAATCTTCAAAGTGTTTATTATAGCAGGGAAAACTGTCCCTGAGAATTGACTCATGGATGGGTAGTGTTTTCAGTTGGTTATGTTTTGATGCGTCCATCTGTCCATCCATTGATCCATCCCTCTAAAAACCACCCAAGTCCATAGGGTATGATGACATGTTAGGTTGGTGTCAGTTGTGTGCTCAAGCTGGTTCAAACTGGTTTGCAAGTGTGACAATTGTTAAATTTCTAGAAATTTGCAGGCTTTAAGTACAGCCATTTAAAAAAAATTAACTGATATAAACCCACAATTAAGTGAATTAAAATAAAGGAGTTAAAATGAGTTAAAAATAAGGTTAATAAATACTCAAAATTCAATACTTCCCAATTATTTTACTACACTTCAGGATTATCTTTTTTCTTAAGGTTACTTAACATTATTGTTTCTGTATAGTGGAAATACTACGTAATGGTGAGTTAATTTGCATCTCTTCCCAACTCCACATTCAGTAACATCATGCTGGTAGCTTGAAATCAACCATAATGGCAGTATTTACACTTTGGGAATTAGAAAAAGTACCTTGAGTAGAGTAAAGATGGGTGTGCTAAGTTCTGAAGGTGTTTGTTCTTCATTTGTTTTGTAACAAATATCTTTTATTTTATTAAACATTTGAAACAAAACACATTTGGTAGTTTTAAAAAACTAAGCCATCCTAGGAGGCTTTATAAAAAACAATAACAATAACAACAACAAAACCAATCTAATACAGAGACCCACTATAAATGGCTACCATTTTTAACTCTTAAGTGTTTCTTCTGGTAAGTTATTTTCATATATAGAAACACTATTTTTTTAAAAGATTTTATTTATTTGACAGACAGAGATCACAAGTAGGCAGAGAGGTAGGCAGAGAAAGAGGAGGGAGCAGGCTCCCCGCTGAGCAGAGAGCCCAATGCGGGGCTCGATCCCAGGACCCTGGGATCATGACCTGAGCTGAAGGCAGAGGCTTTAACCCACTGAGCCACCCAGGTGCCCCAAAAAACACTATTTTTTTAAGTCTAATGTGCACAACGTAACAATTTGAAAGTTGAGATGTAATTGTCATATATGATTGTGTAAGTCTAAGGTGCACAGTGGATCTGACATGTTTATATGTCGCCTTATGATTGTCACCAATGTTAGCTAATACCTCCGTCATTAAGTCACATAACTGAAATTTCTTTTTCACGGTAAGGACATTTAAAATCCAGTCTCTTGGCAATTTTGAAGTATATGACGCCGTCTTGCTCGACTGTAGTCACCATGCTCTGCACTGGATCTCAAGAACCGAAATTAATCTTCTAGCTGCAATTCTGTGCCCTTTGACCAACAATCCATATGAGAAACAATATTCTTCTAATTCTAAATATGGTGCAGTGATTGCTTTCAGACACCAAGATGCCAATATTGTATTATATTTTGACTGCTTTAAACAATTTCCACTTGAAATTTTTTTCAAATAGGAAATAACTTGATTTAACTTAATTTTACCTAATATTTGTAACTAATCATGATTTTGTGGACTTGTTTTTTAAAGTATGTCCCTTCAAATCTACAGAGCAAATGTTTACTACAATGAGAACTTGAAATTCCACAAACCGCCTCCATCTACATTTGATTCTAGACTTTGAAGTTGGTATTATTATCTCTTGGAATTTTGAAGGCACCTCTCCACTGTCTTCTAGTAGCCCATGTTGCTGTCGGGATGCCTGTTTTTTGTACCTTTGTATTTGACCTTCTTTTCCTCCTTCGAAGCTTTTCAGATCTTCTCTTTATTTTTGAGTTCTAAAATTGCAAAATAATACTCCTTCACGTGTTTGTTTTCAACTCTGCAGGGTAGGCATCCATTAACCTTTCATTTTCCTTTAGCTTTGTTGTAACAGAGTTCTTCAACCTTACCTTCCAACCATATTGCTTATTATTATTATTTTTAAATTTTAGGAACCATATTTTAAACTTTCCGAGATGTGTTCCCACATCACTTTGTTTTAAATGTGCCATATGCAACATTCCATGGATTTTACTCTATACCCAGTCAGAGAATCTTCTTGTCTTACGTTTGTTCATTGATGTGACATACATAGTAAGTCTTAAATTTGCCCTTTTATGTTATGCTCTTTGCTTTTCATTCATTTTGCTGGGCACTGGATGGGATTCTTCAAGCTGCAAATCAGTGCCTCATAGAAAAGTACAGTTTGGTATAGAAGTTTGTTAATTTCCCAACCTAAGGACTAAATCATCTTTTATTTCTATGTACCTTTCCTGCCAACCCTACAGTCCTAGAATAATGCTGAGTTTATATTGTATATTTAATGAATCTTATTTATTTGACATTCCACTCTGTGTTTGCTCTACAAAGACTGTCAGGGACCTAATTTATTCAATTCCTTCCAGGGCTTGGTGTTATTAGGCATTACTGAATGAATAAGTGGTAAGTTTAACCCACATAGAAAATACTTTTTAAAAAATAAATTGTTGCCCCAAGTTAATTTTTATTTGTGCAATATATGGTGCAAATAACATCGGAAAACTCAAGCTCTTAGCCTATGACACCATGAGCTGCAGGATATGAAAAAAGCATTTGTGGGCATTTCTTGGGTTACATTTTTTTTGGAAAGGACCTACTATTCTCGCTATTATACTATTATTTTTTTCTCTAGGAATACTCCACTTTATAATAAAAGTCAGTAGGGGAAGTTTCCTTTATAAAAACTTACTCTATGATCTAAGTCAATAGAGCCTATGTGTTCCGTAAATAACATGATGCCTACAAAAAAAAAAAATACCAAAAATACCCATTACACAATTTTCATACTTATAACATTATTAGATCTCTTTTAAATGCGGCAGACATTTACATAGTTAAATGACACAGCTTAAAGCATAGCCCAAGATTTTTCCAATTTAGTCCTGTTTCATTTTTTTCCCCTGGCTTCCCTTGTTTAGCCTGGTTGTCAGTCCCATGGGAACCTAAGCTGAGGTCCTGGCTCACTAATGTCTTGGTACTTCCAGTTTCTCATATTTTCTTTTTAGAAGGACTGTATATCAAACTCTTTATAGGAAGAGCTAAGATAATTGAGATTTGACTTTGGTCGATCCAAAATGATACGTAGAGTTCAAAGAGGCTTCCTACGTGAAGGTTGATTTTGCACTTGTAGCTGGGCAGATCCTGGGCAAATTTCCACTTAGTTGCCTCCCATGGACCTAGAGAATTTGCTCAGTGGTCTCTTGTATTACTTCTTTCACAGTGTCTTTTTTCTTCATGTTTAGATAAGGACAAATTCCCTCCTCTTAGTCTTCGACAGTATTTCCATAGCCTTTCCTGGTTCTCTTGACATTTGCCGTCTGATGGAGAAATACGCAGAGGCAAGGAAATTGGCCAGTAGGTAAGAATGAGGTGAGCAGGCTGCATGTGTGCCCGCCCTCAAAGGAATCGCCATTTGCCGTGCCAGTCCTGGCCCCAGTTATTAGGAATTGGAGTGGATAGTTCAGTGTTGGGATTGTCAGCAGACCCAACACTAGACTAAAAGGGTTTTGAAAAGATCACACAGCCAATCACCCCATGTACCATCCCTTCTTCCCTTCTATCACCAGTCTGTGCCAGACAAAACATGTGGGGTCAAGGGGAGATCGACAAAGAGAAATTTTACACCCTAGATAATTTGCTTGTTTTGTATGTTAGCAGGTGACAAGTGTTGTGAAAGAAAGTAAAGCAGGGAAGGTGGCAGGCTGTGCTGGAAACCGGGAATACACTATAGGTTCTATCGAAACCCACTGAGTCAGAACATACAAGGGTGGGAGGAGCCAGTCTCTGAATCATGAACAAACTTCCCAAGGGCTCCTGATGTGTCCAAAATTTGACCTAAATAAAATTCTTTGTGCAGCCCCGTATCTCCTAAGTAAAGAAAGAGTAAGTGTTACCATTCTTCTCTAAAAGTTGCACAGATTTTTCTTGTTCACCAAAGCTGTCTTTCTCCATTTGCTTTTCCTCTGAACAAATACTGGAAACTTCTCAGAATCTTTGTGCTCTTTTCAATGGCTCTTATGCTGATATCTTGGTTGGTTTTCAGAGGAGATGGTAAAGGCAGGGCTACCAGAAATCTCGGTCTGAAAGGAAGATGCCCTGGTTGGTTTCAATAAAATAACCCAGAGAAGATGATACTTAGACAATGAGTTATCATAACACAATAATTAACTGTCCTACTATTTTATTCAATTACATTGCAGTGCTTTTGTTTGGACTCGAGGATGCAATTCAATTTCCTTTGCTAAAAACATGCATGGTCGTAAATTTTTATTATCTTTATCTATGGAAACAGACTGCTCCGGGTGACTCTCACATCATATGACCTGTTGACTGAACATTTGGACAGAATAATAAATCTTGATGAACTTTGTCCAGGGCTCTTATGAGCGAAAGATTAGAAACTGAGATGTAAAACCAATGACTTCATGAGTAACCCTTTTCAGAGCCAGTGGGATTGTGGCGTGTTCTACAGAAACACCACAGAAGCACAGTTCTTTCCTTTTAGCTTCCCATAGAAAGTTCAGGTTTCTGTCCTCATGGATCCTAGGGTCCTCACAGGAGCTAGATGTTTGCATAGACCCTAGAAATGCTTTTCTTCTGACCTTTATCTGAGCCATGGGAAACAGGATAGAAATGAGGGCAGGAAATGAGTAGCTCATTTCCCACTACTTTAACAGTGCAAGTGGGTTATTAGTTTAATTCTCTTTTAAAAAGACACCTTAAAAATAAAAAATAAAAAGACACCTTAAAAGACATATTTGATAAAAAGAACTTGCAAAAGCCCAGGCATAGTGCTAGCACATAGAACAGGCTCAACGATGCTAATTCGTATAATGGGCTAGGTCATGGCGTGACATTTCGTCAAAGAATCAACACATATTATTCAGTTGTTGAAGCCTCCTGGGCCGAGAAGAGGGCCTTCGTATGGGAAACAACAGACAGTTTATCAACAATGACTTCAGTAGAAATTTTGTACTTACTGGGAACTTCTGTATGTTGCATCCACTAGACATAACCGCCAACCAAATGCCAAGACCTCTGGGGCAACGTGCTATAAATTAACATCCATGCATTTAAGAATGCTGTTCATGAAATGAAGATCTGCTCCAACAGACCATCTACGGCTTTGCATGCTTGATGCTGTTGGGTCTCAGGATAAAAGAAAATGTTGGCCAGTGTATGTGGGTAGATGGTGAAAGGGGTGTATGTGTGCTTGTGTGCGTGTGTGTGTGCATGTGTGTAAGGAGTGGGGTGTTTATCAGAACTCTGGGCTGAAAGGTGTATAAAGAACTAGAGCAAGATCACATGCTAATGATGAGAACGTGATTGCTTTGTGTTAATTGACATCTTCAAGCCTGGGGGGCTGTCACTTGGGGCACGAAGGGGAGCCTTAACAGCTCTAGTCAGGACTTCCCCAGTGTAAGCCGGTCATGCTCTCTTGTTTCTCCTCAAAGTCCAGGAATCCGCTCGCTCCCGGGGCAAAGCGTTCCCTTGCCGGCATGGCTCACCTTCCAGACCAGCAGCAGGTGGGGGTCTCTGTGACTCCCCAGCCGTGAGCATGACTTTCCCTGCTCCACGTCACTAAGCTTGGCACCACACATGGAACCAAGAAGACAGAGAGTTTGTAGTATGAGGTCAATTGACAAATTGTTTTCTTATAAAAAGGAGAGCCTCACAGGGTCTTTCATAAAACATAATTTCTTTTTAAAGTCCTATTTTTACACAGAACTGAGCCAGCAAAGAGCTTTCAAAATTAGTCTTTACTTATTAAACATTTCATCAACCCTTTTCATTATAGGGGATATAAACTCTAAGTGATTAAAAATGGAAAACGAAGTAGCGCAATCCTAAAATGATGATATCATCCCAAGTCAAATCATTCCAGAACCCTCACCGTGCTATTTCCTGGAGCCCAGGAGCGCGGCAGCATGGTGCCCTCAGATCTGGTTTGTAATTGCTGCTGGAAGGACATGTGCGTTACAGGGGCCCCTGTTAGAAGAATTTGCCCGTGGGGCTGGGATAGAAGCTGCTCGTGTGGCAGAACCAGCTGGTGTGCAGGCATTTCCCCTGTGAAGGAATACAGTCCTGTTCAGGAGAGTGGTTTGTTTCAAGGCAGTGGACTCGAAGCGTAGCGTGGGGGTGGGGAAAAGTACCAACAAAATGTGAGGTCCGGCTGCACACTTGACAGGGCTCAGACGCCGCGGAGGAAAGGAGCAAACGGGACCATTAAACTGTCAAACAGGGCCGCGCCCATGCTGGGTTAGCCGCGTGGACGGCTTCAGGAACGGCAGTCCTTGCGAGCTGGGTTTCCGCACATTTCCCCGAGGCCTCAGAAGCGCAGAAGGACGGAGTGAAGCAGGTGGAAAGTGCTGTGGGTTTCACAGATTCCGCACAGCGGTTGTTCTAGGGCTCATAGACCCAAAGCCATGGCTGAAGTTTTTCTTCTCTTTCATTCTTTTTTTTTTTTCCAATTTTTTTTTAAATTTCTTTTCAGCGTAACAGTATTCACTGTTTTTGCACCACACCCAGTGCTCCATGCAATCCGTGCCCTCCTAATACCCACCACCTGGTTCCCCCAACCTCCCACCCCCCGCCCCTTCAAACCCTCAGGTTGTTTTTCAGAGTCCATAGTCTCTCATGGTTCACCTCCCCTTCCAATTTCCCTCAACTCCCTTCTCCTCTCCATCTCCCCTTGTCCTCCATGCTATTTGTTATGCTCCACAAATAAGTGAAACCATATGATAATTGACTCTCTCTGCTTGACTTATTTCACTCAGCATAATCTCTTCCAGTCCTGTCCATGTTGCTACAAAAGTTGGGTATTCGTCCTTTCTGATGGAGGCATCGTACTCCATTGTGTATATGGACCACATCTTCCTTATCCATTCGTCCGTTGAAGGGCATCTTGGTTCTTTCCACAGTTTGGCGACCGTGGCCATTGCTGCTATGAACATTGGGATACAGATGGCCCTTCTTTTCACTCCATCTGTATCTTTGGGGGAAATACCCAGTAGTGCAATTGCAGGGTCATAGGGAAGTTCTATTTTTAATTTCTTGAGGAATCTCCACACTGTTCTCCAAAGTGGCTGCACCAACTTGCATTCCCACCAACAGTATAAGAGGGTTCCCCTTTCTCCACATCCCCTCCAACACATGTTGTTTCCTGTCTTGCTAATTTTGGCCATTCTAACTGGTGTAAGGTGGTATCTCAATGTAGTTTTAATTTGAATCTCCATGATGGCTAGTGATGATGACCATTTTTTCATGTGTCTGATAGCCATTTGTATGTCTTCATTGGAGAAGTGTCTGTTCATATCTTCTGCCCATTTTTTGATATGATTATCAGTTTTGTGAGTGTTGAGTTTGAGGAGTTCTTTATAGATCCTGGATATCAACCTTTTGTCTGTACTGTCATTTGCAAATATCTTCTCCCATTCCATGGGTTGCCTCTTTGTTTTGTTGACTGTTTCCTTTGCTGTGCAGAAGCTTTTGATCTTGATGAAGTCCCAAAAGTTCATCTTCGCTTTTGTTTCCTTTGCCTTTGGAGACATATCTTGAAAGAAGTTGCTGTGGCTGATAGCAAAGAGGTTACTGCCTATGTTCTCCTCTAGGATTCTGATGGATTCCTATCTCATGTTGAGGTCTTTTATCCATTTTGAGTTTATCTTTGTGTACGGTGTACGAGAATGGTCGAGTTTCATTCTTCTACATATAGATGTCCAGTTTTCCCAGCACCATTTATTGAAGAGACTGTCTTTTTTCCACTGTATATTTTTTCCTGTTTTGTCAAAGATTATTTGACCATAGAGTTGAGGGTCCATATCTGGACTCTCTAATCTGTTCCACTGGTCTATGTGTCTGTTTTTATGCCAGTACCATGCTGTCTTTCATTCTTTAAAAAAAAAAAATCGTTGTTTATCTGAGAGTAGGGGCAGGGGAAGGGCAGAGGGAGAGGACAGAGAATCTCAAGCAGATTCTCCTCAGAGCGCTGAGCCCATATGGGGTCTCCAGACTCAGATCCCAGCCCGAGCCAAGATCAGGAGTCAGACCCTCATCTGACTGAGCCACCCAGACGCCCCGAAGTTTTCTTAAGCTACGCGTAAGGCTCCTGAGTCTCCCATGGGTCTGACTCAGTCCCTTTATATGCCTAAGGGAGGATCTTTTTTCCTTTAACTAAAGCCACGTTTGTAACAGTAGTGAACTGAACGTACAGTGACTTGGTTTTTCTGTCTCATACGGCAATAAAAGATGCACTGAACTCTGCATGCAAGTCAGGAAAGCGGCTCTCGGGTCACACAGACCTTAGTCACCATCCCCGTGAGGACACGGGGTGTCATGTACACTCTGCCACTGCTTCTTTTCTTTTATTTTAATTTTTTATTTAATTTTTAAATTTAATTTTTATTTTTTTAAAGATTTTATTTATTTATTTGACAGATCACAAGTAGGCAGAGAGGCAGGCAGAGAGAGAGGGGGAAGCAGGCTCCCTGCTGAGCAGAGAGCCCAATGTGGGGCTCGATCCCAGGACCCTGAGATCATGACCTGAGCCAAAGGCAGAGGCTTAACCCTCTGAGCCACCCAGGCGCCCTTGCCACTGATTATTCCCGTCTGCAACACAAGCTGTATTTTCTCTTTGCAGAGACAATATTATAAAATGCTGGAACCAGAGCCCATACCAGAGACTTGTTTCTGGCCCTGGGACTCATTATAACAAAATGTTTTAGTGTTTGGGGTAGATACTGCATTAGATCTCAGGATGACCTAAGTTAAAGAGTAATCGTAGAGCAAGCAGGGCAAATAAAATCCTTCTATCTCAACCCCTTTTTGTAAGGTTCACCTTCAAGTTTTTTTTGTTTTTTTTTAAAAACAGGTTTAACTACAAAGTATGGGAATGATTCCTTGGCGTGTTCCTCCTGATGCCAGCCATCTGGCAAGACTATTATTGGTAACAGAAGCATATTTTAGCTATTATTTGTTAATGTTGGGGCCACATGTGACTACCTGCCAGCATTCTGGGAAATGCCAGAGCAAGATAACAGGCCTGATTCTCATTTTCTCCCACCCCAGCCCTAAAAGCAAGTATGTGAAGACTTACATGGCAACACAATTTGAACCAGAAAAATTTGTGTCCTGACAGAACCCTTTAAAAATAAACAGAGAGGGGCGCCTGGGTGGCTCAGTGGGTTAAGCCTTGATCTCTGGCTCAGGTCATGATCTCAGGGTCCTGGGATCGAGCCCCGCATGGGGCTCTCTGCTCGGCGGGGAGCCTGCTTCCCCCTCTCTCTCTGCCTGCCTCTCTGCCTGCTTGTGATCTCTGTCTGTCAAATAAATAAATAAATAAAACCTTTAAAAAGAAAAGAAATAGCGAAAACAATAAAAAAAGTAAACAGAGTAACCCGAAGTATTATCAAAGTAAAATTGAAACCTCAGTCACTTCTTCCCATACGAAAGCAGGTTCCTCAGAGCAAGCCTGGAAGAGAAGCTTCATTTTCTTCGACTCTGGAGTCAGTAAAAGATCTATTGTTAGATCCATTTCAGACACTGTGAGAAGTTAAAAAACAAAAAGTCTGTAAAGCACATTGGCTCTGAACAAATTCAAGACTGTGTGGTTCAAACACGTGTGGTTCCTGGTAGGCTGCTGGGGCACATGCCCTTCGCCAAGGTGATTGAGTTCTGAAGCCGTTGGGAGTTCATTCCTCTTAGCGTGATTGCCTACATTTCAGCCCGGGAGAAAACCTCAGCACCCAAAACATTTTGTCAGCTGGAGTCAGGTCGGAGTGTATGTTCTACATGGGGTTAGTGGCCGTTTCCTAGAGGACACGTGAGCGGGCTGTGCGACCCGAACTCAGGGACCTGAAGAGCTTCCGTTTTTGTTTACCACCCCGCCCCACTTTCTCACTAATTCTCAATCCATGGCCTGTGTTCCATGAGATGGCCCGCCGTCTCACCTGTTTTTGATAAGAGACTATATTGATTATTTATATCTCATCTACTTCAAAAAAATTTTTGAGATGATTTTGTGACTCTTTGGAGTTTTATAAAGATGGTTTCAGCTGGAAGAAATGGGCAATGATCCTTCTCTCCCCCTAAACTGATGTGGCTAGCCTTGACCTTGATTCAGGAGAAAGACCACAGCTCTGTTGTTGTTGTTGTTTGTTTATTTTTTAAGGTAAGGGGACGTGCAGCAACATTATTTCGGAATAGAAAGCAAGGTGATAATGCTCATAGTCCTTAGATGCTAACTGAAACTAGTGGAAAGTCCTTTTTAATCAGCTGTTTCCTACATCTACACATGACTTTTAAACCCAGAGGTCACTATCCTTCTAATGGCCTAACGCGCTTTGCTGTTGTTTCGCATTCACAACTTTCTTTTCAACCCTCCTTCTTTCAGACATGGTTTCTGCTGTTACAAGAACAGCCATCCCCCATTTATATTTGCGTACTACTTAGTATGTGGTAAAGATAAAGTAACTACACTCCTGTGTTTAAATGAAGAGATTTCCTCCAAAAGAAGAAAACGGAATGGAATTCAGTGTCCTATTGGACTGAAATGAAAAAGTGCATATATTGGAGTTTGGAAAGAGGTTTCCTGCAAGTAAGTTCCATTGCCAAGTTTTAGACATTGTATTTTGCTCACAAGATTTTGGGTAACCATGAGAGATTCAGAACAAGAGAAAACAGAGGGGAGGGGGACAGACAGAGGGAGAGAGAGAATATGTCACTCAGTAAATTGCCAGAAGAAAAATCCATATTTCACATCTAGTTATGTGAAAAAGCACCTATTCTCCCCTGTGGCCCATTGAAACAAATTGTTGGAAACAGGACCTTTCCTTTATACGAGGAAAATAGACACTCCACACTTTAGGTAAAAACTGAGCTTGATAAACAATGTGTCTCGGGAAGAAGTGGGAAAGATTCGCTGTGTGAATAGGAAGGGAAGGCACATCCCACCATGACAGATTGGGGTTGGGGGGAGAGGAAGACCTGAGAAAAGAAATACTCCTAGTGCCAGGGGCAGGGCAGCATGAAGGGTCAGGGCCGTTCCTCTCTCCAGAGACGCCTAACGACACACCGGATGACGATGACTACGGAGACCTGCCAGCTGGTGCTCACTGACGTCATCTCCCTAAAAACCTGGTTCACAGCCTTAGCTTGACAGTTAGGGTGTATCTACTGCATTCCCAATGGCTTCCCTGGCAGTCCCCATCGAGGAGGCCGGCAGGCTCCTTTGCCCTTTCTTTGCTTCTCTGTGCCTACAGTTACCTCTTCGCTGTCCTAGCCCGGCCTACCAGGGACTGATGCTCTGTCGATGATGCAGTTTGCGGAGCTGTGGCTCCTCCCTGTGAATGACCTGTCTTATTACATTAATAACAATCAGAATTATCAGTATATTAAATCATAAGTAATTCTATACTATTAATAATTCTGGAAGTTACTAATGTTACTAGTAACTCTATCATAGTAAGTTAGAATTAAAGGTGGTAGAGATATTAGAATTAGTAGTGATATATTACTAACATATTAACATATATATAACATATATTACATATTAGTGTGTAACACATAACTTTTTTGATTTAAATTCAACCTCTTCATGAAGTTATTTATATTTTTACTTAAGTTCAATGAGCCAACATATAGTACATCATTAGTCTCAGATGTAGTGTTCAACAATTCATCAATTATGTATAATATCCTATATAACATAATATTAATATATTTATATAGATTAGTAACAGATTAGTCAATCACGCAGTAAATAATCTTTGAAAGCTCGCTGTTTGCGGGACACTTTTTTAGATCTAGGAACAAAACTGTGAATAAAACCAACACACATCCTTATGAATGTAGAAAGTTATATTCTGCGGGGGAGAGGAACAAAATGGGCAAGACCCGTCATAAATAAGTAAATTAAGTAGCTGATAAGTACTACAGGAGAATTAGAAAGTAGAGCAAGACAAGGAACATCAGTAGTGCTGGAGGGGAATGGGAGAAAGGTTGCGATTTTATCTTTTTATTATTTTTTAGCATATAGTGCCATTTTAGTTGCAGGTGTACAACATAGTGACCCAACACTTCCATCACCTGGTGCTCGTCCTAGTACCCTCCTTAGTCCCCATGGCCCAGCTCACCCAGCCCCACGCCCCCCCATCAGTTTATTAGCTGTAGTTAAGAGTCTGCATCTCATTCTCTTTCTCTGTCTTCTCCTCTGTCTCTCTCTCCTTCTCCCATTGGTTCATTTGTTTTGTTTCTTAAATTCCACATCTGAGTGAAATCATATGGCATTTGTCTTTCTCTGATTAACTTACTATGCATAGCGTTATGCCCTCTAACTCCGTCCATGTTGTTGCAAATGGCAACTTCCTCCTTATCCATCATCCATCTATGCACACCTGGGCTGTTGCCACAATTGGCTCTTGTAGATAACGCTGCTATAAACATAGAGGTGCAAGTGCACTTTGAATTATTATTTTCGTATTCTTTGGATAAATACCTAGTAGTACCATTGCTGGATGATAGGGTAGTTCTAGTTTTAACTTTTTGAGCAACTCCATACTGTTCTCCAGAGCAGCTGCCCAAGTTTTCATTCCTATCAACAGTGCAAGAAGGTTCCCCTTTCTCCATGTCCTCCCCATGTTATTTCTTGTATTGCTGATGTTAGCCATTCTGACAGGTGTGAGGAGGTATCTCATTGTAGTTTTAATTTGTATTTCCCTGGTGATGAGTAATGTTGAGGGTTTTTCATGTGTCTGTTGTCTATCTGTATGTCTTCTTTGGAAAAATGTCTATTCATGTCTTCTGCCCATTTTTTAACTGGATCATTTGTTTTTGCGGATGTTGAGTTTTATAAGTTCTTTATATATTTTGGATACTAATCCTTTATTGCATATGGCATTTGCAAATATCTTCTTCCATTCTGTTATGTTGCCTGTTAGTTTCATTGATTGTTTTCTTTGCTGTGCAGAAGCTTTTTATTCTGATGCAGTCAATAGATTGCTTTTGCTTTTATTTTAATAGGTTGCAATTTTAAATGAGGTAAGCATCATTGAGGGGTTGAGATTTGAGCAAAGGCTTGAAGGAGAAGAGGGGGTTATCTGAGGGACAATAGATCCAAGTAGAGGGAAGAGCCAGTGCAAAAGTCTTACAGCAAAGAGCTATTTGCTTGTTCAACAAACAGCAAGGAGCGTGCTGGGGCTGCCACAGAGGGTAAAAATGAAAGGAGGTGAGGTCAGGGACCAGAAAACAAGGAGTGCTGGGCCAGGGAGCTAATTCTGAGTGCCTGTAAGACATTACAAGGAGGTCAGCTCTTACTAGGAGTGAAATTGGGAGCTGTGATAAGGTTGTAATCAGCAGAGTGACATGATCTGATGCACATCATAAAAGAATTACTCCTGTTACCTGGGAATAGGGTATAGGGGGCAAAGGGAAAGGCTGTGAAACTGGCTGGGAGGCTGCTTCAGTAATCCAGCAGAAGACTGGTGGCTTGGACCTGGTGGTAGCAGAGGTGGTGGGCAGAGTTATTCTATTTTGGTTCCCAACAATAGGATTTCCATCTGGGATCAGTCACATAAGACCCTGCAAGACTTCCGGGGGGCGTCTTTTGGAGACCACTCCTCTAGTGCTCTTTGGCTTTGGGTATGTCTGCCTGTAACTCAGGTTAGAGAACACGATAACCCTATTCCCTTTCTTTCCCTTGTTCATCTTTCTGATTCCACATTTGGTATGCACATTATTTCTTGTGGATGACCTTCTTCCTTTGGCACTTGAGGAAAAAATAAAAATTAACATTTGTTTAACAACTGCACAGTCCAGGCCCTGTGTTGGGTACTTAAAATGTGTATAACGAGCTAAGTAACATCTATCAAGTGCTTACCACCTGCCAGGCATTGTGTCAAACCCTTTTCTGCAGGCGATCTTACTCAGTCCTCTCGACAGTCATGCAAAGCTGCGAGTAGCATCCGTTCTTCCAGAGAGTACATCTGCTCAAGACTGTCTCACAAGCAGTAGAGCAGGGAATCAAACCCAGGCTTGTCTGGAGCTCTTAAATGTTTTGCTTTCCATTCAGTCCTCACTCATGATCCCCTGAAAGCCTGCGACGTAAGAATTATTGTCTTAGTTTGACGAATTTCCAGTCAACATATTATTATTTCCTATTGCTAATATGTACACATGTGCAGACTTTCTCCAATTGGCTTATTAGTTCCTTGCGTATAGAAAAAACAAGCATACGCCACAGCATCGAGTGTGATGCCTCGAGCATGGTTAGGTTTGAGGAAGTACAAGGTGATCGATTTTGTGCCATGTCGTTTCATGACATCACCTTACACCACATGCAGGGTCAGAGTCTACCTCGCTTTGCTCCCCAGAGTACACACCGCATAGTGTGTGTTCCAGAAATGTTATTCATAGCATATGTTTGTTACTTAATCTATTTCTGTCTTTGTGATTCGCAAGGACTCTTTCAGCTTTTACCCAGCTGTTTTGTCTGCTGTGACTCTTATGAGAAGAAACAAACAGTATCTTTTTTCTAGAACATTTTTATTGTACTCCCACTTGGGCAGATAAAAATGAATCTGACATCGGAACTCAAACAACAGCAGTGTTCACATGGACTTACTTTTCCTATCTTTACGAATCTCATGAGATCTGTGGATTTATAGTGTTCTTAACTCCTTCAGCAGGTCCTGCGGGGGAGTTGGGAAGAGAGAGATCGTCGTGCTAGCGGGATCAGAAAACATGGACAGGCTCACTGACTGATGTAAAGAAGAGAATAACCCTATTTGCTAATCTAGGGGTCAGAAACTTGGGCTCCTGAAGAAACACTGGAGATCCCATAAAGGACTATATGTCAAGATCACACTAGCTTCTTGCCCTTCATAGACTAATCTGTTCTCAGACCATGTTGGGGATCTCCACTTCTGAAAAACAAACAAACAATACCTGCAGGAAAACACTAAAAAACGCATTCACCCATCACCTCATGAGGTTTTCTTTCCTTATCCTGCTTCAAAAACATTTATTTTCTTCCCCAATCATAGGTCTAAGTTAATCAGCACTCGTTGCCATAACAAAATACCATAGTTTTGATGGCTTGAATGACAGAAATGTATTTCTTACAGTTCTGGAGGCTGGAGGTCCAGGATCAAGGTGCTGCTCGATTCGGTTCTCGGGGACAACTCTTCCTGGACAATGGCCACCTTCCGGCCGTGTCTTCACACAGCAGAGAGAGAGAGTTCTGGTTTCTCTTCCTCTTCAAGAAGTCTGCTAATCCTATGCGATCACGACGCTACTCCTAGGACCACATTTAACAGTAATTACTTCAGTAAAGGCCCTCTCTCCAAATGCAGTCTCAGTGGAGGTTAGGACTTCCAGATGTGAATTTTGGGAGTATGGGCAGAATTTAATTCATAGTAGGATCTTTGTGATTTTTCTGAAGACTGTGATCTATTTATCGAATTGTTGAATATAAATTCTCTTTATCGTTCTCTCACAAGCGATTGTTTAGGAGTGATCTATTTCTGGAATAGCTAAGTGCTATATTATTCCTATTTTAAGATGAAATGCACAATAACTTTAACAGTGAAAACTTAAATATACTTAAAACCACCTTGGGGGCCTGAATGCTGTATTATTAGTGCATCATTGGAAAATCTAATGAACAATTTAGAAAGCCCCTCAAATTACGAGATAAATCTATTCTACTCTTATCTCTAGGACACAGATCATCCTTTTAGGTACAATAATTTCCTTCATTGAGCACAGATTGTATAATACTAATATTCCAAGCTAACTTTTAATATCTGCATTTTTCAAAACCATCATATCTTTGTTTTATAATTTAGTCAGAATCAAATCATGTCATTAAACCAGCAATGGTAGGAGGAAAAAGAATATTGTTGATTTTTCACCTAATCTATATATTCCTGACTTTCTAAATGACAGGATTTGGTCAATTTATGGAAATAACCAGCCAATTAAATAAAAGAGAATAAGAATAGTCAAACTAGGTGTTTTTTTTTTAAATCAAATATAAGTAGTAACAACGGTGCTGTTTATTATTTTTCTTGAGTCAAACATGTAAATTGATTTTAAGGACATTGAGGATACGGGCTGCCAAGTGCAGATCCTTTTGACAGAAGCTGGAAGAAGGACGGGTCTGCAGGATCTTCCAACTCAGCCCATCTGTGGTGGCTGAAGCAGCTATTACAGAGGGAGGGAGAAAGAGCCCGCACCCAGCAGAACCTGGACTACAGTCGGGAGCCAGGCTTTTTCAAGTTGTACTAAGCTTCTCACCAATATCATCCTATTCTAAATGTAGATTACTTCCAAAATAAACCTCCAGTCCTTTCTGTACCCAGTAAAACATCCCTAAACCAGTAATACCCGAAACACTTCCTGATGAAAAGTGTTTGAAAAGTGTTCTTAAAAGAGCATGAGGAGTGACCTTTCCCTGATACCCTAAGAACAGTGTGTGGTCACGATGTCTGTAAATTGTTATACCAAGTTTTTTTTTTTTTTCTTATGAACTTACAGTTTTTTTTTAGAAAATTATAATTTTTTAGATTCAAAGAATTTTCCTGAGAGATTGTTTTAAGTTTCTGTTTACTGGTTCCCTTCCCCCACTCAACTATTTTGCTTTAGTTTCTTTCTTGAATTTGTGAAACTCTCCTCCTTTGCTCACGAGCCTTCGAGAATCTGTGCTTGTTAGGAAGACTGGGCGACCAGCTAGGTGAGACTCTGGTGTGAGTCTATGTGCCTATCTTCAGCAAAGACTTGGTGAACTGTCACCGTTTTTGTTTTTGTTTTTGTTTTTTGAAGGCTATAGAAGTACAAGAATAGATCTGCATATCATATTTTTAAAAACATATTGCAATTATTTCCTACTTCTAAGTGGCACGTGACGTGACACAGCTGAAATGTTTAAAAAATGTGGCAGATATATTAGAAAACACATGTACACGAAAGACTTAAATTTTGTATCGGGTTTGATACATAGCATGAGACTCACAGAGAGTTTGAATATTTTCCAATGTGTGATAGACTGAGAGTGCTGTCATATTTATGTGGCTGTATGGTCAAATTCAAGCATGAGGAGTGGCTTGGTATTTTCATGCAGAATGGACTGAGTCAGATGATTGTGCTGTTGAATTGAATTCAGATATGGTAGATACTATATATGTATATATATATATGTAATAGTCATACGTGTGCATTATTAACTGTAAGTACAAATATAAACACAGATCCACATGTAAATAAATGGTCAGGGCTCTGACAAGAGATGAACAGACTATAGACTTCAGGTAAAGGAGTGTTGGAAAGGGGAAAGAGGCACTGAGATCAGTTTCCAAAGCAACAAATAAACAAACCCTGCAGAAAACAAAACAAAACAAAATGTAGATAAATCCGCTTTGCTTCCTTCACAGCTGTCTTCTAGGCCCTTGGGAGGAGACGTAGCAGGTACGTCTGCTAGGAATCTTGAATTCCAGAACCAAGTTACATAGGTTCCATCTCTTACAAACCGCGACCTGGGAGAAATTACTTAGTTTCTTTGTGTCTTTGTTCCTTCATCTATAAAATGGAGACGGTGACAGCGCATATCACGTGGATTGTCATGAGGACTGAGCAAGCAGAGGCCGGTAAAACACTCAGAAACCTGGAAGTGACCTATTCCAGAGAGTGGGCCTGGGTAAACACGGGGGTGGGGCGCAGGGGAAGAGGAAGTGTTTTCTCTTGTTATTCCCTAAGTCGATATATTCTAGTATTAAAGCCCATTAAAAAAAAGGAATAGAGTGGAAAATACTACACTGGTGAAACGTCAAGCTTACAACTTCAAAAAGAAAGGCCCTCATACATGGGAGCTCCACGGATCTCACTGTCAAAGTCGTTTCACAGAGGCTCCAAGGTGGCTTTATTAAAGATGGAAACTCAATCATTTCCCAACGAAATTACAGAGGAACAGATGAGTTAACATTGTTTTGTAGACCGTTCACTTCCTGACATTTGGGTCAGAAAAAGGAAAACATTCAGCCTTTACTTTCTCTGTTATTTTCTCCCCTTACCTGACAACAACTGTTCCTTCTCAAGTCAGCAGGGCTGTCCGAGAGTGCAAATGGGCTCCTGTGCTATCGGGGACTTTCAGAAGAGCATCTAGGTCATTGCAGCGAGACAAGAAGTGATGAAAACAAACAAACAGAAACGAACTTGCTTTATAAGTAACTGTCACAAAAGCTGTATTGAAATTCTTTCTCTTTCAGATGTAAATTAGACATCTTGGACTGTTTTCCTTTAAAGATTTTTCTACAGAATACTTTAAAAGATACTACAAAAATAACCACAAAACCCTCTCAATAATTTCCAGATAAATGCCTCTAATAGTGTTTATATTCAGGCTTTCGAGGCTCCATCTTTACCCTGGGAACTCTTCTCTCCTTCAGAGATGCTACCGTTTTGTTTCTCTCTCTCCCTCTCTCTCATTAACATTTCAGTGTAAAGCAACAGATAGCTTTATGCCCTTAAGGTACTGAAAAGTGCATAGATTGTTTCTTTCCCTAAAAGCACGTACTTTCATATTTTGTTTTTCATCGATTAACATTTCTCCAGGAGAAGTCGTGGAGGAAAGCGGGATTGGGTGGACATTTGTACTTTACATACCTACCGAAGTGTAATAGTTAATGTGACGAAGCAGTGTAATCCCTCTAAAGTCATAGGACCCATAAAATCTTCGGTCTCTCCAGCAAAAAAGCCAAGATTTGAAGCAACAGTTTCAACTTTTAGTTATGAATGAAGAAGTGGGAATTCATAGGTTTTACATATCAGACTTAGGAAAGTCTGATTACCGAATGTTTAAGAGCAAAAAGTGATTTATAATTAAGGTCAAAATGAAAAGAAAATGTTTGTACATTCTTGGGTGGCTCATATAACTTTACTTTTTGATTAATTAACAGGTGTTTGGTGAATACAACCGAGTGAGTGAAGTCTAGTACCCCACCTGGCAAACAGTTACCAATGGTTGTTGTCAGAGCAGCTATCCTGCTGCGACCAAAGGCTATTGAAATATGTAGCTTCGTGAAGGAACTAAATTTCCACCAGCAATCTTACCTATCATATCTTACTGCATTTCGGAATCCCAAGGGCCCAGTGAGGGTAACGAAGGACCGTGGAGGGGGGTGACCAATGCAGCAGCAGCACAAGAAAATTTGCCTCAAGGATCCGGCAGACGGGTGAGCCTCCGGCCCTTCTAGGAAGCACTCATGGGGCGCCTGGGGGGCTCAGTCCATTAAGCATCTGCCTTCAGCTCAGGTCACAGTCCCGGAGTCCCGGGATCCAGCCCTGAGCAGGCTCTCCGCCGGGTGGAGAGTCCGCTTCTCCCTCTCCCTCTGATCCTCCCCGCTCTCGGGCTCGCTCTCTCTCTTACTCTCTCTCTCAAATGTATAAATAAAATCTTAAAAAAATTTTTTAAAAGAAAGAGTCACTCAATGATTTAGAAGGTCTCTAGGGGTCAGGGAAAGAGTGTTTGCATAAGTAAAGGTGAAAGAGAGAGTCATATGGAAAGACAGAAATCGAGTTTGTAGTGGACAAGCCACCATGTCTACACTTCCAGACCCGACTTCTACCTGTTGGCTTCATAGACCCTTTGCCTGAAGGCTCTCCGCCTGCCAGGGAGGTTGGAAGTAAAGGGAAATCACTGCCCCAGCAAAGGGAATCACTGCCTCCGCCAGTCGTTGATGAGAGTCGGCGGAAGAAACACCGGCTCCCTCAAGGGGCTGGTAAGTGTCTCACGGCTCCCAGGGCTCCCAGTGGGGACGCGCAGCCCCGCACCGCGGAAGCCGGCAGACCGCGCCGTTCTCACCGGCTCTCTTCTCTCCCGGCCTCTCTGCTCCGCACTCTGCCCGGGCTTCCTGGCGCCGTCTCCTGCGGGAACTGTTTACTCTTGAATGTTGGCGCAGCGTCGGCTCCAGGAGGAACCTCAAACTAGGACGATTCGACCCAGTAAAGTACTTGGAGAAGTGCTTTCTGTCAGGAGATGGAAAATGGCGATGTGCTTTCTGTCAGGAGACGGAAAATGGCGATGTACTTTCTGTCAGGAGACGGAAAATGGCGATGCCCATACATTTTCTTCTTCTCCACAAAGTCCACCTGTGGACACAGATGGGAGCAAATTGATGTCATAACAGTTCTTTTGGGCCACGGTAGCTCTTCCCAGTCTGTCCCTTTGGAACAAAGGACTGATGGTCTCAGGTGTCCTTCCGCTTGTCCTCCCGTGTGCAGTTGGCAGAGGGTGACTCGGGCGGCACGGCCGGCCGCCGGACGGGATCCACGACGGGTCGCGCAGTCCTGCTTCTCACAGCCAGGCCCTCCGCTGCTCAGGAGACACCCGCTGGCGCCCGGCGAGCGGAAGGTGGCTGCGTCGCTGGAGTCCAAGAGCGGAGACCTCCCAGCCCTTCCTCCCGGAGCTCCGAGAAACCGCTGTGTGGCGGGCGGGCGTCAGCCACACGCTCTCAGGCCACCGTCGCCGTGGCCTCCTCGCAGCCTGTGTAAAAGTTGACCCGCTCTGTGCCTCTCTGGGGTACCCGCCGCCCGGCCACGAGCGCAGCGCGGTGACACTGGGAGACGCAGACGATCCCGTGAGGCCGACAGATGCCATCATTTCACTGGGTGTCGACATCGTCACAGCACAGAACCACTGTCTACTCAATTTCTTTCTTTCCTTTTTTTTTTTTTTTAAAGATTTACTTATTTCTTTGAAAGAAGGAGAGCGGGAGGAGGAGCAGAGAGGGAAGGAGAAGGAGAGAAGCAGACTTTGCGCTGAGCGTGGAGCCAGATGCGGGCCTGATCCCACAGCCCTGGGACCACGACCAGAGCAATCAAGAGTCGGACTCATGGACGAAGCCACCCGAAAGCCTTACCCCCAACTTCATGTAACTTGACACTTTTGTCTTCTTTTGATCCGGTGAAGAGACGTTTCCCTTTTCTTGGGACACGGGGTGAGCCGGGCTGAAGAGGCTCTTTTCCCTTCATTTTCCTGAAGTCACAAGCCACTCCCTGCCGCGCTCGCTCACCGCTCCTCCCCGGGGACACGCTCCGGGTTGTTCCACGTCCACGCACACTTCCCTTCCGGAGTCCTCGGCGACGGGGAGGTCTCTTAGCCACGGGTGTCACTCGGGATTCAGAGTACTGCCAGGAGGTGAGCGTAGAGCCGAGGGCGCGACCGAGGCCCCAGCGTTGTTTTGGGTCCCCTAAGAGAAGAGGGTGAGGTGGCCAGAGTGAGGCAGGAGGGGGCTGGGGAGATTGGGGTGTGAGCGCAGCAGGGCACCATAGTGGGGCAGGTCCCAGAGCGACAAGGCCCCCCAGGAGTGAGAGGACAGTCACTCCAAAGTGTTGAGTTTGTAAGGGGTCCTGGGAAGTATCCCCTCTGTTTCCTCTTTCCGAACCAAGTACAGAAATAAAGAGAAATGAGAGAGACAAAAACGCTACTTTTATTTCTGACAGAATTAGATGACTGTCTTCCCCGCCAGGTGCGAATCCGGCTACGGCAAAGCCCCGCGGTGGAGAGCCCACGTGGAGACATCATATAGGGACAGAGAAGGGCGCGGCCCCAGATGCGTGAGTGCGCCAGCCTGCGGCTTATTCCAGCCTTAAAAATGATCCGACTGTGGCAGGCCAGCTTGCTAAGACAGAACCACCTCGCCAAGCTCTTCCCATAAAGAAGAAACTGAAGTAACTGCAATTGATGTCAAATGATTGTTGTTTGAACCCACCACATTTTGCAAGTTTTTCATTATTTTTGTCGATAAATTAGTGGACTTCTACTTTCTTATTCTGAAAAATAATCCCATAACGTCATTAATGGACAACACCTGTTATAACGGCTATCAGCGGCCGTAACTGTATGTGTGTGCGTGTGTGTTTAGAAATTTCCCAGCTTAACGCATCTTTATGAATCTCCAACTATTAAGTGCTTCATAGTCCCACTAACCAACAGCACTCACGGAGGGTATAAACCAAGAGATGCAGGCGCATTTCTGTCACTCTCCCAGGAGAAGCCAGGGCTGATGGGCCAGGGACCGCACTCGGAGCTGCAGGGCACTAACCTGCATTGTTTCTCAGACTGGTTGCTGGCCTAGATTTTGCCAGCAGATTACGGTTGCAGAACTCTGGGGATAGTGAACCTCACTCCCTCACTGGACGACACGACCGATTTACGACGGCATCAGAACCTACCGGGAACCGAGTGCTGACGCTGCGCTCGTGGGCTTTTCAGATCCCGCTTCCTCAAGGTCTATCTGCTCTGTTGCTGCCAACCTGTAGGCCAGGCCCAGTTATAAAGAATAAATTTCTTTCTTTTTTCTTTTTTTTTAAAAATTTTATGTTGTTAGTTACCATACAGTACGTCGTTAGTTTTTGATGTCGTGTTCCAGGGATGAATTTCTAATGTGACATGGCTCTGAACTGTGGCCAAAATGTTCTCCCGTCCTTATAGATGGCATATCTTTAAAATAAATAAAAGCGTTCATGGTTATTAGAGTTTCTTCAGGCTTCTGGTAATTCTCAGAAATCTCCATCCTATGAAAGCTCTTAGGGAACTATAATTAGGTTTTCCATAACCCTTATTAAGGGGGAAAGAACTATGTTATCAATATCCAAGTAGCCAATAACCGCATTACGCTGGCATCCATTCTTTCTTTTCTTGTTATGATTTTAATTTTTTGCTGTTGTTTTCTTAAAGCTAACATCTAAATAATCATGCATTCCTGTTTCAGGTGTCAGCTAATAGGGGAGGAAAGCTGGGCAAGATTTAAAAATATGGTAGTAATTTAACGCTTCACGAATGACTCCTCTACGCACCCACGTTTGCAACGGATTATGGTAAGAAGGCGGGCTAGGCAAATTTCTAGGACACCAGATCAAGCAGGGCTCCAGATACTCACCAAAATGTAGAAAAAAGCCAAGACCCCAGTTCATCTCTTTGCTAGTGCATTGCGGGTGATGTTGCAAACCTCTGAATTTGAGCAGCCCAGAAATGCAACGGGGACAGTGTTTCTTCACGTGTTCTGAGGTATGAGGAGAGCTATCACACGACAAAGGGTGGAAGGAATGGAGGAAGAAAGGAAACTAAATTTGGGGGAATACTAGACTAAAGAGAGTTGAACAGAATTCTTTCCTGAAGGACATCCTAAACCCTTCAAGATCGCAACGTGCCTTGAGCTTTAAGTGGGAGTTAGTTACTCTGTGCTTTTCCCAAACACTTTTGAAATAGCAAAACCTCTTTTTAGGGGCATGAGTTAGAAAAACATATGGCTTGGGGCAACTCTTTAAAATGCACAACTTCCTTTGGATATCTGCTGAGTCTTACGGGTATTTCCAACTCAAATGTCTTTACAAACTGCATGAAAGCCTGAGGCAGGTAGTGCTAGAGTCTGTGACAAACTGGAAGATATTTTCCCAATCTAAAAACATTCATTTTTTTAAAAAGATTTTATTTATTTATTTATTCAATTATTTATAATTTTTTTTTTTTTTTTAAGTAAGCTCCGTGCTGGGTGTGGAGCCCAACGCTGGGCCTGAACTCACAACCCTTAGATTAAGACCTGAGCTGAGATGGAGTTGGATGCTTAACCAGCTGAGCCACCAATTTTATTTTTTAACTGACCTCTACACCCAGCGTGGGGCTCGAACTTACAACCCCCGGATCAAGAGTCATATGCTCTACCTACTGAGCTACACAGGTGTCCCTCAAAGACACTTAAATTCAAATTTGTAAAAGCATTCTTCTTCTCTCTCTTTTTTCAATTTAAATTCAATTAGCATTTTTGATGTCGTGTTCGGTGGTTCATTAGTTGCGTATAACAGCCAGGCTTAAAAGCGTCTTCTGGCCGGGCATACTAGTTGGCTATTGCTGTGCAGCTGATTGTCCTAAAGAAACCAGCATTTTAAAGCAAACGTGTATTAGCTCAAAGTTTCTGTGGTTCAGGAACTTAGGAAGAGCTTAGCTGGCATTCTGGCCTCTCATAGGGTTGCAGGCACAGAGTTGATGTTCCAGGCCCACAGCATCCCTCCCAAGCCTGTTCAGATGGCGGCTGGCGGGAGGTCTCAACTCCTCGCCACGTGGGCCTTTCCAAAGGCTCACAGCATAGCCTCTAGCTCTACCAATAGTGAGTGATCTTACGGAGACAACGAAGAGGCAGGAAGCTATGGTGCCTTTACGTTGTTTCTAAGTTTTTGCAATTATAAGATAGATTGAAGTTACAGCTTTACAATTAAATACTTAAGACATACACATATGTATTAAATATATTTTTTATATTTTTTGAGGTATGATTGTACCCATTCTGCCATTATGACTCAGATGTCATCTCTTCTGAGAGGCCGTCCCCAGTCTGTCCAAAATGGACCTCTCTCGTCACTCGTTATCCAGTTATCTTGTTTTACTTTCTATAGGATTATCACTGTCTGAAACTGTTTAATCATTTATGAGTTTCTCTCCTGCTGTAGAGTATAAGCTCCATGAAGACAAAGATTTTGTTTCATTTGATCATTACTCTATTTCTGGCACCTGAGATGGTGGTTGGCATGAGTTATGTGCTCAATAAATATTTAATGCATAAATTAATGCAGCCTTGTTTCCCTGTCATTGGCCTTACACTATCATTAAGAGAAAAAAATCTTCAAACAGGTGAAAACTGACATCTTGTTAATGGTATCTTCTATGTCTTTGCTTACTGTTTAGGTTGACCTTTATTTTCTTCAGATGTTTACTGATGACTGTGGTTCCACTTTTAAAAATTGCCCTTTCAGGGCCACCTGGGTGGCTCAGTGGCTTAAACCTCTGCCTTCGGCTCAGGTCATAGTCTTGGGGTCCTGGGATCGAGCCCCGCATCGGACTCTCTGCTCCGCAGGGAGCCTGCTTCCCCCTTTCTCTCTCCCTGCCTCTCTGTCTACTTGTGGTCTCTGTCTCTGTCAAATAAATAAATTTTTTTTTTAAAAAATTGCCGTTTCACATTCTTTCGTGGTAACCATAGCATAGCATGGAGTTACCGAATCACTAGGTCGCACACCTGAAACTAAAGTAACATTGCGGTAACTACATCCACTTCAATAAAAGAATCGCCCTTTCACGTTCTTTTCCCAGTTAAGAAAATCAGTTGGGCATTTGTTCCTTTTCCTATTGATCTGCAGCCGTTCTTGACACACTGACTCATTGCCTCCCACTAACGTTGCTGAGGCAAGTTGTGCCAGATTAATTTCTCTCCTCCGGCCAGGCCGCTCGCAGGCGTCGACTTTCCACTTCCAAGATGAGAGTGATAGACCGATCGTTTGAGCAAGAACGGCGCAGAGGACTCCCTCCGCTCCTAGAGCGTGCTTGCGGCTGCCGTTCGCAGAGCCCAGGCCTTTGCTCGCCCTGTCTGGGTCTCTGCAGTTAGCCCAAGGTCTTTAAAAGTGCTTCTTCATGAGACTGGTGTGACAAAGCTGGGCCCCGTCATTTGAAGCTGTGCTTCAGGGAGTCCTTAAAATAGTCCTCCTGCCCCACCCTGCGTGGGGCTGCCCTACTTTAGCTCACCATTATGAAAGGTCCTTGAGGGTCTGGGGCTCATCCATTTCCCAAATGGGGTCAGTTCCATACGGCTATGCCAAGATGAAGGCCACTTTCCTGAGTTCCCAGCAGCCCGTCTGCTGTCCAGCAGGTTCTCACGGAATGCGGCTGGAAATGCTCGGGCGAGGAGTAAGCAAGGTGCGTACAACTCTCAGCTTGTTTGCAGCTGGGCTTTTAGTTTTGAAGTCACCCTCTGCTGGCTGGGATCTCAAAGGGGCTAGCCTCCCCGGCTCAGGCGTCTTCTTCGTCCATCTGTGCAATATCGAACCAACAATTTGTGGGCACACTTTGGGGATTGCCTCCTTGCCTCTGCCTCCTTCTGGACGCCTGCAGAAGTTCTTTCAATAGGAGGGTGTTCTCCGAACCACGCAGCGTATCTTCATCCTCTCTTTATCTCTTTCTTTCTCCCCCACCTTTCTATGAAAGAGAGAGGAATGGATGAGGACAAGTGACAGAATATGAGTAGCTATGGTCCTGTAAGTCCTACCTATCCCTTTCGTGATGAAGGGCTGTATTATATCATTTATACCTCGAACAGGTTTTAAATGAAACCGTTATAACCGCGTCTTCCTCTGTTTCATAGAGCAGGAAAACAGTAAGACCTTTAAACTTCAGCTCTATATGAAGCTTCTAGTTATTATAAAATGGGGCGATTGCAGTGGGGCACGGATGGATCAGGGAGTGAAAGAGGCCTTCGTGTTCCCAGTTAACTGCACCGACCTCCAGCCGCTCACTGAACTTGATCCAGGGTAACTGGAACGTGTAAACGCAGGGCCTCAAAATCCCAGTGAATCTTCTATGAAACTTCTGTGTGAAAAACCGGAAAGTCTTTGCTATGCTTTTTAGAGAATTTTTTTATTGATCCGGCCTCTATTTAACATGTACTGGAATTATGCCGGTGATAGCATTTCCTACACATCGATGACTGCAGAATTGTTCTTCTTGAGTTGTTGGTGCAGATATGAAATTGAGGTCATGCTGTTAATTCTTTTCTTGTTTTTGTTTTTGATTGGAAACCAAGATTTTTGGATGTTGTTCTCTATGAAAGAGCAGTGCTAGTCATTTTCTGAGAGAGCACCTTAATGGGCCATGGTCATTTCCATCTCCCCACGGGCCACGGCTGAGCATCGGAGTGGACGCAGAGTGTAACTTCAGAGGCCCTGGTAGAAAACTTGTCTGGGCAACTTCTAGCAGGAAAGGGTCTCCGGGCTACTGTGGCTTGCTGCCAGCACACCCTTCCATCAGCTTGAGGGACACAACTCCTCCTTCTTTAGAAAATAAGCTCTCCCAGCTCTGCAACTCTGGGTTTTGCTCCTTGGCCGAGGGTAAGAACTACGTCTCTTAGGGGCTGGGGAGCTAACTCCTAGTACACAGGAAGAAAGAGGTACTCTGTAAGCCACAGTGGCAAATGTACCCAAAGGCCTGTGCTGTGAGATTTGTTACAGTAGGGGCCATTACAGCAAGAATCCAAAACAGGTGGGCATTTTTGTCTTCTTAAATATGGACATGACACCTACCATGCTATGCATAACGAGCTCCTTCATCAGTCAGGCCTTCTCTGAAAAGCTAACATTTTTCATTTTCTTTACTTCCTTTTCATCCCCATGCTTGCCCCTACTTGAGTACTAGAGTTGCTTTTGGCATACCATTTGCAATTGTTTGTGGAAGGACACCAAAGGACAAATTAATGGGGGCTCCTGGGTGGCTCAGTCGTTTAAGAGTCTGACTCTTGATCTCAACTCAGGCCTTGATCTCAGGGTCGTGAGTTCAAGCCCTGCGCTGGGCTCCACGCTGGGTGTGGATCTTTTTTTTTTTTTTTTTTTTAATTAATAGTATAATAACATTTTAGGTGGTTCAAATTGAGTGGATCTTAACGATCACATTTACCAGTCTGGGATGTGCTGGAGATGGCTTACCTCAGCTCCTGTCTTCCCAAACCCACACTTGGTGGGGTCACATTGGTAGCTTGACATTAGAGTCTGATCAAGTGTGTTTACAGCTGTACCAATCAGCTGCATCCCTGCCCCCAAAATCACTGCCTCTGGTCAACAAACAAAAGCAAGAGAACAAAGGTGAGTCATGCAAACCCGCTCTGGAGACCTCGTGACCGGGGGACCTGTCGTACATACAGCTGCTTCAGTGACATGACCGTCCCTGTCACTGGGACTACAAAGGACTGAGAGCCATTCTTTGGAACAAGTACAACAAAATGGTGTATCTAAGCATATTTTCCTTCAAAATTACCGCTATGAAAAGTGATGCATTTGCTCTACTTTGTCGTCATTCCTCAGGCTAGTTTCGAATTAGTTCCTTCTGGAAACTGACTCTAGAGGAAGGTTTCGGAAGCCTGTTCATGCTTCAGTACTTCACAGTGTGACGTGTAAACACAAAATGCTGAGATATCTTAGCCCGTATCACATTCTGACCTGCAGCCCGCGACCTCAGCTAGCCTTCCTCTGTTAGGTCCTCTTTGGCCAGATGTGGCTGCGGCTCCCAGCCAGCCTCCCAGTGGTCCGTTTTCCCTGCTTGAACACATTGGGCAGAGGAACCATCCCAGTTCCCAAGCAGTGATGTGGCCAGAGAATGAAACACAACCGCCACTTCCAGCCATCACCCTAAGCCTTACCAGAATCTGGTGGGACTCCCTCCCTCGGATTCCGGGAGAAAAGTCCTCTCTTCCCAGCAGGGGGAGCTGAAGGAAGGGAGGAAACTGTTCTTTCCCGGAACGCATTGTAGCCCCCGGAAAGGTGGTCCTTCTGGCTCTCATTCCTCCTCCTACACTGTTGAGGGGCGAGAGGATGGAGTCAGTGATGCCTTGTCCTGACCCCTCAGGCCTTGGACAGGTGATTGGACCCAAGTTCTGACAGTTCCCCCTGGAACGTGTCCCCCTTCCTCCCAGGCCGTAAGTGTTTTAAAATGCATCTCATCCAAAACCTAATTCAGGAACGCTGCTGCAAAATAGATTTTTTTTTTTTACAGCTTTTATGCTTAAGAATTCAGTGTGTGAAAAATGGAGGCCATGCAACAAATTCAATTTTTAAATGCTATGACAGAAGGGTAAACGGGGAGAGTGCGTGTGCGTGTGTGCGTGTACGTGCACGTGTGTGTGGGCTTGCGCGTGCCCAAGCTTGCTCACAGAGGAATCAGGACTTTCCTTGTCTAAGCAGCTCATGGAAATCTTCTCGGGGCTGTGTATATTATTTTTCATTCACCTTTTGATCTCCGATTTTGTCTTTACTCCCCAATCTTCTGAGGAACCCTATCATATTTTAGAAACTTATCTTTTAATAGTCCTCTTGCCACTTGGAAAGAAAATGTGTAAGGTCAAGGAGAGAAGAAAAGCTTTGAGGAATTGTGCGATAAGTAACATCCAGTCATTGTTATCCTGCTGGGAGATCGCGTTCACTCCACAGATACCGCTGATTCAAAACAGGTGAACACGGTTTTAGGAAAATGGCAGGAATGTTCAAAATTTCGTTCTCGTTACTATTTCTCCCTCCCTCTCTGCGGGGTCAGTATCAGCGCGTGAGGAGAGAGGTGCATTTCACTCAGAACTGCCTTGAACTTGGGGCTGAGATCAGAGCTTCGCACAAGAGACCCGAGTCAGGAAGGAGGAGGAGAGCACGGCTGTGGGGCCGGAGAGGACAGCGGCGCGGAGAGCCAGGGCTGGAGACGTGGGCTGGGGCGTCACCGGATCAAAGAGCAGGACGGGTGGGAGAAAGCGCACTGGTAGGAGGAAAGCATTTAATTAAACTGAATTTGCCCATAGCCAGCCCCTGGGAAGTGCTGCCGCAGACGTAAGGGGGTCGGCTGGGGGCTACACACCGCTGTGTAAATTATATTAAATGCACAACACATGGGAAAGGGCTTAGACGTGTACCTGCCACATAATGGAAATTCAATTAGTATTCGTTTTCCTTCCCTTCCGGATCTTGATGATGCTACCAGGTGGCGCATAAAACACGCTGTGCGAGTTGGGTCAAAGTCTCACTGGGACAGTGCTGCGCTGGCAATGTTTCCCGGGCAGGTAAAGTGTGAAATGGCTGAGTGAGAAAAACAGCGGTCACGGGGCCGCAGAGAAACAAAACTCTGCCCTGAGCTCCAGCTGAGAAAGAAGTAATGGGTTCTGGTTTCCCTGGGGGAAAGCCCAAGTATCTGGAGGGTCAAAGCTCACATCCCTCGGGCCGGTCCTCGAGCCGGTGACCGTGACAATGAGAGGGACAGTAAGGCTCGGGAAGAATATTAGGAAGTCATAAAAGAAAATCAGGCGATGGGAGAGCCCGTGGAAAATGAACCTTAGCCTTTGGAATGCCTTCAGGAATTAAGTCCAGTTTCTACGGTAGGAGGTCAGGATGCACAGAGCAATAAAGAGGGCAGAGATGGGCAGAGGCTTCTGCGGCGACTAGGGTGGGGCTCAGACGTGACGCTGGGCTTTTGACTCTTCTGCGGGCTCACTGGGGTCTGTTGCGTTTCTGTTGTTCGCATTAGCTTTCAGGGTTTCCTCCCAGTTACGATATTTACACCTACTTGAGAACAACTAAAAAACAAAACTTTCCCCTTTATTATTTAATTAATCCCTCAATCTTCCCCATACATAGTAAAAATTAAGTTAAAAGAAATTTAATTTCTTAGATCATAAATTATTAATTTCCTACTACCTAGAAAGCCCTTCCTGTCTACGTGAGCCTTAAGACCTGAATGAGAAGCCACTTCATGAGGTCTTCTCTGGCTCCTTCCCTCCGGACAGTCATGCTCTCCTAACGCAAGGTAACGCTTCAGGACTTTCTGGAAAACTTCGGTTTGTGCAGTGAGTCTGCAATACACTCTTGGACAATGTTGATTTGATTAACTTTGTGTTTATTTGCAGGAGGGTTGTTTGTTTCCTGCCACTCACAATCCGTCACTATCCCCCTCCCAGCTCCTCTGTGTGAGAGGGCAACTTATTTTCTTTTGGGAGAATTATTCCTCTTGTGTATATAATTGTGCTGGGGGTGCCACTCAGCGCATCCTGCCTTCCCTGGCCCAGAGGCGGATGTGGGAACCACCACGGCCAACTGGACGCTGGTGGAACACTCTCTGGCTATTTCAGCGAGGGGATTTACGACAGAGAACGGTACTTCCAGAAATTACTGACAGGACAAAACTGGTCTACAAACAGAATGACAACCACCAGAAAGCCGAGGAAAGAGGAAGCCGAGATGCCAACTGTTGGTTTCAGGAACATGCCAGCTTAGCTGCCACCTGGGGACTAGAAGCCACCGCTGGGTTAATGTCTCCAGAACCGCGACACATCTGCACCAACAAAGCGAATGATCCCGTCACGCCTCTCAACACCTATTAGGCTAACGGCTGGATCCTGGGACCTTGGCTAGAGCCTTTGCAGAAAAATCAGATTCCCTGACGTCCATGGTCTGGAAATGAAATCACAGAAGCTGCACACACGGGGTGTCCATCTCGCTCCTGCCTTCCCAGTCCCACACAAATGCACGCGACTCGCTGAATCATTCAGAATCTTCGGGAACACTGGCCGCAAGGGAGATGGGCGAATATCGTTTTTAGCTGTTGAGCCATTAGAGTGAGTGCGGGGACCCAGGAATAGGGCGCAGTGGGCAGTGAACGTCGACCCAGCATCTGAGGAAGGGTCTTTCCCCGGTGCTTCAACTCTCGAGCCCAGTGACCACAGGGCGGAAGGAAAACGGTTGGAGCCGACCGGTCCCCACTCAGTGGCCTGCGCATCTGCCACTTCGATCCCTAAGAGGTCCTGCTTCTTGTCCTTTCGGGCTTCTGCTTCTGCAAGTTCCTTTTGGGTCCGCCATGGCCTTGTGATGATTTCCCATTTACCTGTCGTTAGCCAGAGTTGAATCTTGTTATTGACAATCAGACACCGTAACCGACAGATTTCTGATCACGTCTTCCCGATGTCGGCACTCTCGGGGTCTGACCAAATGAAGCCATAACTGTGCCCTTCGGGCTGGCGGCCACTCCCCGGTTCGAGGCGCGCTCCCGGGGTTCTGGTCTCCTGCAGCTCAGAACCGACGAAGGCCTCAGAGAGCATCCAATCGAACCCCCGTTGTCCCTTTTGAAGATGAAGAATTTGAGGCACAGACAGCAGCTGAATTCATTGCGTGTCTTGTCAGACACACTCCTTTATTGCTGACATCGTAAGAATTCTTCCTGACGTAGTTCACCCATATAACGAGCATCGTCCTTTCAACTGCACGGAAGTGTCCTTGGAAGGAAAGGCGGATAAAAAACTAAAAAACAAAAAACAGTTTTGTTTGTTGTTGTTGTTGTTTTTTGTTTTGTTTTTCTTTATTCCCCCGCTAAGATTTGTTCATTTATTTGAGAGAGAACGACAGAGAGAACATGAGCGGGAGGGGCAGAGGGAGAGGAAGAGGAAATCCAGGTTCCCAGCTGAGGAGAGAGGCTGACTCGGGCTCAGACTCATCACCCCGAGAAGATGACGTGAGCAGAAACGGAGAGTTGGATGCTTAACTGACGCTTAATAGGCCAAGTCGCCCAGGCACCTCCCCCTCAACACGTAACAGGTTTTAAGTCGTTCTTGTCATTAGCTAATAATTTTATTGTAGAAATTGTGGTCAGACTTGTGAAAATCCATAAACATCTTCTAGAAGCTTCTTTGATGAGGAAAATCATGCTCAGTGGAATGCTTTTCGGGTTTCTAATCCTCAGTGGAAAGGCTTTTGGGGTTTTTAATGCAGCCATTGATTCTCCACTTCTTAAATTTTAAAACTACAGTGAGCCCATCTGTCAAAGCCTACTGAAGTACAAACTTTGGAGATGGTCCAACCCCTCTCTTATAGCCTGTGAAGATTTCAAAATACACTCCATGTCCTCCCCACAAAAATGCTTTCTGATGAATAATATTTAACTAGATTTTTTTTTATAGTGGTGGCCCCAAGACTTTGAAAACCGTCTTCAAGAAGCTACTACAGGAACTTCTAATTTAATGAATTTTAACAGCTGTTTCTTCCTCTGGGCCCGTAAGTGGAATTTGATTTCCCTTGAGGCAATTCCATTAATTTGTTTTTATTATTTTAGGATGGCTAATATGCTTTAGCTGGCTGGGCCCTGACCCTGGGAACCGTGCGGGTGGCATGGCAATTCTGGTCCTAATCAGTGCTCCTCTGAGGGGTTCCGGGAAGACCACCCTGACGAGGGGGCGGTGTGAGTGGGGCCGTGCGCTGCCCCTCCCCCCCACCCCGCCAGACTCCATGATGGAGCATCTCTGCCAAGCACCTTGGAGAAGTTCTCAAGACAGGAGGACACTGGGCAGTTTCCTGAGGGGATAAAGAAATATTATTTCCTCTCAGCTTTGAATCTACAGACCATCCCTCAGGTGTTCAAGGCAGACCTGTTGCGATGCCCTTGCAATACAGTCAGGACGGCTGTGCTCCAGAGGCAGCTGGTCTTTTAAAAGGATGTAATTGTGGCTTCAGATTCTACACCAGAAAAATAGAGATAATGGGCCCTCTGAGTTCTCTGAGCTATTATATGTGTAAGATGTGGAATTAAAGATGAACACATTTAAAAAAATACATTGTAGGGGGCCAATGGCGGCCCCCCTCCCCAAAATATTCTGCTTTGGCATAAAGATTATTTCAAGTTGAAAAGCGGTCAAAATTCAGCGGGTTCAGGAAAAGCTCTTTTCTGATCCCTACAACCTGCAAAGAATTAAGACCTGCCCCAGGAAGAAAGCCATCACCATAGATAACCGCAGTATGATTCAAACCAGGCCCAGCAGACCGGGAGGGGCCCGGCAAGGCCTGTTTGATCGAAGTCCTCTGTGTCGCATTATTTCTCAGAGGCCTAGCAAGCACTTAATGAACACTGGCTCTTCAGTCAACTTCCTGTGAGTTGCAGTCCGTCCTTCCACATTCCCACACCCCTACCGCCTTCTCCTCAGTTCAGGAAGACGTATGTACCCACACCTCGTGCTGCCTGACCGTCTTCGGAATTGCCATGTCTGTGTGGGCTCCCTGTGCATACGCCATTAAATGTGATTTTCTCCTCCTTGTCTCTCTTGTGTCAGTCTGAGTCCTAGTCTGGCTGAAGGGACCTTGGGGGACAGGATATTCTTACTCCTCAACAACAGCTGTGAACTTACCGAAAGTTTTCTTTCAGACAGGAGTCTAATGTCATGTGATATTAGATCATCTAATATCACTTAAAACCTTCGTGCCTCATTGATTGTCATCTTCCTCTCCATACAGTGAGGGGACGGTCAGGTTCCTTTTTTTATAATTTACTGCCAGAGGAGAATTTCAAAGGGAAAAATTAGGATATTTCCTTGCAGAATCTGAGCAGTTTGGTCGATAGGAGATCTGAGTGATTTATTTCTGATTTAATAATTTCAGTCCATTTAAAAGATAGTTCCATAATGCAGTGTGGTCAGTTAAGTTCTTTCAGCCAAATTAACTTGTTACTTTTCAACATAATCAAACGAACAATGATGCATCCATTGCTAACAAAATGTTCAAATGGTTGAATCGGTGCGTTTTGTCGTAAGGACACAGGCTTTGCATTCAACTTCATGCCTACATGAAAGTGCTTAAGGGAAGGACCAAATGGTACAAGCGAAGGGGCTCCCGTCTCCATCGTAACAGTCATTCCACGACTTTCTTGACTCAGAGCGTCCAGCATTCAGAAGCAGATCACTCTGCACTTGACTGGATTGTAAATGATTCTCAGTGAACAAAACCACTGTTGCTATCATTTTTATTTTTCTGTATGTAAACCTACATTTTTATTTGATTATGGTTGCTGATTTTTGGGGTGGGCAACGCTGGGAAGTTATGGAAGTAACTAGAGGCTTTTAAAAAATACATTTGTTTTCTTATTTCAAGAGTGCACATATTCTTTGGAGAAAACCTAGAAAATTGGGTTGCCTGGCTGGCTCAGTCAGCGGAGCATGCAAGTCTGATCTTGGGGTTGTGAGTTCAAGCTCTGTATTGGGGGTAGAGATTATTTAACAAATAAATAAACAAAAAAAAGTGTGGAAAAATCAACAAAGAGTAAAGAAAGAAAAAGAAACCACCTTAAATGGCATTATTCAGAGCCAACCCTTTCTAACATTTTTTCTGTTTATTTCCTATGTGCATATATATTTCATTTTTAGAAATATATACTACTCTGTGATCTACTTTTCTTTGGCATTAAACATTATTTATGTGTCCATTTGATAAATCTCTTTGAGTATCTTCAGTTATATGTTTTTAAATAGCTACAAGATATTCAACTTGGTCCATGTTTTATTAACTTATAATCATCAAAAGATGGGAAAGATGTGGCTTTTTCTTTCTATTGTGTGTGCTGCCCTGATTTGGCTCAGTGATATATCTGAATCATTCCCAGCTGAACTTCTGAAGACTCTAAAGTTTGAAGAGCTTATAGAAATCAGGAAGTATTGTCCCTGTCAATGAGTATATGAGCCGTTTTTGGGTAAGACATATTTTCATGTTAATCTCTTTCAAATTAAAAAAAGTGCTAGCCATCATCACTGAATATGGAAAAAAATCTATAGTACATTGAATAAATACCTTCTGGCAACCAAGTCTCTTTTCTACAAATTTTAATAACCATAAATCCTTAAATATTTTTATTAAAAATGGTGAAAAAGTCACGATGTCCACATTTTCCTTTATAGTCAAATAAATTCAATGAATATTTTATAGAATTTATAACATAATGACATTAAAAAAGAGGATGTGAAGATGAATATGACATGATCCCTACCCCACAATAGCTCACATTCTGGTTGGGGACCCAGTTACGGATGTAATTTACATTTACTTGGTGTTATACTAGAAATGTAAATAAAGTATCATGGCAGCTTATAGGACTTTGAGATTAATTTTGATTGGGGAACTGGGGAAAGCTTCACAGAGGAATTAGCATTTCAGTTTGTCTTAGAATTCCCTAGACACAGACCCTGATGTGAAGATTCACGTGCAAGTGATTTACTGAGGAAGTGTTCCCAGAAGAAACTGGTAAGGAAGCAGACAAGGAAGGGAAACCAACCAAGCATAAGGGCAAGATTTCCAAGTCCTGCAGAAGTAGCTTGAACCTAATACTGGGGAGAACTTGGGAGTGTGCCTTCTACTTCAGGACTGGTCTGATCCAAAGAAAGCAGGGCTTTCATCATCCTGCCCTGGTCATTCAGGGACTGAGGGCTGCCCTGGAGTTGGGGTGAGGAGACGGGGCAGGATCTAAACTCCCAGGCTCTTGGACTTCATCCCTTGCATGCACAATGGCTCCAGTACCCACAGGACAATCTTCTAAGAGTCGTAGGTATAAGTTACTAGAATCAAAAACTGAGAAGCCAAGAGAGGCACACAGAAGCAAGAAAAGGGATCTGAGAGGCTCTGTGTGAAACACTGACAGTATTCATTACAGTGTTAGACATGGAACAGAAGGGAGTAGAGCTGCGACAGATTAGGAAATAGGGAAGAACATTCTAGACCTATGATGTCCAATAGATCATTCTCTAGTCCCACGTGGCTAGTGGCTACTGTACCGGACCATGCAATATAGAACATTTCCATCTCCAGAAAAGGTTCTTTTGGACAGCGTTTTGTCTAGACCAAGAGTAGTATTCATAAAATCATGGCAATGAGAGGGAATGAAGAGTTCAGTAGAGCTACAATGAAGACAGATGGTTGGAACACCGGCTGTGCTAAAATTGTAAAAGTCATTGATCTGCTGGTTGTAACATCTCAAACAGAGCTGTTGTTCAGTGGAACCCTCCTACTGTAAGGACGCATCCTGGAAACACACCAACATTGGGCAGCATCCATGTTTGCATCCTGTATTCATTGTCTCCAAAGTCGACCTTCTGTTAGGCCAATTCGCGCCTTTAGCCGAAGACCTTATCTCTACTTTGGTCTCCTGGCCTCTCTCTTCCTTTGGTTCCTGGCCCAGCCATCTCACCATCCCTTGGTCCACTGCCTCCTCTCTCAGATCCGGGCTTGAATCTTTAATCCCGATTCAACAGTTTGGACTTCCTAACTAGCATTTTGAATTGCCGACCTTCTCTTACCAACTACTTATAAAGAACATGAAAAGGTAAGAAATGGATGGAGGCAAATAAGAAGAATGGATTTCAGGAGGCTGAGCATACAGAGTAGACGACGGTAAGGAGTCAGTGGGGATGGAGAAATGAAAGAAACAAAACAGAGGGGAGAAAATAGAATAAGAAAGTTTAAGGAACTACAGACTTTTAGAAAAATAATCTCTTCCTTGACTTCTGGTAGAAAGAATGTTTTCCCATCAACACTATGTGCTGTAAAAGGGAAACCAAGGCTACTGTACGGTTAAGTTCTTACTGGTCTACCTGCTTCCTACAGAGTGAAATCTTAACGCCATCCTCTCATCAACCTATATTATTTTCTACATATGGAATCTATAAGAGAAGAAAATGACACTATTGCAAGCTTAAATCATAGAATTCATAATTTTAAAAAGTTTTAAATTGTGGCAAAAGACACATAACAAAATGTACCTTCTTGACCATTTTTAAGGTATATATGGTTCAGTCATGTTAAATACAGTCCCCTTGTTGTGTAACCAATTTCCAAAAACCCTGTACCCATTAAGCAGTAATTCCTCATCAACCCCCTGGCCCCATTCTTGGCAACTATCATCCTACTTTCCCTTTCTATGAATTTGACTACTCTGGGTATTTCACAGAAGTAGAATTACGCCGTATTTGTGTCCTCACGAGTGGGGTTTATTTCACTTAGCTTAATATCCTCATGGTTTATCTGTGCTGTAGCATGTGACAGGATCTCCCTCCTTTTTAAAGCTGGATAATCTCCCACTGTATAATAAGCCGAGTGTCGCTCCCTCATCCGGATATACCACACTGTGTTTACCCAGTCGTCTGTTGACAGACACTCAGGTGGCTTCCATCTTCCAGCTGTTGAGAATAACACTGCTACGTACATCAATCACGCTGTTCTTACAAGCAGATCTTCTAGAACACAGACTCAGCTTGGTACAAGGCATCATCCTCTTCAACGTCACGTGGGACATATATATTTAATGATCACAACAGAACCTGAAAATGTATTGAGATATTTAAAACCATCAAAAGCATTGTTTTTGGAAGCAAGATTCCTTAGTCAGATATTTTGTTTTATTTATATTCTATTTCACGGACCCTGGAGTTCCTAGTGATTACAGATTCAGAAGAAAAATTTTGAAGATATTTAATATATTACTCTGCTTTCAGGTTACCATTATATAAGAAATCATTAAATTACATTCAGTATATTCTGATTTCTAAAGCAGAGATGGCTAATCTAACGCCTATTAGCATGATTGTGAAGAAACAAGCACGGGAAAAAAATTGGTTGTGGGTAACATTGTATCTAAGCAGTTTCCAATGCTTATTGACTTCATTGCAACTATAAAGACTTGTGCTTCAAAGGATGTGAATCCTTGTCTGCATCAAATGTTGGGAGACTAAAAATGGCATTTGTGTGTGGTTAATTTGGGGTAGAATGTCCTCAGCCAGATGCCAGAACAGCATGATTTCAAATAGGCCCTTTCAGGGCTGAACTTAACCCCAATACACGAGGCAAATCTTTTTAGAAAGATGAAGAATTCCTCAGCCAATTCAGCCAAGTTTCACCAACCATAATTTTTACTGTTATGAATGCCTTCTCTCAGGATTTTTGTTCCTTTTTTGGGAATCTGTTAAATTGCATGGTGAGGTCTTTTTCGCACCACACGCACTTGTGGTCCCAAACCAACGAGAGGCCGCACAGCGCATCTGCGAGGCTGGTAAGCAAGCTCACAGCACAGTCACAGTGAACATAGAGAATGTCCCGACTTTCTGAGTGACGGGGGTCTCCTAGGGTGGGAGGGGGAGTGTGTGATCTTGGACGAAATAACAAACACCCGGGCATTTAGCTGCATCATTTGGGGAAAGACATTTGGTCAGTCCCTTAGTTTCACTAACCAGAAAAATCAATCTCTGTATCTATGATACACAATTTTATTTCTTCGGTCTTTTTGGCTTGTTAAGGAATTTCTATTTAACCTGAACATCCCCCTTATTTGTTCTCCATCAAGGGGTAAGTGCTCCTGTAATATTCCAATCTTCTACCTTTTTGTTTAAACTCCTCCATGTGAACACCAGTAGGACAGCCCTCCTGAGTACAAGGACTTGGCTTTCTGCTTTCTGTATCTTGGTACTCTTTAAAAAGGAGCACGGCGGGCACAAGAGACCAACATGCAAAAATCCGAGCCCGCTGGCAAAGGTGGTGAGCACGGCCCACGGACGTCCTTGGTTTCCTACACTAAACCCCATCCCTGAGTGGGTAATATATGTTCTCTTTCATTCCAGCTCTTTTCCAAGGGATATAATTTGGTCACATGGGCACTGTCCTCTAAACCAGCCCGAACAGACGATGAGTTGTCCGACTGTGTACATGGGCAAAGGCCTCAGGCAGAATTTGAGGCTGTGGTGGACAGTGACCCCGCATGGGGAGACGTTTCCTGGAAACTGAACTTCAGCCGAAACCAGGGGTTTAAAAAAGGTAAGAAAGTAAATGTCAGCTTCTACCACTGGAATAAGTTATTGACAGTGGATTAGGGCAAAAAAGAAAAAAAAAATCATAGTAATTATCTATCCATCCCTATCAACTGTCCCTTTGGTAATTTAATACTATTTCCACTGGGTTTTAAAATGATTTCTCAATGTTCATATTGGTATGTGCATGAAAACAATATACTTTAAAATACATGAAAACATAAAATATAAAAACTTTGATTGTCTGCTCATTTGATTTTCCTCCTTTTTTGGGTTCACGGGTCTCAATGGGAACGCTGTAGCCTAACCTGTCACACGATTCTGTCTGGAGAACAGCAAGTGAAAGATATTTACAAACGGTGAAGCACGGGGCGCATGGGTGGCTCAGTCGTTTAAGCCTCTGCCTTCGGCTCAGGTCATGATCCCGGGCTCTTGGAATCGAGTCCCGCATGGGGCTCTCTGCTCATTGGGGAGCTGCTTCCTCCTCTCTCTCTCTGCCTACTTGTGATCTCTGTCTGTCAAATAAATAAATAAAATATTTAAAAAAAAAAAAAGATGAAGCATATCCTCGTGTTTCTTTCTTCTTTACCCTGAAACGATCTACTTGCGTTTAGGAAAAGACTTTATTTCTTTGCTTCACTTCGATCAATGCAACGTATTTGGCGGAAGCACGTGTGACTCCGGGCTGCAGATCTTGGACAGTCCCCCGAGGACAGCCCGAGGGACGCAGGGCGACGAGGAACTAGCACAGACGATGTCCCTGAGGAGGGGAACCGGCACCAGCTCTGGCTCGACTCCTTGGCGGCTGTGCGCGCTGCGCCCCTCGGAGCTGGTCTCTGGGTCTGGCGACCGCGACGTCTATCTCGCAGAGTTGTCTTAGGGACGGAGCGGGTGTGAGGTGCTGCGTAGACTGGGACGCCCCCGCGGATTTAGGACGTCATCGTACGCAATCTGGGGAGGAGAACTCCATGGACACCGGCAAAGGAGTCCTCGCTCCGGGAGGTGGTCGGCGTCCCCCGTGACAGACACGGGAAAGCACCCGCTGGGGTGGCCCCGCTCCGTCCTGACCGGGCGGTGCCGACCTGGTCCGTGGGAACAACTGTCGCGGCGGCCGCTGTGTCCGCGCTGCTTCGTGCCGTTTCCAGTCACTGTCGCCGACACAGCCGGGGCTCCTGGGAAGCTGTGACGCATCCGCGCCCCGAGCACGGCCCGACGGCGCTGCCGTGCGCTCGAGGCTCCCGCAGGACGAGGACTCACGGGGTTCGGAGATTCGAAGCACAATTCGCGCGGGGCGTCGGGGTCACTGTCGGGTGCGGCTCCCGGAGCTCCTCGAACCCCGCGACACAAGCTGCTCCGGGAACCGCTTTACGGATGAGGAAACCCCCGTGCGGGGAGGCTGAGGGACGCGCCCCGGCCGCGCCTCTGTGAGAGCAAGACGGGGCGTGCGGCCGGGAGGCCCGTGTCATACCCGTGTCTATACCCGGGTCCTTGCCCGCGTCCTTACCCGGGCCCATACCCGCGTCCTCACCCGCGTCCGTGCCCGCGTCCTCACCCGCGTCCGTGCCCGCGTCCTCACCCGCGTCCGTGCCCGCGTCCGTACCCTCGTCCTTGCCCGCGTCCGTACCCGCGTCCTTGCCCGGGTCCATGCCCGCGTCCTTGCCCGCGTCCGTGCCCGCGTCCTTACCCGGGTCCGTACCCGCGTCCTTACCCGGGTCCGTACCCGCGTCCTTGCCCGCGTCCCGGACGGTCTCTGCGGCCACAAGCAGGGGCCTGGTGTCCTCCATCCGTGTCGCCGTGTCCCGAGCCACAGACTCGGACTTCGACGTTACTCTCCTCAGTCCACACCACACGTGCGGGACGCGTACATCCCGCGTCTGGCCGGTCCCGCGGGCCGCCCTGCACGACCTGCGTCGTCTCCCAGTCCCCGCGGCACAGCGGTCGCGGCGGCAGGGTGGGGACAGACCAGTCCTGTCGCCTCTCCTTTCCGCCTTACTTCCCCTCCTCGGACACCGTGTGAGCGCGGGGGTCCGCGGGCGCCGGCCCTGGCCCCGCACACCCGCAGCCCGGCCAGGCGCAACGGGTCTGTGGCAGGTGGCAGGCGGCTGGACACCGTGAGGCCTTGGCTTCCCCGTTGAGAACACAGGCACGTCAGGCTTCCTTGAAAGACTACAGTGAGGGACAAAGAGAGCATTTTGTAAAGTGCCTCTCCTAAAGTAAACGCTTAATAAATACTGATTCCTTCCATTTTTGGTTGGAGGAAATCATCCCAGTCATAGCAGTATTTTTACTTTCTGCTTGTTAAAAACCCTCCCAGAAGCAAACTGAGGGTTTTGGAGGGGAGGGGGCTGGGGCTTGAGGGAGCCTGGTGGTGGGTATCAAGGAGGACATGGATTGCATGGAGCACTGGGTGTGATGCATAAACAATGAATCTTGGAACATTGAAAAAATAAAATAAAATTAAAAAAAACCTAAAACCACCTATTTGTCTGAATTTCTCAGAGTAGCTGATACCTAGAAAGGTTTTTAGTATAGTCAAAGACTTAGCGCTTGTCACATACTTCACAATATAGGCCGTCGCGGGTGATATCGGATACCCCAGAGGACGGCCCCTAACAAAGCCTGCCTTCAGTGTGTTCTGCCCATCTCAGGGACTGACTAGTTTAGCTGACATGAGTCACATGTATCATTAGGAAATGGTCACGATCGTTTGTTTGGATTAAGTTCTCTGTTCTGGCCCCTGAAGTCACAGCGATCGCAAACTCAGGAGGCTGTTTTTGAAATAACAAAGCAGAACAGTGTAAAGGGACGATTCTGGCTGCTGTTTCTGGACATGCCTTTTATTTGTTTTTTAACAAGCTGATACTCCTGGACAGAGAACCATTCCTCTGCAGATCTCTGGAAAATTTGTTGAGTGTGAAGAAGTATTTTATGAACATGAGAGCTTGTCAGAAGCCTTGAAAAGAGGGATTCCAATGGTAATTTTTGCAAGAATAGAGACATCAATGTCTCTTCAAGTTAGAAAAATCTGGAGGAAAAACATTATCTAATATGGTCTGGCACATAAACTTTCTGTTTAGGAAATACTTGGCAAAGTCAAGGAAATTAGATTATGAAAGAGACCCCTGAGGGAACTAGAACACAACCAGAGCGGGGGAGAACGCGAAGTGAAACTGAAGAACTCCTGTGTCCTCCAACATGTGAAGATTAAAAGACAATTAGGAAGAAGGAAGGAAGGAAGCAAGAGAGGAAAAGAAGAGAGAGAGAAAAAGAGGGAGGGAGGGAGGAAGGAAGGAAGGAAGCACACGGTAGAGAGGTTGTTATACTGCCAGAGATGGAAGATGGAATGAGACCCTGAACCGAAGAAGGGATGACTGATGCCAACCAACCTTCCCCAGCTACAGACTATGGAAACGAACGGTCAGAGCACCAAGGGTTCTGGGCAGCCTGCTACGAACGTTAGTCTCTGGTTTGGTTCAGTCAATTTGCGAATAGACATGAAATTGTCTAGGACTTCATCTACGCCCTAAACCAGATAAACTTCACATATTAACAAACTGAAACAAGAGACCAGAAAAGCAGCCGGCTTCCTGGAACATAGGAAATGGCAGATGCCCAGCTACAAGCAATGCAAAAAGGAATGCAGTGTGAGTTTCAAGGAGCGGCAAAACCCAACCATCTCCCCAGACAACCACAGGGAAAATGTTGACACTTTGAAGCAAAACAGTAACTAGCCCTCAGTACAGTAAGAACCTGTGGTCGTGGGAGCACAGTGGCACTTTTTTGTTGTTGTTGTTGATGGTTTAAGTAGGTTCCACACCCAGTTTGGAGCCCAGCTCATGCGTGAATTCACAACGCTGAGATCAAAACCTGAGCTGAGATTAAGAGTCCGGTGCTTGACGAACTGAGCCACCCAGGTGCCCCACAGTGGTACTTCTGAGACTAAGATGGCCCATGGTTTCTGGTGAAAAATCCCAAAGAAACTAAGTTTCCTAAAAATTTTTTTCAAAATGAAAATGCAATTGACTTGGGTTTAAACTGCATTTTAGAACACGAGTAATGGTCCCTCAAATGCAAAACATCTCAATTCTCAGCATTTTCCACATACTGTTGTCAAATTCTTCATAAAATTGCTCAATAAGATGTGTAATATGCATAGTAGGATTTTAACGTAGTTAAAATTAGAATAATCAATTATCAGTTTCCCAACATGAGAGTAATGAGGCTACTTAACCAGGTAGGACTTTTACAACATCCCTTGGTAACAATTTTAGTTGTGCTTAAATATGTAGGAAAAAATTAAAAGAGGTCAATATGGGATTCTAAGGTGAATTAATCAGAAAACCTTCCTGCTAGGTGGGGAAACTGCCCTCCTCAGCAACAGTTGGCTGGGAGACTCACAAGAGCTTTGAGACATTGTCGAAACATTGGGATGTTCTTTGGAATACAAAGTCGATTTGATGACCAAACACATTTAACACTCTCTGCCAAAAAGTAGAATTTCTCTTTTTAAAAATTTTCTCATTTTAGTATTTATTCCACTGGGGAAATGTTTCTGACATGCATGAAATTTAACTTTGCAAGACTAAGTTTATTCTGGTGAAAATATTGGTATTTAGAGATGTAACATTACACATAAAAGTAAGTAAACCATGATTTCTACCTAGGTGAGGGTGCTCTGAGGTGTGCTGGGTTAGACTTTTCAGAAAATAGATCAGGTTAAACTTGGACAAGCACATATTTTGAAGAACATAACTTTGGCAGAGACGTTGACCAGAAATACTTAATCTGAGTTTGAGGTGTTAGTGTGATCACTGCTATTGGACTTCCCAGAGGATCAACTGAAAGAAAAGAATTAAATAGTCATGGTCAATGACATCTAGCTCATCGCTGGAAGGCTGGAGAGATTGTGTATGTTTCCAGTGAATGTTTGTCACAGCAAACATGGAAACAGCACAGCTCTTGTTTTTGTTTTTTGAAGATTTTGTTTATTTATTTGGCGGAGACAGAGATCACAAGTAGGCAGAGAGGCAGGCAGAGAGAGAGAGGAAGGGAAGCAGGCTCCCTGCTGAGCAGACAGCCAGACGCAGGGCTCAATCCCAGGACCCCGAGATCATGACCTGAGCCGAAGGCAGAGGCTCAACCCACTGAGCCACTCAGGCCCCCCAGCAGAGCTCTTGTAATTCACTTAGTAATATCTGGAAAATCTGCTGCTATAGACCAAAAGTTTGTGTCCCTCCCAAAATCTACATGTTGAAACCTAATCTCCAAGTGATGTTATGAGGAGACAGACTCTTTGGGACATGACTAGATTAGAGAAGGGAGCCCTCATGAATGGAATTGTTTTCCTTATAAAGCACACCACAGAGAGCTCTCTCATCTTTCTGTCACATGAGGGCACAGGGAGAAGACGGCCACCTTACGAATCCGAAACAGGCTCTCATGAGACATCAAAACTGCCAGCATCTGGCTCTTGGACCTCCCAGCCTCCAGAACACTGAGAAATAAATGTTTGCTTTTAAGCCACCCATCTATGGTATTTTATTAGAGCGGCCCAAATGGACGACAGTAGTCTACAGTCATAAAACCCAGGAGTAAACACACTAAAATTCAATTAAATCTGGCTCTATCAGTTAACCTTTGCTGTGTAACAAGCTGCTTTAGAACTCAGTAACTTAAAACAACGCTATTTATGTAGCTCTCTGTTTTGTGGGTTAGCAGTTTGGGCCACGCAGTTCTCCTTGTCTTTGTTGATTTCGGTTGGTATTACGAGCTGAATTGTGTCACCACACCCTGCCCCCGACCTCGTCCCCTCAAATTCATATGTTGAAGTGCAAACCCCCCAGCACCTCAGAAGGTCACTATATCTAGAGATAGGATCTTTGCAGACGTAATTAAGGTAAAGAGAAGTCATTAGGCTGTGCCCTAATCTAATGTGATCGGCGTCCTTCCTTATAAGAGGAAATGTGGACACAGCCATGTGCCGAGAGAAGGCGATGCAGAGACACAGGGCGAACGTCATGTGAGCATGAAGACAGCTGACTGTCGGCCAAGGAGGGGAGCCTGGGATGACAGATCCTCCCCTTACAGCCCTCAGAAGGCGCTGACCCCGCTAACACTTTGACCCCAGGCTTTGAGCCTCCAGAACTTTGAACACAAATTTGTGTTGTTTCAGCCGGTCAGTCTCGGGTGTTTTGTCCCAGCAGCCCTGGCCGACTCATACAGCTGGGCTGTCTTACGCATGTTGGCAACGTGCGTGTGGCCGGCCTGGCTGCTTATGATGGATTCAGCAGGGATATCTTAAGGAACTGGGGCCTCTCCCCGTTGTTCTTTCCACCTCCAACAGGCCAAGCTAATTCTCATGGCGTTTGCAGATTTCTAGGAAACAAGAGCAGAAGGTGTAAGAGGCTCTTTGAGGCTGAGACTCAGAACAGCCACAGTATCGCTTTTGCCATATTCTGTTGATCAAAACAAGTCCCAGGGCCAACAGAGACTCAACAGCTAGGAAAGTGGACTCCCCCTCTTAGTGGAAGGACATACAGGGTATCATGGCCGTCTTTGTCACCTGCAGACTGCAACAGCCATCGGACACCGTGACACGAAACTTTCCACAGAGGACGAGTATGGGTCAAGATTATGCTTCAGTATCGGGGCGCCTGGGTGGCTCAGTGGGTTAAGCCTCTGCCTTCGGCTCAGGTCATGATCTCAGGGTCCTGGGATCGAGCCCTGCATCGGGCTCTCTGCTCAGCGGGGAGCCTGCTTCCCCCCACCCCTCTCTGCCTGCCTCTCTGCCTGCTTGTGATCTCCGTCTGTCAAATAGATAAAATCTTAAAAAAAAAAAAGATTATGCTTCAATATCAACTCTGGAAACCTCTTCACTGGAACTTTCTATCAAAATTACAGTGAGGCCAATGCCAAATAGTAAGGACTGGGTTGTTATACATCATAGATGCATCTGAGTACATTCTATCCCCATAAACAAATAGTTTGTGTCAAGCAGATGCTAACATACAAGACTGGATCACTGATTTTAAGAAGAAAGTGAAATCCCTATCCAACGGGCTGGTTATTAGGTTTTTAGTTTTGAGGTTATCATTGACAACAGACTTCATTTGCATTGTTTTAACACAATGGATTGTCTGGGCAATTTTTTTCAGATACTTTCATATTACCCTTTTAAGTGTCTACTATTGGTTAATAATTATTTAATAATTCACTTATTGTATAAACAGATATTAAGGACCTATGACTTACAAGGTTCCAGTAAAACATCAGCAAACAAAAAGGACTTGATTTTTACTTTCCTAAAACTTCAGTAAAGAAGATATAAAGTCAATAAAAAGCACCCATAAAAATATAATTATATTAGTTAATATAATTATAACAATATAAATATAAGTAAAATGGTAAAAATTTCTATGATTATAACATAAAATGAGCACTAAATGGCAAAGTGAATGAGTCAGAGATGCCCCTTTCTTTATGGAGCTCCCTTCCTAGCGTGAGAGAGAGCCCAAAATACCAACGCACTAATTCATTAAAAATAAACAAGGACTAATTAAAGATTAGACAAAATTAATGCTATAAAAACAAATGAACAGAGGAGAAGACAAAAGTAGGGCCATCTTTAGAGACTGGGAGCCAAGGGAAGGTACTATTTAAGCTGAGATCTAAAGATGAAAGAAGTTGAGAAGAGGTAGAAAATTTCTAGGCAGAGGAAACGGGAAGACCAAAGCCCTGGGGGTTGAAGATCTTGACGCCACCAGGCAGACTTAATGGAAGTCCAGTGACTTCCACTGGGGTATAAGCCCCACGAGACAGGAGGCAGATCACGCAGGCCTTCCCGATCAGGAGACAAGTCTGGAGTTTATTCTACTCCAGTAGAAGTGGGAAGCCGCTGACGGATTTTAAGCAGAAAGTAAAGCATCTATTCTAAGAATCATCTACCGCTGTGTGGAGAACAGATTAAGAAGATTATACTTTCCTGGAGAGCAAGAGGGGGGCAGGGGAGTTCCCTTTGGACCTGACCACACTAACGCCAGTGGAAGTCAGTGCGGGTGCGCTGCGGGAGGGCGGCAGGGGAGAGAGCTTTGCCCTCGGTCACAGCCAGGTCAGACGTTCCTAGAGGTCAGTTCTGATCAGAAAATGGATACTTACTCTACTATTTTTTCAAAATACATTTATTTTGATACCACTTCTCTATTTTGACAGGAGAGAAGCAGAGTTGAGAGCTACTTTAGTTGGTGCAAATAAAATGTCAAAAGCAATGTATCGGTCTACTGACCTCTTCAAAAGAACTAAAAAATGTCATCATTTTTATATTTGGAAATTCACTCTCACTTTGTTCTGTTTTGATCTGTGTGGTTTGCTTTAAAGATAATACTGTAGCTCCTCCAGCCTGTGTCTCTTGCAGTAGCTTTTAACCAAACACATTAAAATTCTGACCTGTAATAATTCATTTTTGACTGTACCAACTTATTTTTTCTTTTTACATTTTCATTTACCTTGACTCTCCTGTTAAGCTGTAAGCTTCTTTTCAATGTCTGAATAATCCAGTTCTTTTTTTTTTTTAAGATTTTATTTATTTATTGGACAGACAGAGATCACAAGTAGGCAGAGGCAGGTGGTGGCGAGGGGAGCAGAGAGCCCCCGCTGAGCAGAGAGCCCGATGTGGGGCTCTATCCCAGGACCCTGGGATCATGACCTGAGCTGAAGGCAGAGGCTTTAACCCACTGAGTCACCCAGGTGCCCCAGAATAATCCAATTCTTTGGTCCACAGTTTTCATAAACTTGAAAAGAGTGACCCATTCATCTTTGGATCTTGAACAAAAAAATTGTGCATAAAAAAAATAGATGATCTGTTTATGGGATGGAATTTGGGTGTTCTGTCCTCAAGGAGGTTGCTGGTGACTTGCGGGGGAGGGTCAGCTGTGTAAAAAAAATGACACATAGTGTTAGGAAGTGTAGCAGGGGAAGAGTGTCATGATAGGGAGATCCCAGAGAGAAAGGAGGAGGATTTCCTCCTTGTGTCAGGAAGAACATGAAAGGGGCCTAGGCCGGGGGAGCAGGTGGAGGAAACATCACACAAAGAAGATACAGGAGGTATTCAGAAGTTACAAAGTTCCAAAATCCTTAAAGGTGCTAAAATGTGCTAAAAAGGAGCACCATATAGAAAGAGACAAAGTCTAGAGGTAAGCAGGGGGAGAAACATGCATGACTGTAGGTCAGGTTATGGAGTTTGAACTTTAACAGGCAGTGAGGTAGGGGGCAGGGACAGGTCTTACCATGGATAAGCTGTCTCACAGCAGTATGGTCAGACTGGCGTTGTGCAAAGAGCACTTCGTATAGCTGGAATGAGTCCAAGTGCACTGGGACTGACCTGGCAAGGTGCTGATGGTGTAATAAAACAGATGAGGGAGGGCTACAACCTTCAATAAAGAAGAGACCATGGAAATGGAGAAGCAGGATCGATTCAAGAGATTTACAAGACGGAATGGACAAGACTTGATGACTAGATAATGAGAGTTTGGGAAGAAGGAGGCATTGGAAAGATTCCAGATTTATGACTCAAAAGACAGGTAAATCATGATGTCACCCACCAAAGCAGAGAAGACAAGACTTGCTGTGGGGGAGTGGTGCAAACTGACCGTAGGAAGGAAAAATCAGTCCTTGGGGACACTTTGAGCGTGGGGTCACAGCAAGCCTTTAGCATAGAGGCGGCCATGTCTTGGTGTCTTACGTAACAGACAAACACATTTTTACCTAATGCTCTTAATAAAACGTACACCTCTGTTATCTCTGCATAGCATCTTCTGTATTGTAATTTCTTCACCCCTTAGAAAAATCTGCATTTTTTTCCCTGAACTGTCTGTCCCATTTAATGGTGACACATCCCACCCGCTTAACCAAGCTCATCACGCCAGAGTTACTATCAACTCCTCTGTCTTTCTTACTAGTCAGATACCACAGGTCACTCAGAATGCTCCTAGCCATTCTCTTCCCCCCTCTTCGGGGTCACTGTCTTGTCCAGCAAACCCTTCTACTGCTGTAGACACCCCCCCCCCAGCCCGTGCCAGCCAGCTTCTTTCTCTAGACCCTAACTGCTCTTCCTGCCTTTGCATTTTCTGGACCATTTGTCCCTCATACTATTCACAGATCAACTTTTCTGTAACACAGGCTGAGTCTTACTGCTTTTTGAGTTAGAAACCTCTCATTTAAGCAATAACACCTCATTGCTTAAATAGTCATGTACAAATACCTCCATGACTCACAATCTGGCTCACACTTATTCTCCAGACAGCAAGTCACTTCTCCCTTCACAAATGATACCTAAATTGTGATTCAAAACCACTCTGATATCTTGGTTGTATGACCTTGTGTAGTTTCAGGTAGGTTTTGGACAGGTGGGAAGAGGGATTCTACCCCACCACTGCCAGCACACACCCATCTTGAGACTCGGTTCCAAAATTAAAAAGCTAAGGATACTGCTAGGAGTCGAATTGTGTTTCACCCAAAAATATGTTAAAGTCCTAACCCCTGGGACCTATGGGTGTGACCTTATTTGCAAATTGGTCTTTGCAGATGGGATTAAGTCAAGATGAGGTCGTTAGCGTGGGCTCTACTCCAGCGACTGGCATCCTTATGAAGAGGGACGTTTGGACAACAGTGGCACAGGAAGAAGGACATGTGGTAATGGGGGCAGAGATTGAAGAGCTGTAGCTATGAGACAAGGAATGCCAAGGATCGATGGCTACCCCCAGAAGGGGCAAAGAAGGATTCTTCCTTTCAGGTTTCAGAGGGAGCACGGAACCGCTGACATTCTGACTCTAGACCTCTAGCCTCCGGGAGGATGAGACACCCTATTTCTGCTGTTTCAAGCACTGGATTTGTGGGAGTTTGTCATGGCAGCCCTCAAAGCTCCAATAGATCCCATACTTTGTGAGACTGAGTGACCACAGAGCCTGGCTTCCCGAAGCCCCCCGCATTTCTGGCGGGTGCAGCTGCTCTGAGAGTGTGCCTGCGAGGCAGAGGCACCGCAGATCTGGAGAAGGGGCCACCACTGCCCTGTGATGACCACACTCGCGAGTCCTCCCTGAAGAATTTACCATCCAGGGCCTTCTGTTCAAGAGAATGTTTACAAATGTACTTTTCAGGTTCTTGATCTTAATTCCATTCAAACAGACAAAGCCACATCTTCATCCAAGGGGAGGAGCGGCAGCGGGTCAGGCACCTCTGAAGCACGCCTTGGCACCCAGCTCCCTGGGACGCCCGTTTCCACGCAGACTCACTTGTTGATAACAACTGTGAAAAGTTTCCGAGGCCTGTTCTCGGAAAAGGGCTCCTCTTTGTCTTTTTTCAGCATTGTGATGTACTACGCTGTCAACGCCTTTACATCTTACTTTTTCTCTCTGCTGGTGTCGCCGGGAGTGATATTTGAAAAAAGCAGTAAAATTCCACTTTTAACCTCGTAAGGATCTTGTGGTATTTTCCTCTTCCAACTTTATCAATCTGGCTTCACTTCATTCATTTCTCGGATAACACGCGCTCTTCCATGTCGCCTGGCTTTTGCACGTGTGTGTTTCCTCACCTCAGATGTGCCCGGTTCACTTCCTCCGGACGAATGCCTTTGCTTCTCTGATGCCGACAGGCCCGGCGCTGTCCCGAGCGCTGCACAGACGGGATCACACGTGTATTCTCGGCCCAGTGATCTAGGCTTCAAAGGTCAGAGAGGGGTAGGGATGGTATTAGAAACTGGCCCTTCCAGATGACAGAATGTGATCTGACTTTGGGCTCTTCCCACGCTCGAAACCTCCCCTCACTTCCCTCGCTGAATACCTATGTTTCCCTCTCCAGGTTCCCTTGGAGTTTTGCACCCGCTTTCACTGGGACTCAGCATATTTTAACTACTTACGCGGGTTTGTGGCCCCGGTTGGTTGAATTGCAAAAGGCAAGAAAACTGTTCCTCTTTCCACCTGCTCCAGTGGTGGCACACGGCAGGTGCCTATACATAGTCATTGAACGGGTTGGTGCTGAGTGAACGCACGGACTACAGAATTACAGCATATCCTATTCGGCTGTGAATTTGGAGAAGACAGAGACCTTCCCTTTTGAAATTTTGAGTCCCCAGAGCTGAACAAGAGTCTGTTGGTTGAAGGAACACGTGGTCGGTGGATAAATACTGGAGTGGATTGTAGCTGATCAGAAGCCCCGCGTGTGGCAGTTTTCCCTCTGTATTTTATAAGGTTTGGGAGAGTGATAAGGGATCAAAACCAAAATTTTATCTAATCTCTGTTAACCTCAGATTGAACGTAGCTAATCGAGCTTCATGGTAAGGACTATAATCTAATTTCAGGATCAAGTAAATGAAAATATTAAAATTGAGAAGTAGTTAAACTTTTTTCATTCATTTGTATATTCATTCACATACTTACTTACCTTGGAAGTTGAGAAAGCACACTAGAGCTGAATAATTTGCAATCCTCTTTTTTTTTTCCCTTTTTTTTCTGCCACCATCGTTGGAAGCCTATGGTTGGGGTAACCAATTAGGCCGGCCACTGAGCTACCCGTCAAAGACAACCACTGTGGTAGATGGGATCACCAATGACATATAAAGTAGTACGGGGCTCATAAATGAAAGTAATGGTTCTCAACGTGTGATTCAGGGACACATGGGGTCCCCAAGATCTTTTCAGGGAATCACAGATGGAAACAGTTATTATGACAATACTGAAACCTTATTTGCCTTTTTGTTCTCATTCAGTGGATTCCCCCGACATTATGTGATATGTAACACAATAGCAGATAGAATGCAAAGGTCTATATGCAAATCCAGCTACCTTTAATGAAGCCAAACATTAAAAAGATTAGCGAAAACTTAAAATAATGCTTCTCTTCTACTTTTTGGGGGAAAGAGTTATTTTTCATAAAGATGATATCTTTTGTGTTAAAATCTAATGGTTTTATAATAGTTATTTTCAAATAAATAAATACTTATAAAATTTCTCAGTTTTAATTTTGAATATGATACTGATAGATATAACCCACATAAACAAAAGTACGTTGGGGTCCTCAAGAATTTTAAGACTGTAAAAGTCTTCTGAGACAAAAAAAAAAGTGAGAACCACTAAATTAGCCAAACATGGGCTAACAAACAGTTTCAAAACCCACGGCCCTCTCAGTTGGTGTGTAAGTTGGGTGTAGAGGCAGGAAGTGCATCACTCACATGGTTTAGGACCTCCCCCCTCCTCCTTACCTTATTCCTGTGAACACACACCCTCCAGCAGGCCAACTCTAATCTGCTTCTCTGGGAATCTGCAATTGGAACTGGATATTTCTGGCCTGAGCCCAAACTCTGGTGTCCATTCTTCCTACTGCAAAGCTCTCAAAACATTCTTCTCCCAACACTGTGAAGCCTCAACTCCTACATAAAATCTGTTAAGGAAAACTAATTACAATCAGCTACTGGAGAGTGTGTTAATTATGTAGTTACTGAAATGTTCTCTCAATACAGAAGTCATTCACTGACGGGGAAAAATACAATAACTCAATTACTGTTGCAGAACCTCTAATATATTTTTATTAAATTTTATATTTTTATCAATAAAAAATTGGTCCTCATACATTTTCACTTTAATTAAATTTTTAAAAACAGTGTGATGTTCACCTCTCTTCTTATGGCGAAGTAGCCAGCAACATTTGTACATCTATTCAAGAAATATTTATCGATCACCCACTCTGTATTAGCTACACTCTGTGAATGTTTGTAAATACCCAGCCTACAAAATTTTGCATATCTTGTGGCCGTCTCTGATGAATAATCCTTGAACCTTGGCTTTTGTAACATGAACTGACTCGAGATCAGAACAAACATAAAATTTTGCATAAAATTGTTATTATAATTTGTTAACATAGGTACCTGTTTTAAATGGACCACCCGGACAATTAAAGTAGCAACCTTTGCCCAATTAGATCTTCCAAGGGAAGCTGGACATGTAAACTGCAAAGTCGGTAGCAGAGCAGTCAGAGAAAAGGGAGGACATGTAGTTTAGGTTAATGAATGGTTATCCCCACTGAAAAGATCACGATAGAGAAACAAAGAGGGACATCCGACCATGCACTAAGACGGAAGAACATGTAGTTCTGTTTGGTTGGCTTCTTCCTGTGACATTCTGGCTCGCTACAGGCCCAGATTTGGTTTATTATTATCAGTGTCTTTGAGCAGATGTCTCTGTGGGCATTGTGGCGTTAAATGGGCCCACTCAGTGGTATACTGTTTACGCAGACTGAGCAAAGCCTGAAAAACAGTTTAGCCCCACTGAAGTACTGAAATGAAACTGGATTTTCAACTACTCTTGTTTCCGGGAAATATCATCACTGACTGATTAAATGAAACCTCCCGTATCTGGAGGACTTTCTGGGAGGAAAAATCTGTTATAGACAAGCTCATGTCTCCAGAGAGGTCCTAATAGATTTGGTTTCCCTCGAATGCTTACGCGATGGACAAACGTACCATAGGTCAAGCCAGGTTTCTGCTGTTTAAATGCCAGGATAGACACATAATAGCTCACATCTACGTGGCATAGCATTTGCAAAGCATCAAGTGAAAAAAAATAGCACTCAAGTTATTTTCATTTATCTTTCACTGCTTTGGAGGCAAAGTTGTCCCTGCTTATAATACAAATTATCACACGACAACACTATAAACAACAGGCAAAACCAACCAATAAGCAAACACCAGCCACCATTAGCAAACAGCTTGTGTTACCCCAGCTGTTGCTACATAGGCACGGGTGTTCTTTTAAATCTTATAGCTAGGGCTGCCATTTATAGAGCTGTTGCTATGTGTTAGTTCCATTTGTTGGGTGTACGGCATCGGAGTGCCAAAGCAGCTAAGCCAACTCTGGTTACTGTACACAGGTTGTCCTGTGGGGTGGAATTATTTCCTGGCATTGCAGAACAACGTTGCCTTCTGGCTGGCAGTTACACCTGAATAGGTATTAACATCACTCTCTTCTTCATTGTTAGCCCCTGAATGGAGAAGAAGAGCTCATCTTGGCCACCTAGGAGTTCATAGTTTAATCCTAAAACAGGCACATGAGCCCATGGTTACAAACCTGCCCAATGAAAGCTGTTACAGGGAGAGTCTCAGCCCGATTCCGGCATCAGGGAAAGAGGCCTGGGGGCAGTCGGAGGCTGTGTGAGCACACGCCCCAAGTGCAAGCACATATAAAGGGAAGCGGATTCATTTGCCTCTCCTGCTCTCCTACCCCGTGTACTCAGTCTTGATACTGCATGTGTTAAGTCTCTCATCTTCTAATCCTCAAAATCATCTTCTTCTCTCATAAAGATTTCCCATCAGACTACAAGTACCTCCTAGCCCTTGAACCTCTAAGTCAACTTAGACCCATGGAGCTCTTAGCAGTACTCGAGAGCCAATGGCAAGAGGCAGAGCTGCCCTCTGGGGTCTTGCCACCAAATCCGCGGACCAGCAGCAGCACCAGCACCTGGGAGCTTGTGACAAACTGCAGCACCTCAGCCCCTCCCAGGCCTGCTGAATCAGGACCTGCACTGTAACAAGCTTCCCAGGTGCCCAGGCGCGCACTGCAATTGAAAAGTACTGGTCTGGGGCCTCCTAGGAAGCCAGTGTATTCTTCCAACATGGATACATCCCAGGGCAAGCTATAAAATGTAGCCCTGACATGCTAGAAAGCCCCATTAAAGATTTGGGACTTTATTGTAAAAGCAGCAAGAAGGTCTTGGAGGCCAAACTGTTTAAGGATTTTATAGGCCCTACACACTCTGACTTTCAGAGACTTCACCCCCACAACACAGTAAGAACATTCAGACGTATTGGCATCCCACTCAACATGCAGATGGAATTTTTTTAAAGAATCAATATTTTTTATAATTCAAAAATTGAGTTTTTATATGATGAAATTATTCCTTTTGTTTTCTGATTTAAAAATGAGTGTATATATATATATATACACACACACACATGAAATACACATGTACACTTGAGTTGCTAGTTGGAATATCATGCTGTATAGATATTCAGTTAAACATTTTTGACTTTTTCTTTTGTAGCATGGAGGCAATATTTTTTTTCCAGGTCTCATGTAATTTCATAGGTCCTTGATGACAATGGCCCAAAGCACTGTGGCTACATGCCTGTTAGGTTAATGGCCTTTGAGCAGAGAAGCGACAGAGCCAGCTTTCTGTTCGGACAAGATCACTCAGACAGCGGCGTGGGGAACACATTGGGGCTGGACGGAAGCAAAAGGAACTGAGTGAAGGGACTCGGAGCAGCTCAGGCAAGAGATGAGGCTGGTGGTGACGGAGGGAGTCTCACGGATGGCAGAGACACTGTGTGACAGAAGTGGCAGGACTTTGGGAGGAAGTTTTTATGGACAGTGAGGGAGAGAAGGAGATAAGGGTGACCCTCGAATTCCAACCAGAAATCTAACTGGAAAACGGCTTATGCACACGAGTGACGCTGAAGGAACAATTTGTTCTTAGGGAAAAAGATGTTCCTTTATTTTTGGCCATGTTGTTATTGATTGGCTTGCATCTTGGTCCCCAAGTGGAGATACTAAAAAGGCAGATGAGCAATCTGTTCTGGAATTCCAGAAGAGAAGCCTGACTTGGAAATGTCAGGTTGGGAGCCACCATCACGCAGATGGCTGTTGAAACAAGGATGTCTCTAAGCGCCACCTTCTTTATTGTGGGACCAAAAGGGGCACTACTTTCCAGAGGACCATCAGTCTCAGGAAGGAAGGACAACCATGCCTTACGCAGCAAGGACTTTGGCCACTCATGGTTAGAGGCAGACCCAGCAGCAAAGGAGCCTGAGAAGGAGCAGCTAGTGGAGACGCAGAGAAGCTCTGGTGCACATGTGCTCATGGAGGCTGCTGCCTTGGGAAGACGTGAAGAGGCTGCATGTGGTACAGCTGGAGAGGTCAACTCAACCAGACAGATTCTAAGGAAACCAGGAAAATGGAGGTCGTTGGTGACCTCGGGGAAAGTGGTTTTGGTAGAGTGGTGGGAAACCAGATTACTGAGTGTAGTATACAGGACAACAGCCTCCCCAAATGGCCATGTCCTAAATTCCAGGACCTGTGACGTTGTTACCTAAATGGCAAAAGGACTGTGCAGATGGATGAAGGTAAGGGTTCTGAGGAGACAAGATATCCACCACATCTGGGTGAGCCAAGTGTAGTCACAAGAGTCCTAACAAGCAAGAGAGGGAAGCAGGACAGTCAGAGTCAAAGAGTTTTGAAGATACTAAGCTGTTAGGTTTGAAGTCGGAGGGGGACCATGAGCCAAGAACTGTGGACAACTTCATGAAGCCGGAAATGACAAGGCAATAGATTTCCCCCGTAGAGCCTCCAGAAGGAACGCAGCTCTGAGGACACTTTGCTTTTAGTTCGGCGAGGCTGGTCTTAGAGTTCTGATCTCAAAATGCTAAGAAAATAAGTGCATATTGTTAGTTCCTTTAACCCCCTCAGTTTGTGGTAATTTGTTATAGCAGCACTAAGAAGCTGATACACTGAAAATCAAAGAAATGACAGAGGAAATAAAAACAGGACGTGTAGATGTTGGGAAATTTGAGAAGTTTCTGTATAAGATATATTGGAAGAAGCCCTTGCTTAAGGTGGGAGAAACTTAAATATAAACATAAATGTGTATATATGGACATAAACCCAACTCTTCATTATTGCCTATGGGACCCCATGTAAGCTGACTGTTTTGTAATGTGATTTTTTTTTTTTTTTGCTTTTGACTTGTATGAGTTCTTTATATATTTTGAATATTAGCCCCTTATCATATATATGATTTGCAAACATTTCCTCCCATTAGGTAAGTGGCTTTTTCATTTTATTGATGGTTTTCCTTCGTTGTGCAGAAGGTTTTTAATATGATCTAGTTCCACTTATTTACTTTTGCTTTTGTGACTTTTGTATTTGGTGTCTGATTCAAAAACCATTGCCAAGACCTATACCAAAGACCTTATTGCCTATGTTTTCTTCTAAGAGTTTTATGTTTTGGGACTAATATTCAAGCCTTTTGTTCATTTTGAGTTAATTTTTGTGTGTGGTATAAAATAGTGTTTGAGTTTCATTCTTTCGTGTGTTGTCATCCCATTTTCTCCAGCATCATTTACTGAAGAGATTATCCTTTCCCCATTGTACATTCTTGGCTTCTCTGTTGTAAATGAACTGATCCTATAAGCATGGGCTTATTTCTGTGCTCTCTATTCGTTTCATTGATCTATGTATCTGTTTTATGTTAATACTGTTATAATTACTAGAACTTTATGTATAGTTTGAAATACTATAGTAATATTTAGCACATATTCAGTATATAGCACTGCATACTAAACAGAGTAAGAAGTTGGGTAAAGAGAGAGAGAGAAAGGAAACGGTCAAGGAATTAGAGGTCACTTTAAAGACAAAAATGAAGAGAAGTAATTGGGCAAACGAATTTGGAGGACAGAGGCTGTGGTCATAGACAGGACCATCTCGTCTTAGCCCAAACACTGCATTTGAAACAAATGATGTACTATAAGTTGGCTAATGGAATTTAAATTAAAAAAAAAAAAAAAAAAAGAAAAAGACAACAGAGCCTGAGGCAAAGCTCACATGCTAATTCTCAATTAGGGGTGCTATCCTAAGGAAGCAGGAGTAATGGAAGAAGGGAAATGAGGGAGAGAAGGAGAAAAAACAGACTCAAGGTGGTACATTACGAGTCTGTCCACAGGTTCTCCAGAAAGCAAAACTGGTTGCTAAGTCACACAGAGCAGCCAGAAGTGCGGAACCGCCTCCTGGGTGGGCAGGAAGGACGAGCAATTATTTGCCGGCTTCTTCTTGGCTCCTGTCTCTCAACGGTCAAAGTTGACTCCATAGGGAATTAACTCTACTATATTTCCAGGCTATGTCTTGGGCCCCCTCCAGGTAGAAGCTAGGGAAGCTGGAGGTTCTGTGGATCCAGACAGGTCAGACCCAGGTGCTGGAATAGGCTTAGGCTGCCTCGATGGTGGACGGCAAGCCATGCTGCTGTGTTCCTCACTGTCGAGGAGGCCGAGGTCAGGGCAGTGCCAGCCTCGGCTTTGCTACTATGGCAGCAGCATGAGGCACTGTGATGACCATCGTGTCTGAGAAGCAAGGCGGAGGGCTGATGCCTTGGGAGCAGGCAGGGCTGAGCAGATCTGGGGAGCACATATATTATCTGAGTCAGAGATTTTAGAAGAGAGTCCAGATGTGACTGTGGGAGTGTGAAGCTGAGAAGGATGTTGGATATGGGGACTAGGGAGCTTCAAGGTCAAAGCATGGACGGATGGTCTAGATTGACTTTGAAATAGCACAGGACGGCGGGATTCCAAACACTGAGACTTTAGTGCATAGTTGATATACATTGGCTGTATTATTTAATGAGCCCCCATAACTAGAAAAAAAATCACTATTTAGGAAAGTCAACTCACTATGGACTGAAATTCAATATGTGCAGAGAAAAGCAAAATGAAATGTATTTACGTGTTAGTTTTTTAGAGTAAAACTTTCTATTATCTGATTGTTAATGAGGCAGATTATGAATTTGTTAATTAATTGTGTCATTTTCCAAACAATAGCTTTTATTTCAGAAGGAAAACCAAGAACATATTTCAAATTCTTTCTTTTTTTTTTTAAGATTTTATTTATTCACTTGACAGACAGAGATCACAGGCAGAGAGGCAGGCAGAGATACAGGAAGAAGCAGGCTCCCCACTGAGCAGAGAGTCTGATGCAGGGCTCGATCCCAGGACCCTGGGATCACGACCTGAGCCTAAGGCAGAGGCTTTAACTCACTGAGCCACCCAGGTGCCCCTTCAAGTTCTTTCTAAAGAATGGTGGAAACACAGGTATAATTCTCCTGGGTATTACGTCAGAGCTCACTCTATCCCTAGGGTCTGGACCCGCTGCGGGTGCTTTAAGAGATTCAGCAAAGACGAATCAGATGAACTATGCCCTCCAGATATTCACAGTGACTCCGGGGTGATGAGGACTGCCTAGAGATAACGACAATACAAAGTAGAGAGTCACAAACAGCATAAGAAGGACTGAGATAAAGTACAGTCTTGTGGGGGTGCTGACAGCATACCCCTAAGTAATGAGGGAGGCTATGAGGAGAAAGGGTGCGGGGAGAGAGGGAGGCGGGAAGCAGAGTCAGAATGAGTGAAAGTGGTGTGGAGGAGGGAGGACTTTCGACGAGAGCATGGGTAAGAGGTCAGTTCCAAGTGCGGGACACATGTAGGTTCTGGCCGCTGTCTGGTGAGCTGGGAAACCACCCGAGTATGCTCTGGGTTCATACCCACAGGCTTCACTCTCCTCTCCGTCAGGAATCATCAGGGAGGCATTTGGCAAATGAAAGGTCACTGTCCCGTTGAAGACAGGAGAGTGGAACGGAGAACGATGCTCCCAGAGCCGGGCCGGGAAGACTGTGATGTTAGTAACGAGCTTCCGCCGAGGACGGAGAGACACTAGACGGGGTGCCTGCTCAAGTATCTAGCATCTTGGGAAGCAGTTAAAAAAAAAAAAGATAGATTGATTGATTTTGAAAATCGAGGCAGTAGGTTGAAAGTGGAATGTTCTGATTGTTTTCTACATATTAAAGATTTGAGCGACGTATGTGCTGAGGACATACGAAGCGATCCCGCAAAACCCCTGCTCTGATGTCTAGTAAGAGAGACCGGGAGTTAACAGGTACATGTGACGCGGGGCAGTGGGCTGCTGTGGGATCCCGGAGGGGAGAGCCACTGTCCTGCAGCATCCGTGAGATGTCATGAAGAAATAAATGGCTTTGAGGTGAAGAGAGGGGTTATTGGCTGCAGGGAGGTTGGAGACAGAGAAAGGGCAGTGGACTCCGCCGGCCCCATTCCATTACCATATCGAGGGATGCTGGTGCCCGGAGGGCTGGAGCACCAAAGGCAAATGGCAGTTCGGTCCAGGATCAGGGCTTGGCAAAGCTGACAAGATCGAAGGCCCCGGGACCTAAGGCTCCAGCCTTAGCAACAGAAATGGCTGTGCAGGGGGTCAGCGCCGTAAGAGAAACAAGCCAGTAGACAAATGACAGAGCAAAGAAGGGAGGGGGGCAAAGCCAAAGAGATGGTGAAAACCTGGATGGGGTTTGACCCTCCCACATCCTCGGGAGATCTTCTGGGGGTTCACGGCGGAGAGCTCAGCTGGAGCCTGGGGCGGCTGCGAGCTGCGGCCTACACAGTGAGCACTGCTGCTCCGACCGGGCGGCCCGACAGGACGTCCCTGTGCCAGGACAGCTACGGAGCCTCCCGTGAGGCCAAGGATCCCAAGGAAATGGGATTCCGGCTGGATGAGCTGGAACCGGAGCTCAGTCGCGCGGGGTCCTGGGAGCCTGTGTCCGGCACGGAGTCAGTGCTGGGGGCTGTCTCCAGGGAAGTCCCTTGGAGACAGAAAAAAGAAAGAGAAAGTAGGAAAAATCGGGAGATGTTTGTAAAATCCAGGGCTGTTTGGATACTTCCCTGAGCTGTTCGTAGCGTGAGACCTGCATTGTACCGTCCACATCTCCGCAGGCTCCCTCAGAGGGTTGACACTGGGACAACCCTCAGGCTCTGGTGACAGTGTTTGACAGAGACCAGGCCACCCAGTGGAACAAAAGGCCGACCCAGTGGGGGAGGGGCTGTTCCCAAATCAGGTCCCTCACCACCAGTAGGCCTGGGGAAATCTTGCAGGGCATCCTGGAGGAGGCTGTGTTGCTCAGTGGGTGACCAGGAAGGCCAGGGGACTCTGGCTTCCTCCTCTCTCAGAAGGAGGAGTCAAGATTTAGGCTCTGCAATTTAGTAGTTCTGTGAACTTGATCCCGTTATCTAACTCCCTGAGCTGGCTTCCCGAGGTTGGCTCACTTCTTCCACATAGTAAATGAGAAATCGCATGTGTGTCTTTCAACACTTGGCGAGTCAACCGCACCCGCAGTTCCTTCTGCCGGAAGGCTCTCCTCCTTGCTGACTCTTACTCATCCTACACTGAAATGTTATTTTTTTCAGAGGAGTCATCCCCGAGTCCCTCTAGCAGACTCTGCGTTGCCTACCCAACATCCGTGGCCACTTACTCCTTTTTGCTCGAGTATCAACTCCTCAAAGAATGCAATTCTGGAAAGTTCCAGGGCAAATTCTGAAGAGCTTAAGCCAATTTTGGTAATCCTCCCTCCACACCCAGCACTTAGGTGTGGGCACGAGACTCAGTCTGGACAAATGACAGGTGAGAGGAGGTCAGCGAGGAGCTTCCGTGAGCTCTGGAGGAGAGACCCTTCCCCTGCTCTCGGGCATTGCCAGCATTATCTGTGGTAACTGCGGCTGCTCCAGCCATCCCGGGACCACGGGGCGTGGGGCACACCCAGGCGCAGAGCTGGCCGGGGGAATGTGGAAACAGCCCAGGCCTACCCTGACATCCCTGAGGTGCTGAATCTACCAGCAAGAGCCTCTCAACCTTGGGACTTCAAGCTGCAGGAAACTGTAAATTTCCTTATCATTTAAGACATTTTAAACTAGGTTAATTATTAATTGCAGCCTTCTGCATCTAGATCATAACCCATTTCCCCCCTCCCATGTCCTATTATCTTTCACAGCACTTTTGGCATATATGTTACTTCTGTGTTTATTGGTTTGATGTCTGTCTCCCCCCTCTGGATCGTGGAGTCTAATTTGCCAAGATCGTATGTTGATTCGCTCACCACCGAATTTCCGGATTGCAGCACTGTCCCTGAGACACAGGAGCTGCTTAAAGACATTTGTTGAAAGAGTGAATAAAGGCTCAAAAAAAGGTCACTTTTCTCCTCCTCCCCACCATCCTCCTTGTTTTTCAACAGCTCAGCATGGCATTGTTGCCAGAGGACAGGATCTTTGGGAAGGAGCTTATGTTCCCCTCAAAATGACTAGACGGGTGACCTCAGGCAGCAGGAGTACAGAAGCCTTTGCCTCAAGGAATAGTAAGAAAATACATATTACATGGTTGACCCTACATACACATATTTAACTGAAACGAAAGATATACAGAGCCTATTTATTCTTACTATGCATGATGTCTCTGATATTTTTATTCTACTTCATTTAAAAACGTGGACCCATTAATTAGCAATCCACTATCCACCCCCACCCCCTCAACGTGGACTAAATGAATGAAAGGACTTTGAAGGACTTTCAAAATCTGATTTCCTTCTTGTTGTTGTTAAACTGTTCATAAAAATCCATTCTGTTGACTGAGAAGTCCATGATGACAGTGACTTAACAATGACTTAATTATTTTTCTTTTTCTTGTGGAATCCTTCCCCAGACCATCTTCTCTAGCTGGGCTATTTTGAAGGCCTGCATAAAATGGGAAGACTGTAGCATATGTTCATGAAAAAGTACTTTGTACTTTTGCTTAATTTTTTTTTTTTTCAGTTGGCACAAAAACAAACAGGACTGCATTCTTCCTCCTCTGAAATGTAGTGGCCCCATTCAACAGACCCTCCCTGGGTTCACTTCTATATAAGTCTACCTACGTACCAGCGCTGACCAGTGCGACAGGAGCCACTGCCACCACGAGGTTTAACCCCCTGGGAAGGTGGGTTCCGACCTTCTCTAGAGGCTCGGAGAAGAATAAAACCTCACTGTACTTCCCGTTCCTCAACACAGACACTGCCCTGTCCTCGGTGGATTTGCCAGTGAAATTCCTCTGGTGGCAGGAGGAAAGGGGAAAAGCCACACGGGGATCTCACAACTCCAGAGCACAGCAAATAACGCGGCGGGGCACGTATATATTTAGAAAACCATAATGCAAGCCTCAGGGGAAAACAAAACAAGACAAACAACCGTGGAATCAGAAGGCGACTGGGCGAGCAACAGCGGCCTGGGCGACCAGGAAGGATCCCTGCTCAGGGACCCACAGGTTCCCAAGGTCTAATCTCTCCCCCTTAAAACTCGGTGCAAACCCCTGCCCCCGGGATCACGTGAGCGGCGAACCAGGCGCAAGTTGTGGCTCCAGAGTCGGGGGAGAGCGCGGCTCCGGGCTCCTGGGGTCACCCGTCCGCTGGGAGGGCAGCGAGTGACCCTGAGAGCGCGTCCGGCCCTGCGCCCCGCGTGCGCTCCGCGAGGGAAGGCGAGATGGGGAGGGGGCGCAGGGCAGACGGGGGCGGGGGAGGAACACGCCCCCGAACTTTCCTGTCCCCTCGTCCCACACGCTCGAGGTGGAAATAACAATAACATAAAACACGCTTTACACCCGACGTTACCTCCCTCCAGCGGCCTCGCTCCGGAGGGAAGCGCTGTAAAGTGCTGACCGGGCTCCGGCCGAGGCTCGTCGCGGAGCAAAGGTTCGGCCGCGGGGGATGCGCGCGGGGACCCCACCTTCCGGGAGGCCGGCTCCGCGCTCCGGCCCGCGGCCGCCCCGCTGACCCTCCCCCTCCTCCGCCTCCTCCCCTCCCTCCTCTCTCCCTCCCTCCCGGCGCGTCTGCTCCGCACCGGCCCCCGCGGAGGAGCCTGGCTGCAGCACCCGAGCCGCAGCTCCTTCCCGCAGCGCGCTCGCCCGCGCCCCCGGATCCCACGCAGCCGGAGCCCCGGGCCCGCGCCGCGCGTCCCGCGCACGGCCGGGCTCGCCCAGGGCCCCGCGCTCCAGGCTCGGGCGCCGCGGGCGGCAGGGGAGGGCGGCGCGGGAGAGGACGCGGAGGCGCGGGGGCGGCGGCGCCAAGGTGACGAGCTGCGCACCTGGAAAGTTCCCGGCGGTGCGGTGAGCTCGGCGGGCGGCAGGCTGGGGCGCGGGGGCCGCGCGGGGAGGCGCGGGGCCGGGGTGCGCCGGTGCATGCGGGGCGCGCGGGGCGCGGGGCGCCGTTCCACACCCGCCGCTCCCGTGCGTGTGTGTGTGTGTGTGTGTGTGTGTGTGTGGACGCGGGCGCGCGCTGCTCGCGGGCTGTGGCCGTGCTCCCCGGCGCCGCGGGCGCGGACGGGCTGCGTGATCCTAAGATGCGGGCAGGGGCGGGAGGGGCGAGCTCGGCCCTGGGGGCGGGGGTCCTGCGGCTGTCACCACCGTGGCGGCGGCGCTCCGGGGCTGGGGCTCGGCGGGGCTGGCCGCGTGCGCTCCGGCCCCTCCAGCCCTGCGGAGCGGTGACGAGGCGGGCCCGGGCGCGAGGACTTGGGAGTCCGCGCAAACTTGGGCGGGTGCTGGGGGCGCTCCCAGCTCGCGGAGGCGCTTTCGCGTTCCTGCATTTCTAAGTGATGCAGAGACAGGAGCGAGCGGACCCCGCAAATCGTCCGCTTAGAGGATGGGGGAGAAAGCAGGGGTCAGCGTGGGGAAGGACTAGGGTGCGGGTGGCGGCGGCCGGAATGAGGATAGGAACCACGGAGGCAGAATGGACAGGTAGAAAAGTCTGATTTCCACCTTGTTGCAGAGGTTCCGAGGGGCTTTGCTTGTTTGTTTGTTTGTTTGTTGTTGTTGTTGTTTTTAAATAAGGGAAGGGAGCAACGTACAGCTCCCGACCCCCGTCCCCAGTTCTTTAGAAATCATTGTCTCTTTTCTTGGCAAGTTTCTGTTTAACTCCCGGACAAGCACAGTGTCTGCTGCCGCGCTCCTGTGTAGTGCACTAGTGCACGGGAGAGCAGGACCTAATATGGTGGAGAATCCTCTTTGGAGAATGGGAGGCCATTGTGCCTGCGCTGAGACACTGTGTAACTGAAAATAAACGGCCTCAAACGATGTGGCAGATATCTCTGTGCTCCGTGTGCAGGCTGAACTACAGTCCTGTGCGGTCCTTACAGGTGAGGCTAACTCACCCCCCCGGGGAAGGCAGGTGCTGCCTGGATGTTGCCCAAATCTTCTGATCCCACATTGTCTTCCTCTAGGCCATTTCCCTATCAGTTATTCCCTCTTCTATGATTTCATTTTTCTACATCTTCACTGGTTCATGATTCCAGGCTTACAAACACACCCAAGTTCCCACTGTTGTAAAAATCCACTTCATGAACCAAGTTATCATCTTGAACCCCCTGCTCTCAAGGTCAGCTCTTCCCACGGTCCTTTGGAATCAGATTTCTATCCCAACTCTTGTGTGAAAGGCTAAATTCCATGCTTTTCCCCTCTGATTTAATTTGCTTTGGTGTATCTGTGGGATGTAAACGGCAGCCTGCTCACTTCTTGGAAATCTTTCCTTCCTGGCCTCTAGGATACTTCTGCGAATTCTCTTACTTGTACAACTGCGCCTTCCGCGTCTTCCTTATTTGCTTCTCTGCCTCTTCTCCTATCAACAGGATCTGTAGGTATTATCTAGATGTACATATGTAATGGCAGAGGCATTCCTTCTCTTTCTCAGAGTGGTCTCATCTACTAATGGGACTTCAAAGTCTTCCCTCTGTAAAGCAGTCTCTTGCCTCGACCTTTCTCTTTTGCTGCTCTCTGCTCGGTGTTTCTACCGTGAAGACACTCACACACCTCATGCTCGACGCAGATAAGGTCAGCTTCATTCCTGTCCCATAAATCACGCTCTTGCCCTGACTTGGGTCAGTGTCACGGCGCCCAGCCTGTAGGTGGTGCTCTGTTCATCTTTGAATGAATGAATCAGTTAATAGTACTACCTTCCTCTAAGTCTTCTAAGATCAAAATATTGGGATCATTTTCTTTCTTTCTCTCTTTCTTTCTTTCTTTCTTTCTTTCTTTCTTTCTTTCCTTCTTTCTTTCTCTTTTTAACTTCCCTCTGTGTATACCCATTTACTCACCACATTGAGGGATTTAGTCCCTGCAGGATTCCTTCCACCAATCTTATTCTGACTATGAACCCATTCACACCCTCTCTCACTTTTACCAAAGCAATAGCTTCTTCTTTCCCTATCTCTAGTTTTTCTTTCACATGGGATGTATGCCTAGATATTTTTCCTCTCCTTATTGCCAGTCTCCTGGGCATGTTAATCTACTAGTTCAGCTTCAGCCTGTACTGAGGCTATCAGACACATTTGCAACTCCCTGCTCCTGATTTTCCAGTCCTCACATCTTACGGCCTACTGAACTCCTCCATATTAGTTTCTACAGGTCCTTCAAACGGAGCATGTCCGGAATTGAACTCCCTGTCTCATCCCTCCAATCTGCTCCTCTTTTTGGTTAATGACATCCCCTCTTACCCAGTTTGCCACAGTGGAAATTTCCAAATCTTTGTTCTCTTTCTTCTTATCACCACTCAAGTTCCATCAGCTATAATATCCTGACCTACACCTATAAAATTACATTTCTCTGTCTTGGCCTGTCTATCTGATACTGCAGCGTCCAAAAATAGCTGAATGGAATGCCACCACATTGAACAGTGAAAACACAGGATATGTGTCATTCGTAAAATTCACTATGAACATTCTGTTGGGTGGAGAGGCCCTTCAAAGAGAGAGTCAACCTCTGGGGTAGCTGGAACTGAGCTCATATGACTGCCTGAGGAAAGAAGATTGCTCTCGAACTGACATGCTGTGGCTACAGAAAACACACAGTAGATTCAAAACTGAGTCCCAGGTCATCAGTCACAAGACGGGTGGATGGTTCTAACTGTAGCAGCGACAGGGAGCTGAGCTGTTCTCACAAGGGCAGCTCTGTCTGCTTCACCTCAGGGAGAAGAAGCAGGGGTTTATATATTTAGTGATGGTTAATTATTTTATAAAAGAAATTTGGTGAAACAAATTAAGGATAGCACCAAATGCATCAGTTTCACATAGACTTAAAAGACTATTTATAAAAACTTGTGTAATTCACTTCTCTGATTTCCGGGCAAACTCTCTATATCATAAAAAAAAAAAAGAATTGATTCTACTTTTCATGGTCTATTGAAGGCCAGGAAATTGCAGAGTTACCTGTAGTCATAGCTTTTACCAAATCCCTGATGATCACGGTTTTCTCTTCTGGCTACCATGGAGTTGGTCCATGTAAGTAGAGTTATCTTGAGTTCCAGAAGTTCAAGACATGAGAATGGGGTTGGGACTTTGGCCTTACCTGGTCCCCATCACCTTTTACTTGGATTGGTGCAATAACCTCTTACTTTGTTCCTCTCCCTCTAAGCTCTTTTCACTCCATTCCATATTTATGGACAAGAAAATAGTTTTTTCTCAAGGACAAATCTGACCATATAACTTGAAAAAAACTTGACCTACACTAAAATGCAGATACCATAACATGGCATATGAATTCTTCAGTGTCTTATTCCTGCCCTAGACTTTTCATGGCTCGTCACTCTCTTTTTCCCATCACGCATCTCAGTCTGTTTCCTGGATATGCTGTCAGCTTTTTTGCCTTCACTCTTTAATACATGTTTTTTTTTAAATTAATAGACTTTAGTTTTTAGAGCAATTTTAGGTTTATAGAAAAATTAAGCGAAAATTACAGAGTTTCCATATGCTCCCCTGCCCCCTCCTCCTATCCCCATTTTTAACATCTTGTATCAATGTGATACATTGATACAATTGTATAATAATATATATATTATTATGTATATTATATATTATTATATATTATTTATAAATATAATATATTATTATATATTATTATATTACATATTATTATTATATTATATATTATATATATAGTATGATAATAAATGTTACATTTGTTATAATTGATGAACCAGGATTGGCCCATGATTATTAACTCAAGTACCTAGTTAACAATAGGGTTCATTCTTTGTATTGTACGTTCTGTGGGTTTGGACAAATGTGCAAGATGCGTATCCACCATCACAGCATCACACAGTAGTATCACGGCCCTGAAACCCCCGGTGCTCCTCCTATTCTTTCCTCTTTCCCTCTCCCCAAGTCTCTGCAACCACTGATCTTTTCAATGTTTCTAAATTTTGTCTTTTCCAGCATGTCATATAGTTGGAATCATGCTGTACATAGATTTTCCAGACTGACTTCTTTCACTTAGCAATATGTATTTAAAATGCCTCCATGTCTTGTCATGGCTTGATCATTATAACTTTTCAACCCTGAATAATATTTCGTTGTCTAGGTTTACCGCAGTTTGTTTACCTCTGTCCAGTGAAGGACATCCCAATTGCTTCGACGTTGTGGCAGTTATCAATAAAGCTACTGCAGATATCCATGTGCAGGTTTTGGTGTGGACGTACATGTTCATATCAGTCAAATTAATACCAAGGAACACTACCGATAGATTATATAATTATGTAGCTTTATAAGCGACTCCCAAACTGTCTTCCAGAGTTACTGTATCACTTCACACTCCCATTAGCAATGAATGGGTGTTCTTGCTGCTCCACATTCTTTCCAGCATTTGGTGTTGTCAGTGTTTGGATTTTGGTCATTCTGATAGGTATATGGTGGTATCTCACGACTTATTTATTTGGAGATTCTCTAACGACATACAATGTTGAGCATATTTTCACATCCTTATTTTCCACATGTGTATCTTCTGTGGTGATGTATCTGTTTAGATTTTTGCCCATTTAAAAAATATTTTATTAATTTATTTGACAGAGAGAGAGTGAGAGAGCACAGCAGGCAGAGCAGCAGGTAGAGGGAGAGGGAGAAGTGGACTCCCCACTGAGCAGAGAGCCCAGAGGTGGGGCTTGATCCCAGCACCCTGGGATCATGATCTGAGCTGAAGTCAGATGTTTAACTGATTGAGCCACACATGCACCCCTTATTTTTGCCCATTTTTTAACTGGGTTGTTTGTTTTCCTATTGTTGAATGTTAAGTATTCTTTGTATATTTTGGATACTAGTCCTTTATTAAATATGTGCTTTGCAAGTGCTCTCTCCCAGTCTTGGCTTGTTGTTGCATTCAGTCAATGGTGTCTTTGCAGAGCAGATGTTTTAAGTGTTAATGAAGTCTACCTTATCGACTCTTTTCTTTTCATGGATTGTGCTTTTGATGTTTTATCTAAAACGTCATCACCAGGGGCACCTGGGTGGCTCAGTGGGTTAAAGTCTCTGCCTTCGGCTCAGGTCATGATCTCGGGGTCCTGGGATCGAGCCCCGTGTCAGGGTCTCTGCTCGGCGGGGAGCCTGCTTCCCTTCCTCTCTCTGCCTGCCTCTCTGCCTACCTGTGATCTCTGTCTGTAAAATAAAATATTAAAAAAAAAATAAAAAAATAAAAAGTCATCACCAAACCCAAGATCACTTAGAATTTTGCCTCTATTGTCTTACTAGCAATTTTATAGTTTTGTGTTTTATGTTTAGGTCTTCGATACATTTGAGGATAATTTTTGTGAAAGATATGAGATCTGTATCTAGATTAATGTGGGTGTGTCCAATTTGTTAAAAAACTATCCTTTCTCCACTGAACTGTTTTTGTTCCTTTGTCAAAGGTCAGTTAACCATATTTGTGTGAGTCCCTTTCCGAGCTCTGTTATGTCCCGTTGATCGATTCGTCTTTCACTAATCCCACTGTCTTGATTATTGCAGCTTTATAGTAAGTCCTTTTTGAATAGTAAGTTTTGAAGTCTGCTTGTATCACCACTGCCTTGGTTCTCTGATAATATCGTGTTCATTTAGTGCATGTTTTTTGATCAGTACATTTTTCTACTAAGATGAGTTATTTTGTTGGGTAAATAATGGTAACAGTACTAATAATAATGTTAAATAATGGTAACAGTAAAAGTAATAATGTTTAATATGGCTTATCTCATTTGACCCTCTAACAACTTTACATGATGTGCATAGTGACTTTCATCTGCCCGTGGCTCTGTCTGTGGGTCTGTCCATCTATTCTATTATTGACACCCAAGCCCAAAGTCATGCCCAAGGACAGATATATACTAAGGAAACTGCTTGGGTTGAGAGTCTGGCTCTGTCACCTTAGTCAGCACTGTATCATCTCCCATATTTACAGATAAATGTATTTATGTCAGACTCCATATGGGGAGAGAGAGAAATAGATATCATCTAGATAGATCAGAGCCAAGATTGTGGTTTCAAACTAGTTTAGGGCTGGAGGAAAACACAGACAACAGAGCCCAGCTGCCCCCACACTGGCCGCCAGGTGTTTGACCACACGCAAGAGCCTTCGCAGGCAGTTTGGCTTCTCCTGCGTCTTCCAGGTACTTCTTGTTTGGGATATTTCCTAAGTGGTGATCAAATTAATGTAATAATAATTTAAAATTGCATATATTTTCTTCTTTTCTTGCTCAATGCCACAACTCATTCCATTCCTCTTGCCTGTTTATGGAGACAGAAGAATCCCACCTTCATGGTGAGCCTTTTTTTTTTTTTTTTAATTAATTGTCTTCCCAGATAGTTCGGTGGGCCCCTTCGGTTGAAGGCTTACCCTGACTATGTGCAAACAGATAGAGGCAGTATGAGGGAATGACAAAGCTTGTGGAGTCCTTACAGTCCTGGATCCTGAGCTGGGTCATTCATGAAGCTTTCTGGTCTCCATTCTTAGGTGGAGCTTCCCTTCTCAGGGGAGGTTGCCCAGGCTTTTCCAGAATCATTTCTTTCTTTAATGGAAGAGATAAGCCAGGCAGAGTAAGGTTCCCTTCACCCCCAGGGAATAACTGGCTTCTTTAGAGACCTCTTGTCTGGAAGACATCCAACATGCTAGACTTTGTCCCAACCACCAATGATCTCTTCTGGGAGTTTCCTCCCACCAAGACACTCAGTGCCTGTCTCCAGCACTGTAAGAGCTACTTCCAGTAGTGGTGCCTGTTGTGTGTCAAACATTGTACAGGATACCTTATAAACATAATCTTCATAATGACCTTATGAGCTGAATATAATTATACCCGCTTCCTAGATTGGAAAACAGGATTCTAAGTCATTTGTAGAAGGTCACACAACTGGAAAGAGCAGGTTGTCTTCCAAACCCTGGCCGACCTGACTGCGTTGCTCACCTTAAATTCTCATCTTCATCTCCAAGTTCATTTCTTATTACATCAAGTCTTGCCCTCTGATTCTAAGAATGACTCTAATAACCTGTAGTTGCTAGTTTGATGGAGCAACATCCTGTGTTTCTAGCAATATGTTCTCCTTGTGGCTAGCAATACATTTTTGAAAAAGAGCTTATCTATCCTAGTGACTGATATAGGAAACAGTGAATCTAATTAGATTTTGTGAAGCCAGGCACTTGAAGCTTTGGCTTGAGGGACAACAAAATTTAAATGAGTGAGCTAACTGAGAAATCAGACTCAGCATTGAGCCATTCAGTAACTTACTTACGTATCTTAAATTTGTTACTTGAAAGATCAGTTAATTTCACCCCCCCCCTTAAGAATTCTTGGCTTAAAGGATTTACACAGTTTCTAAAGCGTCTGCATTAAAACGGGGGAAGAGCTGGTGTTTTGGGAGAACTTAACACCTGTCTCATTGTGTTTCAAGTTTGTAAAATTATTGGATTGGAATAGGGTATTTTGAGTACTATACATAGAGCAAAAATGTTTCTAAGCCTTTTCATATTAAGAATGTTGGAACTCTTTTCTCTGTCCAATTGGATTCCAAATTCATGGAGTTATGCCCCTGATATAGTACATGGCACTGCCTTAGGTCTTAGTAAACAGTTGTTCTTTGAATAAGAGTAAGTTAGTTTAATGTTACTTTTCAAAGTTTTTATGCTCACTTTTTTTTTTTTTTTATAAGGCAATCCCTTTTCCTCCAACCTGCCCCTTCCTCCAACCTGCCTTGGTTGGGAATGCTTGTCCATGGACCTAAAAAGCATGTCTAGGAAATGGGTTACTGCTGGATGTTAAAAACTTGTGCACTCATTAATTTAAGACACCCCTGGGAGCCCCATCTCACGCCTGCCGTGCAGAATCACATTCAGGTTTATTCCTAGGTCCCAGTCTCATGTCTTCTGAATTGCTTATTTGGATACAAGGGTGTCCACTTTGTTGAATTCTAGTCTCCTCAGCCTCTTTATATATTCTTAATATGTAAGAACAGTCAATACCGCCAAGTCAAGAGAAACTTAAAGGTTACGCCTGCCACTTCTCTGCAGCATCGCACGGCGGTCTTCTGGAGGCTAATGTTTAGTAATGCCCACTCTGAACCTGAGTTCTATGAGGAACATCTGGGCATCACGAGATTCCTTCTGTCAGTACGTTTATTTGCTGTGTGTGCCGCCTGTCTCAGGCGATGTGCATTGGCTGTTTGGTTGCATCTGCTTGAGGCTTAGAGGCTGTTTTACATCTGTCCGTCTTTGCCTTTATTGCTGTAGAGGTCATGATTATTCTGGGGGAGCTAGTGAAATCAGTCTGAGCTTTCATTTCTCCTTGAGTTTGAAATTTAGAGGGAGAGAGGGCAAGAATGTGTGGCTTTTGTAACTACAAAGTGTCATCTAGATCTTCGGGTGCTACATCGTGAGAGAGAATTTAAACTTAGTTTACAAGTGTTAATGCGTCTTGAGCTATGGCTGTCAAAAAGTACACCTGTGGAAGTATGACGTTTAGATAGGTAGCCTAAAAAGACCTACACCTAATGGGAATTAATCAAAGCAGTATTTTTCCAAACTCACCTTTTCAAGTTCTCCTTACTGGTTTTGCTCATATGTGCTTCTGATCTGCAGGCGATTTTTAAAAAATTTTTCATTGAATTGATTCAGTAAGCCTGGTACCTAATTTATCTCCCACTTAAGCAATAATATCAACGAAATCACCAGTTTGTGGGGCCAGTTACTTGTATTTATAAGGAATGTTACAGTAAACACAGAGCTTTGAACAACGACGAAAGGATTGACAGAATTAAAACCACCTTGATAATCCTCATTTATGTTACCCCCGCCTGAGATCTGCTGGTTAGGGACGCACGTTGGGGCCTACATTGAGCATATTGTGAACCGGAAAGGAGTGGAGCCTTGCACCGAACATCATCGTTTTGGGATAAACCTTGGCTTAAGGATATTACATAAAGGATGTCAAGGACTCCTTACCCCTCTGTTTTCCTTTCTAGGAACTGTTGCCCAGAACTTTTTAACAGGGAAATACAGAACACAGGGGTGCACGCAGCAGGAGGAATGCGTTATAAGGCGGCAGAACGGCTCGGTCTGGTCCACAGGAGGAAGGCAGACGCGGTTTTCTAGATCAGGGAGTAGTTTCTTGCCGCGACTGCACAGGGAGCTGGGAAAGCGGTGCCCAGTCCGAGCCTCTGCTTCTGTAGCGGCTCCTTCGTGTGGCCTCTTGGCTGCGCTGGCGTCCAGTTTTGCTGTGGGGCCCTCGACGGCTGTCCGGGGAGAATGAGCAGAGAGAAGCGCAGGGAGCTCGGACCGCTGGCACACAGTGCTTCGGTGTGACACCTGTGCCATCGTGAAAGGGACAGGGAACAGCAAAACCAAGTGCCAGCTCACGAGGAGGTGAAGGAAATCAGTGGCTCGCTCGCCGCCTGGAAGCAGCGGCACCACTGCCCATAGTGCTGACCCACGGGGTTCGCGCTTATGATCCAGATCGGGATGAGGCGGGCGGGCCGGGACGTGGGTCTCTCCCGCACTGGGTCACCCCGATTCTCTGCCTTCTCGCAGGTCCTGGAGCAAGATGGGCAATGGGTCGGTGAAACCCAAGCACCCCAAGCACCCCGATGGCCGCGCGGGGCCCCCGGGGGTGCAGGCGCTGCGGGCCAGGGTGGCCGAGCTGGAGAGCGAGCTGCGGCGGAGGGAGGCGGACGTCCAGGAGCGCGAGTACCAGCTGAAGGAGCTGCGGGAGCAGCTGGCCAAGCAGACGGCGGCCGTGGCGGAGCTCACGGAGCAGCTGCAGGCCAAGTGCGTCCAGCTCAACCAGCTGCAGGACGTGGTGCGCTCACAGGGCGGCGGCGCGCCGCAGGCCTCGCCCGGGAAGGCGCCGCTGGACGTCCACCGCGAGGCCTCGGGCTTGGTCTCCCTGCACAGCAGGCGGGGGGCAAAGGCCGGGGTGTCTGCGGAGCCCACGAGCCGGACTTACGACCTCAACAAGCCCCCGGAGTTCTCCTTCGAGAAGGCGAGAGTCAGGAAGGACTCCAGGTGAGGGGCGCGCGCTCCGGCCGGGCAGGGCGGGGCGTTCCTCCGGCCGCTTCGGGGAAAGGGGACACGACCCCTCTCGGATGTGGACACAGGGGGCCTCCAGCGTGGGTGGGTCCTGGAGAAGGGCCCCTCGAAGCTGAGCTCCCCTTTCCACGGGGGAGGCGCTCAGCCGGCCCTTGGGATGCGTGTACCCGGGAGCTGAGCTCGCGAAGGTCACGTCGGTCATCCTGAGCGCCCCGAGGGCTGCGTGGAGGGGGTCCCAGGAGGCCTGCCCGCCGGAGTAGGCTTGGATGCGGGCACGGATCACCGTGCATGGTCAGTGTGCGGGCTCAACCCTGCTGCCCGCACCGACGGTAAGCGTCAGGGAAAGGAAGAAGTGGGATCCTCAGAGGGGGGCGAATTCGTGCTCACCCCATGGCGCGGGCGGAGCACCACGGCCCGCCGCTGTGTTAGATGCCCGGCGGGTGTTAGCGCGCAGACAGGCGCAGAGCCTTCCTGGGGGAGACCGCCGTCTACACAAAGACCAGCGGACGCGGGGTAATTACTAACTGGGATAAATGGTATGATGGGACCAACGGGATCAGTATCGTGCTGGTGTCTGCAGTCCCGGGAGAGAAAGGCAAGAAACAGCACAACTGGGGTTGTCCTGGAGGCCTAGCTGACGAGGTGATCTTTACCTCAGGCCTGAAGGAGGAAAAAAAAAGCCTGGATGGGGTGGAAAGGGCATTTCAGGTGGAGGGAACAATCAAAAGAATGAATTTGGAAAATAAAGATGTTTATTAAGAAATTATAAATGTTGATGATAGCCTTCTTGTACGTGCGTGCATGTGCACGTGTGTGTGTACATTTCTTTTCCAACTGAAGGTTGGGTTTCCCAAGCTGGGAAGACTGACTAGAAACAACCCAAGTTAGGGTCTCTTTTCTGTATTATTTTTAAGTGAATGAACATTTATTAGTTGAAATTAAATCTTTCACCTTGATAACATCTTGGCTGAGCCTGGAACTCTTGAGCAAAATGCAAGATTTGTGAATCTAAAACAAATTTTAACTTATTCATAAACACAAGTCATATAAATCAATGTAAAACATCTGACTTAAACAAATAAATGATTAATTTTGACAACAGAATTACAAAGGGAGGTTTAATTTATCAATTTGTTGACAGTCACATAGTGCGTGATCAATAAATATTTGCTAAGGAAACAAGTCACACTGGGTTATTAATCATAATACTCTGTGGCTGAAAGAAATCTGATTAATATTAGAGTTCAGAAGAGTTTGCTGTTAAAAAAAAAAAAAGGAAGAGTTTGTTGTAAGCCAAGGCTTTTATTATCAGTTGGTTTAGGAAGGTTGTATCTACTCCCTTTGCAAAACTAATATTTATTTTTAATGGTGTGGATTTGTGGATTTGTGCTGGAAATCATCTAATCTTCTCTTTTGATATAACAGATATTTGCATATATAGTAATATTACATATTATGTAGTCTATTATTATATGTATGTAATAAGCACAGTATATTATTTGTCCCACCAAAAATCTTTCAAATAGGAATGTTCTTATATATCTAAGAGAAGCATCAGAGAATTTAATAGCAATTCATCTTCTTTGACCTGCCCCTACATATTCTACCAGATTTCTCTTGAGCAGAAGTTGTGTTCATTCTTTTGTTCCAAAGACTTGTCCATCTTGAGGCAGAACACCATTCTCCTGGTGTTAGGGAACTGGACCATCCAAGTTAGGGAACTGGACCAAACATATTCCTTTGTATAAAATTTCTTTCTTTGTATTTCTTTATTAACTCTTTTGTAATCAGGAAAAGAAATCAGTAGTTAGGTGCAGTCAGTTTCTGAGCCAAACCACCTGTCTATAGTGAGTGGGACACAGGAGGGAAAACATTAGAGCTCTTGAATGAGGACTAAAAACGACTCTCTTCATTGTAAAGGCAAGCCATGGGTACAAGTCTACGTTGAGGCCATGATGAAGAAGTAGGCTAATGGCTTTTTTTTGTTTGTTTTTTGTTTTTTTTAATGAATAAGTCCTGAAGAGACCAAACTAGATCATCCCTGTCCTAATGTTCCCTCATACACTTCCAGAAAACATGTGGCTCTAAATTGAAAAAAAATAATTAGAATTCGGGGACCATCCATTCTTTTTTCATGGATTGGTTTGTGCCCCAGGTTCCCTTGCAGCAGTTTTTGCCTCAAGTTTTCTTGCGATCTCCCTTGCAGATGTCTTTCTTTTTAAGTTTGGAACAACCGCCTAAATATAGAGGCTAACATCGTCACGTCAGAGACTTTAATTTCCAGCTTTTTAAAAATCAGTCAGCATTACAAATCATTTCCCAGTTTCAAGTAGTTCTAGTTTTAGAGAAAAGCCTCAAGTAAACTTTGGATATTATTATATATCTTTCACAGAGTCTACCAAAAATCTTGCGAGAAACAATTTTCTAGGAGCGAGAGCATTAGAAAAGAGGGGAGCGTCTTTAATTGATAAGAGGATGGCACTCGCTGGCTTAGCTACTTTTCCAAGCAGTTACTGGCGATATTAGAGAATTTAACGTATCCGTCAACATGTTTCCTTCATTGATTTTGAGGTTCTCATGACTTATTTGTTGAGCTCTATAAAGTTTCTTGGCTGATTTTATGACTGAACTTGTTCCTACTGATAAGTGGCAACAACATTTTGGAGTCCCTGCTTCCACACCAAGTCAGAAAGCCACTGAACGGCTTTTTGGTCTTTTTGTCAGCAAGAATGTGTCCGATGAGTACCGGACTTAACAGTGAGCAGGAAAGTGAGGGGAGATTCCCAGCCCTCTTGCCGTCAACAGCGCTAGGCATATACGATGTACCTGCGGAAACCGTGAGATAACACTGGGGGACGACAGATTTGTGACCTGAAGATTCAGATTCAGTAATTCATGAGAAACTGGAAAGCCCAGCCCCGGTACTCTGTGAGCTTGCTGGGGCCCGTGCTCAAGGTTATTGTAAACGACAAGTGAACCTCACTAACGACCAGACAGCCCACTTATGCCAGCTTTGCTGTCCCGTACCCATCAAGTGTTCCCGTGGGGCTTGAAGGGGGAACTTAAACTGTATAGAGGAACAATGTATGTACTGTAGTGGTGCTGGGAAACTCTTAACTCAGTGCTATTTGATAGGACTTTCTGCAGTGGCGGATGTGTTCTATAATCTGTGCTGCTCAGTGTGGTAGCCAAGAGCAAAATGGGGCTGTGAGCACTGGAACTATAGCTAGTGCCACGGAGGAATGGAATATTTATTTTAATTAACTTTATTTTATTTTTTTAAAAAGATTTCATTTATTTATTTGCAGAGAGAGAACAAGAGAGTAAGAGCAGTATTACAAGTGGGGCGAGTGGGAGAGGGAGAAGCAGGCTTCCCAATGAGCAGGGAGCCCAACGTGGGCCTCGATCCCAGGACCCTGATCATGACCTGAGCCAAAAGCAGAGTCTTAAACACTGAGCCGCCCAGGTGCCCTGTTTTAATTAACTTTAAAATGGAATAGCCACGTGTCTGGTGGTTACTGTATTGGATGTTGCAGTTCTGGATTACGTAGTATGCTTTAACCGAAGTAGAGCTGACGCACAATGTTATGCTAGTTTTAGGCGTACAGCGTCGTGATTCGACCACTCTAAGGAATGCTGTGCTCACCTGAAGCGTAGCTTCCATCTGTTGGGTCTATAGGACTATTACAATACCAGTGACTATGTCCCTACGCTGTGCCTTTCATCCCTGTGGCTTCCTATTTCCAGAACTGGAAGCCTACACTCCACACCCCCCTTCATCCAGCCCCCATCATCCTCCTTTTCAGCAATTACCAGTTTATTCTTTGTCTTTATGAGTGTGTTTCTGTTGGTTTGTTCTGCTTTGTTTTTTAGAGTCTGCATATAAGTGGAATTATATAGTATTTGTCTTTCTCTGTTAACTTATTTTACTTAGCACAATACCCTCTAGTTCCATCCATGTGGTCACAAACGACAAAATCTCATTCTTTCTATGGTTGAGTAATATTCCGCTGCATACAGACACACCACAGCTTCTTGATCCATTCATCTGTTGATGGACACTTGGGTTGCTTCCATGCATTGGCTGTAAATAAGGCTGCAATAAACATAGGGATGTACGTATCTCTTAAAACCAGTGTTTTCATTTTCTTTGGGTAACTACCCAGGAGTGCGATTACTGGATTGTGTGCTGTTTCTGTTTTAATGATTTGAGGAACCTCCACACCGTTTTCCATAATGGTTGCACCAACTTACATTCCCACCAACAGTGCACTAGAGTTCCTTTTTCTCCGCATCTTGGCCCACATTTGTCATTTCCTGTCTTTTTGATACTAGCCGTTCTGACGCGTGTAAGGTATGATCCCTCATTGTGGCTTTGATTTGCCTTTCTCTGATGATTGGTGATTTTGAACATCTTCTCTTGCGTCTGTTCGCCATTTGCAAGTCTTCTTTAGAAATTGATTGTGTGTTTTTGACTGGAACTGCTATTTCCTGAGATGGGAATTATGACCTAGAGAAGTTTGGCAAAAGTATGTATACAACATAGGACTCGTATTTGGTTCCAGGACAAAGCCACAGCAAATGAGAATGTGCTTGTCAGACGGAGGTGAGCACAATGTGGGATCACTCTTAAATGGCACTGAACCTGCAGTGTATCATGGCCTTTTGTAGCGACTTGGCTTTGTATCCACTGACCATTTTTGACTTCAGAGGCATACAACTATGTGGGCACAGAGCCAGTTTCTATTACAGGTACTTAGCCTTACTGAAGTATCATAAATTTTGATGAGTCAGAGCACTACGGTGTATCAGGTGCTCTGATTTCTGACTTAAATTTATTATGGCAAACAGCTGGGGATTTAGAGCTGGAAGAACCTTTACCGCAGAAGAGGGGAGACAGGCAGGGGAGTTGCCGAGTATGTCACGGTAAGTGGCAGGGCTAAGTTTAGGACCCAAGATTCTTGACCTTGAAAGCAGTTCGTTTCCTCTACAATCCTGATTTTCTTAGAACTCCCCACAAAAATCAAAGCCCTCACGTCAGACAGTGTGGGCACCTTTTCACCTGCTTTATTGATGGATAGGAAGAGCATGGGTGCTTCCTGGCTCCTTCCAAGCGGAGCTGAGCAGAGCTTACTCACTCTATCAGTGCTTACCAAGTGCTGGATCCTCAGGGATCATGCCTGTGTGACACAGGGAATGGCTTAGATCTCCCTGATAGTGCACTCTGATATCTATGGAGGGGCACGAACGGGTTCCCAAATGAGCCCAGCGCTCTTCAGGGCTGAGAACTGAATATTAGTGGCAGAGGAGGGCAAGGAAGCATTCAGATAGCGTTTCTAGTCATGTCTGACCTGCCTTGAGCACCAAGACAACCATGGACTCAGAGGTCAAACCTTTCCCTGAAATTAAATTTTCCGTTTATGTAGACATTGTTTAGCAAACTTCAGCATCGGCAGAGCAAAATTACAAGCTCATGCTGCATGTCTGGCGGAACACAGGCACATTAATCAGAGACATCTGGCAGGTTGCTAGTATGACTGCCTTTCGCTAAGAACGCAAACACTATCATTTGAAACTATTGTTCTTCCCTGAAAAGGAAGGATAAAACAAAGACTTGCCTTCTGACTTCAGATGTTGACTCTAGTTTTAGGAAGGACAATTAGTTTCCTTTGTTACTCCCACCACAGGAGCAAAATAGGTAAAAGTAGAAAATGTTGGTGAGTCATCCATGGAAATAAGATCTACATGAAGGGATCGAGAAGGAGTGTGGTTGTTATCATCTGGGTTTCCGTCCTGAAGCGGGGCCGAGCATTTGAGTGTGTGTTACGGAAATGTGGCTTCTTTACTGGACAAAACTGCTTGTATGGAATGACCAGTAGTAGTAATAATAATAGCTTTTATATGTCACAAATTATGTGCCAGCCACCATTCTGGATGCTTCACAAATACTGAATTATTTAATTCTCACAACAAACCTATACTACAGATAGTATTATTACACTGCCATTCTATGCATGAGGAAACAGGCATGCAAAATCAAGTATCTTGTCCAAGATTACACGGCTCTTAATACCAGAGCCAGGATTCAACACCAGAAACTCTGCTGTCTCAAGTCTGTTCCAACAACTCCAATATACCACTTTTCCAAGATGAAAATTACATTTTGGTTGGGAAACCTTGTAAAAAATTAAATATGTAATTAGAAATGGATGCGTTTCTAGTGCTTTGGTTTTGTATGATTCCACACAGCTCCCGGCTACTATATCTCCCTGAAAATGATGCTTCCAGAAAGTACCGTCCTGCCCTCAGTTTGCGGTAGAGAAGCATGTGCTGGGATGGGAGAGAAAGAAACTTCCTTTTTTTTTTACTTCCATGAAATCATGACTAGATGTTGCTGCTTGAGAGGTTCTATACCCAGATTTCACGTAATCGATTATTAAAGATTTGAAGGAGTGTACGTACAGACTTTTGCTAATCAGTTGGACAGTTAAAAATTTGTATTTAATTGTCTTCACTTGCGTCTTCCAAAAAGCAGAAAATGAAACTCTCTATATAAGGAAAGAAAGAAGACAAAGTCCAGTTGTGCGGTGATCTGATAGCCAGAGGCTACGGGTGAAGGCAGAGGGTGCTGTGTCTGGCGTAAGTGGTCAGCACGTTTGAGAACGGGGGTTACGTTTTCCCGCGGTGGCCTGCAATGAGACACCCCGATCAGACCCGGCTATGCAGGAATGCGTGAGAAAACGTTACTGGTTAACTGCTGGGGGTCTGTTCCTTTCTCGTGGAGACAGGAGACTTGCCTGATGAGGTGGGAGTTGCTTTTCATGGCACCAGAGAAAGAGAAGTGGAAGCTCAGAGTAGTTCAACAATTTTCTGAATTTGCTCAAGGTCGTGGGATCGGTAGTTCCCTGAACCAGGATTCACATCTGTGTCTGCCTGATGTCAAGTGCGAGCTCTCCTCCACAGTGTGTGAGGCAGGCACAGCCTGCCGTGGGAATGGCTCCCCCTGGAGGTGTGCGTGCAGGGAGGAGTGGAAAGGGTGGTGCTGCTTAAAAAAAAAAAAAGGTAGGGGAGAGTTAAAGAGCTCAGACAAGTTGAGGAACCTCCTAGAATTAGGTAGCGGCTACCTAGACATCTTGGTGACCTTAAGGAGGCTTAGGCGGACGTTCTCATTCCTGGCCCCGGTCCCTCTCACTTCCGGCCTCTGACCCGTCGTCTTTCTCTCCAGCAGCCCAAGGCCCTGGGCCCCCCTCACTGTGCACCCGCAGCCGGGTGGCCTCTCGGCTTCTCAGATGGCCTTCTGCTGGTTTGTGGCCGCCCTTTGCCCCGCTCGCATTATCCTCAAATCTTCTGGTCTGCCCGTTGCCAGGTGTTGGGGAAAAGGTCTCATTAAGCCTCGGAAAACACTCGACACCCGAGGCCTCACTGCTGGGAACAGTCCAGAGTCCAGGCGCAGGTGGGCGCGCCCAGCTGCCTCGGAGCGGTGCCCGCGCTGGCGGTCTCCGCGCCCCCGGGTCCTGGCACGTGCCCTGCTGTCCTCAGACCCCATGAGAGCCAGCAGCCGTGGCTAGCAGCTGGGTAATGGCCAAGGTCTCCTTCAGTCCTTCGGGTCAACGGCTTCAGTTCAGTAACTAGAACCTCTTACTCAGCCAAGCTCATTTTTAATTTCGTTTTCTCCTTCTTTTGCTTCCCCTTTCTGTACGCCCGTCCTGTCTCTCCCTTTTCTATCGTGTACTTCTCGTCGGTCCCCCTCATCTTCCTTCATCCTCAGCCAGTGGCCCCCAGTGCCGATTTCAAGTACCTGCTCCAGGCCAGGCGCACCGCAGCGCGACCCCGGTTGGAATTCTCTCTGCAGGTTCACAGCCGCCTGCTGGCTAAGTATTATTGTCCGAGGCTTGGCAGGCAGAAGTCACCGGCCCGGGCTCACCGTGCAGTGCCGTGAGCATTGTGACGTCCCCCGGATGTCAAGACAGATGCCACCTAACCAGAGCCTCCCTGAAGCCTATACTCGTTCTATTGTACTTGCTGCGATCTCACTTCTATGATGTTGGCCACAGTCTGTGGGGCTGCTGGACTGCGGATAGGTTCCTGCAGATGAACCGAGCGGCTCTGGCTTTGAACCACCGTCCTGCAGGCCTGAGAGGAGCCTCCAGCTGCCCTCACTTACATCTTCTAAGTGTCTTCTGAAATGCGCTACTCTGTTCTGACCCAGTTTTTTCTTACAGACATTGCATGTCCTTCTGGACACTGCCCATTTTCTGGTTAGATTCACAGGAAAGAGTACAATAGAAACAGTACAGTCCAGAAAACAGTGACCTTGGATCAGAGGGAAGCATCTCTACTGAACTTTGCCTGAGAAGCAGCATAGTCTGCTTCCCGAGAAGCCTCCCTTTTCTCTCTGGAAGCCTGAGCAGCTCTGCTCCTGTCCCCTGACTTTTTCTAGGGTTTAAATTGCAATGGAATTCTCAAGAAAGGGAACATATCTGAAGCCAAGGGCAAAGCTTTTCGGTTTTTAGACTCTTTTTTAAATTTTATTTTTTTAAATTTACTTGACACACAGAGAGATCACAAGTAGGCAGAGAGGCAGGCAGAGAGAGGGGGAAGCAGGCTCTCTGCTGAGCAGAGAGCCTGATGCGGGGCTCGATCCCAGGACCCTGGGATCATGACCTGAGCCAAAGGCAGATGCTCAACCGACTGAGCCACCGGGCACCCGTCGGTTTTTAGACTCTTTCTAGAAGTACCTTGTCTGTGGAAGATATGTTTCTTATGTTTCTTGTATTTATTCTTTGATTAAAGCTGTTTCCTTCTCTTAAAATCTCATTTTAAAATAATTTACCTCCTTCCCTCCATGTTGACTCTCCTTCAGATTACTTGCTAGTCGTAGGTATTTTAGTGTAGCCTTGTTTAACAGGTTTTTGTTAAGTTTTTTGTTTTGTTGTTGTTGGTTTGTTTTGTTTGAGATATACAGCCAGAAATGACCAGAGGGTGTCTTGTATATAATTCAGACTAAAATGTGAGCAGTTGGGAACTCTCAGTGTCCATTTAATGCTTCCCGGAATGTATGTTTATCATGTCCATTAATTTTAACTGGTAACTTTCAAGCCACAGGGGTTTGAGCATCCCTTTGGGGATGATAGATCAAGCTCTTGGAAATATGAAGGAAAGAAAGATCTGTAGCTTCCAGTCCCTTCTTTCCAGGTCAGATGAGGAAAAGGGAGGTAAAAGGCGAGAAAGGTATCACCTGAAATTTCTTGGAAGAGAAACACTGGGAAAGCCAGGGGTATTAGTTTCCCTTGCTGAGTGATGAGCCAACATGAACCTAGCAGCTTAGCAACACATATTTGTTATCTAGAGTTTCCGTGGGCCAGGAGTTGAGGCACCACAATTAGGTCATCTGCTCAGGATTTCACACTGTGAAACTTTTGACTGTTTCACTCTGACTGTTGTCAAAGAGTCGGCTGGCTGTGTCCCTTCCTCGAGCTTTCTAGTGGAAGAAGCCCTCCTCCAAGCTCACGTGATTGTTGGCAGAATTCAGTTGCTTGTGGTTGTAGGACTGACGTCCCCATTTTCTTGCTGGTTGTCAGCAGAGGCAGCTCTCAGCTCCTAGTGGCTGCCCGGAGTTCCTAGCCGCATCCTTAGTGGCTGAGAGTTCCTAGCCGCATCCTTAGTGGCTGCCCGGAGTTCCTAGCTGCATCCTTAGTGGCTGAGCGTTCCTAGCCGCATCCTTGCTCCCAGACCCTTTCACAACATGGCAGTTTCTTCTTCAAGGCCAGTTGGAGAATCCCTTTATAGTTGATTAAGATGAAATCTTATATGACACACAAGGGGTGACCCTCCCTTCACTGTTGCTGTATTCTGTTGGCAAGGAGCAGATCGCAGGTTCTACCTCTCTCAAGGGTTGGGGATTATACAAGAGTTTGACACAAGGGATTGGAGATCACGGAGCCATCTTAGAACCAGGCCCTTCTGTTTTTCTGTTGTGAGATTCCCCGGGTAAGAACGCCGGCCATGCTGGAGATGCAACGCTGTACGTAAAAATCCAGAGGCTTGTAGACGCGTGTCTGTGGCAGCAGGCTGTGAGCTATGTACCGTAGCCCAGACGTGAAAACAACCCAGGTGTCCACTGATGATGGGATCAATGGGTAAATGAAATACAGTATATACATATAATGAGATACTATTCAGCCTTAAGAAGGGAAGGAAACTCCTTCCTTTTTTCATGCTATAACATGAACGAACCTTGAGGACATCATGCCCAGTGAGTAAGTCAGACCCAGAAGGACAAACATTGTGTTAGTCCACTCACATGGCATACCTAATCGCATTTGTAGAGACATAAAGCAGAATTGGAGGTTGCCAGGGGCTGGGAGCGGAGAATGAGAGTTATTGTTTAATGGGTAGAGTTTTAGTTTGGGAAGATGAAAAAGGTTCTGTAGATGAACGGTGGTGATGGTTGAAAAACAATGAGAATATCCCTAATGTGACTATACTGTATTCTTAAAAATGGTTAAAATGGTATAGTTTGCAAATGTGTGTTTTACCATAATCAAACAAAAAATTCCAGAGTCCTGGGGCTGACTTGACAGCATTGGCCCCGATGTGCTAACCCACATGCGGGTTCTGTGTGGTTTCCCGGGAAGAGGGAGAGAGGGTAACGATTTTCTTATTTCTGTGTTTGTTTGTAATATTGCAGAGGAGAGTAAGATACGGAAAACTCCTACAACAGACATTAATTCGTTACCGTTTGTTAACCAGCCACTGTTAATTACTTGATAGGAATTGACCGACAGCTTCACCAGCCCACAGTGGGTTTCCAGTGCAGTGGGAATCGAGAGGAGAAGGACAACTTTTTTTTTTTTAATTTATTTGACAGACAGATCACAAGTAGGCAGAGAGGCAGGCAGAGAGAGAGACAGGAGGAGGAGGCAGGCTCCCCGCTGAGCAGAGAGCCCGACGCGGGACTCGATCCCAGGACCCCGAGATCATGACCCGAGCCGAAGACAGAGGCCTTAACCACTGAGCCACCCAGGCGCCCCAGAGGAGAAGGACAACTTTAAGCGCCCTTGCCTTTTCTTGTTTACAGCCATAATTCGTAGCCTTAAGCGCGCATTGTAATCAGCGGGGGAGGATTTAAAAATACTGACCCTTGAGGTTTAACCGCCAGGGGGTCTTACTAAATTGGTTCGAGGTGAGCACCCTGGGCACCAGGATTTATACAGCCTCCTCAGAGGATCGTGATGTGCAGCGATGATTGGGAGCCAGTGTTTTGTTACAGGAACAAGCTTCCTACCGCCGCCTCCAGAGACGTTCAGTTCGACGACTGAAGAGCAGGGCTCATCGCAGACTTATGACGATTGTGCATATCGTTGAGTGTGTCAGGTTAACTCCCTTGTAAATTTTGGTTGTTTTTAACGTTTCATTATTAAACTCTGTTCTTGGATGCTCGTGGGAATAGGCTCCTGGGCACACATTTAAGAGAGAGAGAAGTCTTTGCCGTGAGCATGAAGGAGCAGTAAACGTGATTAAATCACAACCGTATTCAATTACATGGCAATAGAGTGAGCGAGCGGACAGGAGAAAGTCGTGCTCATTTTCTGATTACGCACGGAGTGATCTCATCGTTCTCAGGCTAGTTTCTCCAAATCATAAACTTGTGCCTTTATTAGTTTTTTTTTTCTCGTTGGTTTATTGCTCAAAGCATATTTGGGGGAAGGAAGTGAAGAGATGCTTAATTTGCTTATCGTCTGTGGCTTGTTTACGAAGTAGCAACACCTCTCCTCTCCATTCTTGTCTGTACCCATAATTTGTAAACTTGGGGAAAGAGTAGGAACTTTCATAGCCCATTAGCATTCTTAATCTTTTGAGTTCCTCTGGGCTCCAGGTGCACTCGTAGGTTTTGACTCCTAAGAGGATGAAGAAGGCATGGCCACGCAGCTGGAGACCACAGTCTCCTTGGGGAAGCTAATATGCTTGCGGCTTGTGCAGTTTGCATTTTAAGTAGGTGTATAGAGGAAGGAGGGAGCACACTTTGCTTGGTGGGATCGGGGAGGGCTCCATGGAAAAGATGAATCCAAGCTGGGTTTTGAAGGAGGCATGGCCGGCAGAGAGACAAGGTATCTGGCACATTTGGGGACCTGTAAGCAGGCTTGTAAGAATAACAGCTATCCCTTAGGTAATGTATCTTACGTGCAGGGCGCTGTTCTTAGAGGTTTATACTGCGAACTCATTAAATTGTCGTAGAAATCCTATGACCTGTGGACTGTGTTTATTGTAATTTTACAGCTGAGGAAACTCGAGATTAAGTAACTTGCCCAGGGTTCCACAGTTCCTAATTGGCAGAATTAAGACTCAAACCCTGGCACTGCGGCTCTAGATCCCGTGCCCTTGGCAAATGTGCGTTACAGTACGCTTTCTCTCTCTGTGTGTGTAATTGAGCTACGACGTGCCGTGTGAGTTGCATGGCCTCAGCCTCTCTGCTCACAGGAAACCCTTGGTAGATAAGAAAGAAGGCAGCAGGCAGAGGCCACTGGCCCCTACTTTGCCCTGAGCTTATGCAAAGAAGGTTGCGGGATACGCTGTTGCCGAACAGAAACAAACAATGAGAACACAGGCCTCTAACGTCAGAACTGGAGAAAAGATGGGGGACCCTAACGTAACAGAACTGTTGGTGGACTTTGACCAACTAAACTTCCTGAAGCAAATTAAAGGACAGAAATTTATTGCTTCCAAGAATGTTGATTACATAGGCAGAGGATGTAAAAGGATTATAGGAGGTTCTGGGTGTGCATTCTGAGATCCAGCCTGGTGGGAGGAGCTTGGAAGTGAGCTGGGTGTCTCAGCAGCGCCTCTGTGTGCATCCCTGGTTTCTAGAACTTTTCCCGCTGCACTCTCCCACCCCCAAAACACATGCCGTTGCCGCCCCCATTGCTGGCTACTACAACTGTCATTATCTTACTAACGCGCGATACTCCTGTGAAGCAGATACGATTCCTGTGCTTTCTCCGCAGCGGAGTCTGGGATTTGGAGAGTTCAGTAACGTGTCCAAGGGGGCACCGTGAGCAAGGGGCAGAACAGATTCGAACGAAGGATTTTCTGACTCCAAATTCGTTTACACATTTTTTTCCACATTTTATTTTTTTGATTAACTTTTCACTGAAGTACGCAAATCATAAAGGGAACAAGCCCATGTTACCCCCAGACAACAGCACATTCCCCGTTCCTCAGTCCCCCTTTCTCTCTTCTAACCTCTACCGTTATCCATCTCACAGGTAGGCAGGGTCAGTGCTAGGACTATCACAGATTACTTTGTGCCTATCTTTGTATTCTTTGAAGATTTGATTTACTTATTCGAGAGAGCATGCATGGGTGGGGCGAGGGGCAGAGGCAGAGGGAGAAGCAGCTCCCCCCTGAGCAGGGAGCCCAACGTGGGGCCTGATCCCAAGACCCCGAGACCATGACCTGAGTCCAAGGCACATGCTTAATTGAGCCACCCAGCTCCCCAGTTTATTTCTGAATTTTATCTTAATGGGTTTATAGACTAACCTGTTTGTTTTACATAGTGAGAGTCACTTATGTTATTGTGTGTGGCAGTAATTAATTAATTATTAATTAATAATAATGACTTATTAATTATCAGTGCTATATAGTGTTTATTGGATGTTATGCCACAGCTTGTCAATTCTACTATCGTCGGGCATTTGATTGATTTAGCAGTTTTGAGCAAGGCTGCCGTGAACATTTTTGCATGTCTCTCTCCCTCTGTATATCTGTCTGTATCCGTATGTGTCTATACATACGCACTATGTCGTACGCATGTGATTTATGACGGTTATGTGCCTAGGAGAGGAACTGCTGGGTAGTATTTTCTCTAAGCTCACATGTAGTACAGATTGCCACATAATCTTCCGAAGTAGTTGAACAAACACAGACTCCGTCCAGTAACCTGTAAGCATGAAGCTACTCTGCGCGCTCGGTGCCTCTGGCGTTGTCAGTTGTTTCTTGTTTTTTGTTTTGTTTTGTTTTTTTTTTTTTTTTCTGTTTTAGCCATTCTGGTGTGTACGTTGTGGTATCTGGTTACGGCTTTGGTTAACTCTTTCTTGATCTTTAACAAGGGTGAGCTGTTTTAGGAATACGTACTTTCCATTGATGTCTGGTTTCCCCTAAAGCTCTGTAGTACAACTACTGTCTTACATGAAGGCTCTTCGTTCATGTAGGTGGATTTTTGAACTTTCTCCTCTGTTCCAAAGGTCTTCTTGTTCCTTCTTGTGCCATGAGTTTATTTTTCTAATTACTTTGATGTCTAGTGAACCTTGACATCCTTTACTTTAAGTCTCCCAACTGTGTTACTGCTCTCCCGTGTTGCGATGGCTTTTCTTGGGCCTTTTGATGACCAAGAATTTTAGAATCAGCTTGTTAATTTTCATAAAATTTTTCAGAATGTTGACTGAGATTTCATCAAACCTGATCTGAGTAGCACTGACATCATTAAAAAATTTAGTCTTCTCATCCACAACTATGGTGTATGTTTCCATTTCTTTCATTTCTCTTAAAATTCTGTACTTCTCTCTGTAGAGGTCTTACACAGTTTTGTTAGATATAATCCTGTATATTTAATGTTTGTTATCTTTTTAAAGTGATGTGATTTAAAATTTTTCATTTTTAATTATTTGATGCTGGGATATAGAAATAAAATTGAATTTGTTTGGGGACCTTGTCTCCAGTTGTTGGAATCACTTGTTAATTTTGATAGTTCACCTATACATTCCTTTGAATCTTTCACTTACACAACGTGTCTTTAGAGAGAAGGATAGGTTTATTTCTTCTTTTCCTACATTTACATCTTTGGTATTTTTTCTTTTTTTCTCTTTGTGTATGTGTGTGTGTGTTTTTCTTTCTTTCTTTTTTTTTCTCACATTATTACATTTGCTCAGACTCCTGGTTCAGGGTCAAATTGAAATGTCTCATTTCTGATACCTGGAGGAAGGCTTTCAATATTTTACCATGTGATATAATGCTTTCTGTTTTTGTTTTGTTCTATATGTAATCTTTTATCAGATTAATGAAATTCCATTCCACTCTATTCCTAATTTGCTAAGAGCTTTTTTAAAATTTAGAAATAATATACAGGTGTTTAATTTTATCAAATGCTTTTTCTGCATCCAATAAGATTTTACTAAATTTTTAAAAAAGATTTTATTTATTTATTTGACAGACAGAGATCACAAGTAGGCAGAGAGGCAGGCAGAGAGGGGTGGGGGGAAGCAGGCTCCCTCCTGAGCAGAGAGCCCGATGCGGGGCTCGATCCCAGGACCCTGAGACCATGACCTGAGCCGAAGGCAGAGGCTTAACCCCCTGAGCCACCCAGACGCCCCTTTACTAATTTTTTTTATCTTTATTCTTTCTACGTCGTTAATCACATTAATTTTTCTTTCTTGTGATGTGAATTTTGTTATCAGCCTATTCTCATACTCTAAAATAAGGTGGAAAGAATTCTTCTTTTTTGTTTTCTGAAAAAGATTATGTAAGATTAATGTTATTTTTTCCTTCAGTGTCTGAAAAACTTAGTGGTTGGATTTAGAATTCCTTTCGTGAGACCGTTTTTATTTTTGGTTCAATTTTTCTAATTGCTAAACACTTTTTTGCTTCTTCTTTTGTCATACATGGTTTATTATATTTTTCTCAAGGTTTTTCATTTCACTTAATTTTCAGGAGTTGATTATACTATATATCCAATCATTTCTTTTTATATCTGTAATATCTATAGTAATGGATATTTATTGATAATTATTCTCTCTGTCTCCTTGCCTTGCCGTGAATTCCTCAGTTTTGTCTCTTTCTAAAGAAACCGTTGAGGGCTGTGTTGATTCTCTTCATTGTTCTTTTTTTTTCTATTTTACTATTTTCTGCCTTCATTTTATTGTTTATTTCCTTCTCCCTTTTTCTGAGCTCACTCTGCTTTTCTTTTTCTAGCACTTATTTGATTTTATCTTCTTCTTCCTAGTATACCTATTTAATACTGTAAGTTTCCTTCTTAGCACGACTTATGTACATCTCACAAGTTTTGGTATGTCACACTTTTATCATTTATTTCAAAATACTCTTTGGTTTTCTTTATGATTTGATCACTGATCGGTGGGCAATTTAGAAAAGTATTGCTCAGGGCACCTGGGAGGCTGAGTCGGTTAAACGTCTAACTCTTGTTTCGGCTCAGGTGGTGATCGAGGGTTGTGAGATCAAGCCTTGTGTTCTGCTCTATGCTGAGTGTGGAACCTGCTTGAGATTCTCTTTCCCTCTCCCTCTGCCCACTACCTTCCCCCGTGTATCCACTCAAGCATGAACTCTGTCTCTTAAATAAATAAATAAATAAATAAAATAAAATAAAGAAATATATAGGGGCACCTGGATGGCTCAGTGGGTTAAACCTCTGCCTTCGGCTCAGGTCATGATCTCAGGGTCCTGGGATTGAGCCCCGCATTGGGCTCTCTGCTCAGTGGGGAGCCTGCTTCCTCCTCTCTCTCTGTCTGCCTCTCCACCTACTTGAGATCTCTGTCTGTCAAATAAATAAATAATATCTTAAAAAAAAACAAATATATTGCTCAAAAAATGTGTTACTCAATTCTCAAACATTTGAGAATTTTTTGATTATTTTTTGTTGCTGATTTCTAGCTTCATTCTGCTGTTCAAAGAACATACTCTATTGCTGAGACATGCATTATGGCTTACCATATCGTCAATATTCATTAAGGTTATCATGCATTGAGAAGAGTGTGTATTCTGAATTTGTTGAATGCAATCATTTACTTTATTTTATTTTATTTTTGGAGAGGAAGCTGGGGAGGGTCAGAGGGAGAGGGAGAGAGAGAATCTAAAGCAGGCTCCATGCCCAGTGCGGAACCTGATGCCAGGCTTGGTCTCACAGTCCTGAGATCATGACCTGAGCCAAAAGCAAGAGTGGACCCTTAACCAGCTGAGCCACCCAGTGCCCCAAATGCAATTGTCTAAGTGAAATATCAATGAGGTCAAGAAATTAAGTTTGATAGTCACCTGTTTAAAACCGTGTTCTGACTGATTTTTGTCTCTTGTCCTGTTGGTTACTTAAAGGGATGTATTAAAATCTCCCAAGACAATTGTGGATTAGTTTATTCTTTTATTTTTGCCAATTTTGTTTTTCGTATTGTGATGCTATCTAATTAATTGCATACAGATTTAGAATACCTGTATTTCCTGATCATATCAATATGAAATATCCATCTTTATTTCTAGAAATGTGTTTTTCTAGTTACCTATATCAAGAAACATTTTCTTTATAATTGGTGTTTATATAATATAAATATCTCTTTCTACCTTCTTTTTTTTTAAAGATTTTATTTATTTGACAGAGAGAGATCACAAGTAGACAGAGAGGCAGGCAGAGAGAGAGAGAGAGAGGAGAGAGGGAAGCAGTCTCCCTGCTGAGCAGAGAGCCCGATGCGGGACTCAATCCCAGGACCCTGAGATCATGACCTGAGCTGAAGGCAGCGGCTTAACCCACTGAGCCACCCAGGTGCCCCTCTTTCTACCTTCTTACTTCCAACCTTTCTGTATCCTTATCTTTAAGGAATGCTTCTTATAAGTAACACACATTTCATATTTCCCTTTTATTTTATTTTTCAATCTGACAGTCTTTTCTTTAAATTGCAGTATTTAGTATATGTATCTTTAATGTAAATACAAATATTTACTTATTACCATAGTAGTATTTGTTTCTTATTTGTTACACTTCTTTAGTTTCTTTTTCTTTACTTTCTTGACATTTTCTAGGGTTGATTAGATGCATATTATTATTCTGTTTTCTTTTCTGTTAGCTTTCTAGTTAAACATTATTTGGCTCATCTTATAAGGATTACCCTAAAGTATAACATGCTTCCTTAATTTAGTAAATTTCTAAAAATAGATTAGTGCTTTTATCACTTCCTGGACCTTAAATTATGTTTACTGCCATCTCGCCCACCCCACGCACAGCTTCACTGTTGTTCTCAAACATTTTAAAATCCTCGAGGTGTTGCTGTTACTTTTGTAAAGATGAGCTTCCTTTGGTCATTGATGCCTCTTTTGTCCGTTGCTCTTTCTTCCTTCTAGCATCTAGTCGTTTCCATCTGGGGTCGTTTCTGTTTGTCTGGAGCTCTCCAACATTATGAGTCTGTTGTCAATGGAATGCCATTTTGAAATGTATTCGTTTTGCTTTTACGTTTGAAGGCATTTTCACTGGGTTAAGATAGTGGAAATAGGCATTGTGAAGCTCTTTGGAGAAATCCCATTGTCTTCTGGCTTCTTTTATTTCAGTTGAGGAGTAAGTCACCTAACTCCTTAACTTATTTACTAGTTGTTTGAGGTAATTGTTGCTTCTCCAGTTGCATCCCAGGTTTCCCCTTTCTATTTGGTTTTCATTAATTTGACTATGATGATCTTAGATATGGTTTTCTTTGGATAAGATTATTTGAAATTCTGTATCTGATACCTACAATATGTTGATCTGTTAGGTCTCTTTCTATTGTTCTTTTGGTTTTTTTTTTTTTTTTTTTTCCTCTTGGTCTTCACTCATTTGGTCTTTTCTCTTGGTATGCTGGATGTTTTACCACATACTCTTTAGGGGAAAGCTCTAGAGAAAATTTGAGTCTCTAGATTTTGTGAATATCCTGGAGAAAACACTTACCTTTGCTTGTGGCAGGCAGTCAGGCTAGGAACAAATCATTTGAACCAAAATGGGATTTGTCACTTTGAAGTTAGTGATCAGTCTTTTCCAGAGCTAGCCTCTTTTGGGCTGGTGCTTACTCTAGGTACCGCCCTATGGATGTTCCCTCTGAAATCCTGGGTGTTTACCAGGATTCTTTCTTCACGGTGTACTTTGAACATTAACTTTGGTCTTCCTAGTCCTTTGAGACTGCCAAAACTCTGCTCAGTGCTGGGTACAAATCAACAAATGCCTTGAAGGGAAAAGCAGAGGTGAATGTCAAGCTCATATTTTCTTGTTGATGACAGCTTTTCAAGCTGTGGTTATGTTGATAGGTGCCCAGTGCTTTCAAACAAATTTGTGAATATCTACTTTAGCTTTGGGAGTTGTACTGTGTGAGCAGGGACAGTTGTTTTGGTAACAGTTGGTCTATCATTGTTGGAGAAGGAGTGGCCAAGTTCATACTCTTAGTCACTGCTATGCTGCCTCTTAGACATTTTAAGAGAAGACCCAGTCCTTCAAGAATTTATAATTTGGGGCACCTGGGTGACTCATTTGGTTAAGCTGCTGTCTTTGGCTCAGGTCATGATCCGAAGGTCCTGTGATTGAGTCCTACATTGGGCTCTTTACTCAACGGGGAGCCTGCTTCTCCCTCTGCCTGCTGCTCCCCCTGCTTGTGTTTGCTCTCCTCCCCCTCTCTATGTCAAATAAATAAATAAAATCTTTCTAAAAATTAAAAAAAAGAATTTTAATCTTGTTTGGAGAAAAAGTTATAGAGAGAACCCTTTTCTAATAGTGGGATGTTATAATAGGGTTATACACTCAATTAAGTTAAAAGGATTTGGAAACTCTTTGAGATCATGGGCCATGCTTAGTTAATTTTTACGCCCCAAGTAAATGTTTGATAAAGTTTGTTGAATTGAATAGACATGGATACAATACTCTAGGAGTTTAGAATAGACTTAAAGGATTGTGTGAGCTACAGCACCTGGGCAGGTCGGCTAGATCATAAAGGGAGAATTATAAAGCTTGAGCTGATTGAGGGAAGAAGAAATTAAGTTAGAGGAGAAAACAGAGACTCAGCCTAATGATAAAGCTGGCAGGCATATGAGGCCATGAGGATACCAGCCTATTGAAGCAAAGGTTTTTTTTTTGCAAGTAAATACTGGATGGATGGAGTGGAGTCATGTGGTGTGAAATGGTGAATACCAGATTGTGGGATGTTGCTTTTCTTCTATGGGCAAAAGGGTTTTCAGACTGCTTCCATGGAATGTTCATAGAAGTTAAGCCAAAAGAAGAAATAAATAAAAAAGACACTGAGGTTTGGAAACATTGGTTTAAGAGATTCGTTTACTGGAAGATTTCTTTGAACTCTGAAAGTATGCATTGTGAATTCCAAAATTGTTCAACTCAGCACACTTTTGCTCATAAAGGAAAAGCACTTCTTGGAACATATTTTGGGAAATTAGGCCATGTGGGCATTGATGAAACACTGGCTGGAATGTTAGGAGAGCATTAAAGGCCTGTGAAAGCTGGGGCCTTTTTGGCATTGTTCAGATGCTTGCTCTGAGAAGAACATGTTGTCAACATATTTTCTCGATATATATCAGCTGAATGAATTATTGGCTTTAGCAGATGAGGGGAAAATGAGATCAGGATGAAGTCAGTTTTTAGCAAGAATAATCTGATAATAAAGTATAGAATCGACTACAGGGAAAGAGGCTAGAAGCTGAAACTCTTTTTAAAAAGAAGCTATTAACATTGTACAGACCCAAGTTTTTTTCTTGGACCGTGGTGACATCCTTGAAAACGGAAACTGAAATGAGTAACTGATATTTTTGTAAAGAGACATGACAGGTTTGGTGATAGGTTAGTTGCAGGAGGAGGTAAGTTCTCCGGGTACTCAAAGAGTTTGTGTGGCTCCAAGGGTGATGGAGTCACTGGAGGGCAGAAGGAATTTCTTCATTCTGTCTTCTTCCCATAACCTCATGATCTGATGGGTGGGGTCATCCAGGAAGGAGCCAATCCATGAAATTTTACTTATGTTTGAGAACTTTCTGTGTAGAAAAATATGACAAGTTTTTTTTTTTTTAAGATTTTATTTATTTATTTGTCAAAGAGAGAGAGGGAGAGAGAGCGAGCACAGGCAGACAGAATGGCAGGCAGAGGCAGAGGGAGAAGCAGGCTCCCTGATGAGCAAGGAGCCCGAAGCGGGACTCGATCCCAGGACGCTGGGATCATGACCTGAGCCGAAGGCAGCTGCTTAACCAACTGAGCCACCCAGGCGTCCCAAAAAAATATGACAAGTTTTGAAACAGGAAAGCTAGTGGCAGGAAAGAGTTTGAAGGAAAGATGCAGAAAAGAAACCCCTATTTTTAGAAATCACACTGAGTTTGACTGAAAGCAAGTGTGTTGTGCAGGGATTCTAACAGCCCACGAGGCCGCTTTCCTGCCGGCTCAATAGTTCTATGATAACTATGGAAAAGTATGTTAATTAAAACTTTTTAAATTTACGGTAAGGAAGATTGGGTAATTATTTTGAGCTACTTCTTTTCCAAAAGAAAACAGAATGTTCAAGGACTATCAACAAGAGGGCCTTGGATTTGGGAAATGACTAGGTTATGAGATTGGAAATGTATGTTCTGTCTAGTCTAGACACACTGAGGGTCAAAACCTAGGTGAACCCAGCCTGCCACAATCACCCTCTGTTTCTGATCAAACCTAGCATGTCCCAAAGGGGCTGACTTCTTTAGCTCAGAAGAGGCAGTAGTCTTCCAACCCTCGGACTTAGATTGAAATCCTAGGGGTATTAAGTTGCTTCTTACTTTTTAGTCCATTTTTCCAGAAAGTAGGAATAGTAATTATCTCACAGGAAGATTAAATAAAATATAAAATAACTTCTACTATAGGCACTATGCATGCAAATGTACATGAATAAATGCATCCTTTGTGGTGGTCTCTTAAATGACCTTCGACCAGCCAGATTTTCTCTCCGTCTAAAAAAAATCATGTATCCATTACTATTACAAATATTATTAAATATGTTAACCTAGAGATCTTGAGAGATGCTGCGTGTGCGATGGCGACAGCTGGGAGTGATAAAACTGATGTAATGCCGATTACAGAAAACTATTCAAAATATTTTTAAAGGTTTTGTATGTGAAGTATGGTAGTTATAAGGGTCCGTGTGGGTGAGGCCAGAAGAAAATTTGTCCCTCCTGGAAAAGTGGTAAGTACATAGGTGGTGATATTAGAAATCTAAATAAAGTAAATCTAAACAACAAAACATCATTTTCATCAATGTCACTTTTCATCTCTTTCCCATTACGCCAGTGAGAAGAAGCTCATTACAGATGCCCTTAATAAAAACCAGTTTCTAAAGAGACTGGATCCTCAGCAGATCAAAGACATGGTGGAATGCATGTACGGGAGGAACTACCAGCAAGGCAGTTACATTATTAAGCAAGGAGAACCAGGAAACCACATCTTTGTGCTAGCAGGTGGGTTTCACGGGTTTTTCCAGGTATCATACAACAATACTTTGCCTACTGTCTTATGATTTTTTACAAACATTTATCAAAGTGCAACACTGGTTGCTCTGTGTATACACAACATCACAGATCTGAGTTCATGAAATAGTAACATGGTCAATCTAATCATTCTGGTGATGGTGATGTTTACTGAATGCTTTTTCTATGTCAGGCCCCTGTTAAGCATTAATAGAGGGATCTCATTTTACCATCTCACCAACTCTGTTAGGCATGTGCTGTTATCTCCATATTCCAGACTTGGACTCTGTCACAGAGAAGTTAAGTGACTTCAGAAAGGCCACAGAGCTCCCACGTGCAGATGTAGGCAGTCTGACTTGAGCCGGTACTCTCGGTCACAGGCAACTTGCTCAACTACAAAAAGGCACTTCTATTCAAAATATTGCTGCTCATGTGGACATTTTTAGGTGGTTGCAACAGGATAAGGCAAACAGTTATTTTTGTGGTTCTGTGAAGTACTTTGGTTATATACAAATGACTTTAAAAGATAATTTAGGTACATGTAAGCACACATGACTCAAATGGAATGCCTGAAGATTAACACTGATGTTTTAAGAACCATTTAAATGGTTTTCTACATATATCCTATAGGAACATGTTTACATGCTGGATAGATTTTAAAAATCAGATAAGCAAAGGATTTCTTAAATGCATATCAAATGCATGCCTTATATGGTACTTAAAAGTTATTTTAGATACAAAAGCAAGATATGATCTGAACAGGGTATACGCTTATTGAACACCTTATCAAATTCTGAATCACCCACTTTTTGAGTTTTAGGGAGAAAGTTAAAGCAGCTTAACCAAATGGAGTGGTAAACTGAGATTTCCTGTGACCTTTTATTTTCTACTGCTGGTTCCTGGCAATCTAAGAATGCTTTTATGATCCTTGTTTCCTTAGGGCCTTAGGGATGGAACAGAAGTTGCCTATTCAAACAAGTTAATAAACATGTAATATTCTATTTATAACCGTATGAAAGATTGTTTTCATATACTTTGATTCTTTAGACACTCTATTCCATAAATATTGGTGTTTATTTGCTGTAAACATCTTTGTAGACACCCTTAAAATTACGCAGTCATTCTCAAGTAATTATTCTACCCAGGAAGTGAATTACGGTCTGAATTTAGCTAGCCTTCAAGTTTTTAGGGACAGAGATCCAGAGCAATTTCCCCTCTTTCAGCGTTTTTCTTGGCCATTTCACTTCTACTTTAGCAACACCAGAAATTCTGACAAGAAGAGATAGATCATTAACCCAACAATTTTCATGGACCTGCTAGGAAAGGATGAGAAACTCATGTCATCCCATCAGGTTCCTTGCCAGTGACTCCAGCGAAAGGCGAGGGCAGAGAAGAGTTAGGACAGAAACTTGTTTCAACACAGTCATAGATATCAGGGCTAGAGCACACACGACAATGAAAATTGGACCATTTCTTATTTTGAATTGATTACAGTATTATCTAAGGACTGACTTGCCTGATGTAATTGATGGAGCAAATTAATTAAAAATCTCCCCTTTATAACATACGGCATGAATAGTCCATAATAAAAGCATATTTGGCTTAAACTTCTGATATTCCATGTAATTCTTCAGTATTGCTCAAGTACCATGAGTCATCACCAATTAGGAAAAAAAAAACTTGAAATGCATGACAGTCCATGATATCAACTCAACGGTACTACTAAGTGCTTTCAATGGAGTAGAATTTAGTTGTAATGAGAAATTATTAAATTTTGTATCATGTCTGTAGGATTTGGAGCCAAAACAGAGTTTATTTCTTACTACAATTTAAGTTCTATCAGAGTAAGTATCTTTTGTGTTTTGTCCACACTGTCTCGAAGGCTGTTGGACCAACCCCTGGTACAACACAGGTACTCAAATCCGATTTGGTGAATGGATGGTTGGAGGGAGGTGACCCAGAGCTGCTTGGTGGTGAATTGGGAGAAGGAAAGAGTAATTCTTCAAGGGAAAGAGAATGACCCCACCATTTTTCTTCCTTTAAGAATGTAGGTCTTTTTAGCACATGACTGTTTGTTAGGCAAGGTTTTATTCACACTTGTTCAAGGGGAAAGGAGGAGAGAATCACCAGGCAAAGGAATTGTGAGGAGTTTGCTGTCTTCCCCTTCCCCCAACTGTTGCCTAGATAAAGATTGGTGTCAGACCCTTTCTCATTTTTACAAGACAAAACATTTTTTTAGATCTATTTTAGGTTTGCAACAAAGTTGAGAGGGAGATACAGAGATTTTCCTTACTCTTCTCTCCCCACACATGCATAGCTTACACCATTATCGACATCACTGACCAGAATGGTCCTTTTATTTATTTTTTATTTTTTATTTTTTTTAACCAAGGATGAACCTATATTGATACTTCATCAGAGTCATCTTAGGGTTCGCTCTTGGTGTTGCGCCTTCTGTGGGTTTAGGCAAATGTTTAGTGACATGGAACCTAACATTATAATTCCATGCAGAGCATTTCTCACTGCCCTAAAAGTTCTCTGTTCTCCACCTGTTCCTCTCAGCCAACCCCATGCCTGGCAACCACTAATCTCTTTGTTTTTCTGCATCATTTCCCTTTTCCAGAATATCTTATTGCTGGAATCATGGACTGTGTAGCCCTTTCGGATTCACTACTTTCACGTAGTCGTGTGCACTTAAGTTTCCTCCTGGTCTCTTCCTGGCTTGATCGCTCCTTTCATTTTAAGCACTGAGTAATACCCCACTGTCGGGATGGACCACAGTGTGTTGTTCATCCGTTGAAGGACACCTCGGCCGTTTCTCAGTGCTGGCAGTTACAAATAAAGCTGCAGTAAACGTCCGCGTCAGGTCTTTATGTGGACCTGAGTTTTGAACTTCTTCGGGTAAATACTAAAGAGAGCAGCTGCTGCATTATATGGCAAACTCTTATGTTTAATTTTATAGGAAATTACCACACAGTCTTCCAAAGTGACTGTCCCACTTTGTGTTTCCTTCACCAGTGGAGGAGCATTCCTCTGGCTCCACATCTGCACTAACATTTGGTGTCCTCCGTGCTCCAGGTTTTGTCATTGTACCGGGCGCATGGTAGCATTTTACTGTTGTTTTAATTTGCGTTTCTCCGATGACATAGGATGTGGAGCATCATTTCATATGTCGATTGGCCATCTGTGTCTCTTCCTTTGAGAATGTCTGTTAAACTCTTTGGCCCATTTTCGAATGAGACTGTTTGTTTTCTTTTTGTTGAGTTGTAAGAACTCTTTGTATATTTTGCAAAACATTCTTTGATCAGATGTGTCTTTTGCAAAAATATTTTCTCGCTGTCTGTGGCTTGTCTTCTAATTCCCCTGATACTGTTTTTCTCAAGCATTTTTCTTATCAGCTTCCATTTGTTAATTTGTTTCCGTGATTGAGGGGAAGACCACAGTGGAGGTAAGGTGAAGTTACTTACCCAGGGTTACAGCCAATGATCAGTCAGTGCCAGACAGTCAGACTCCAGGGCCAGTGCATTGCTCAGGGAGGCTAGTTAGTCCTTCTGTTAATGTGAGCAGCTCTGCTGTGTTTTCAAGACATACAGGGATTGTTGTGTTCCTTGCACAAGAGAAATAGTTTTATGTGCTACTTTTCATGGGGTAGAAAGTATTTTATTTTTATTTTTTTAATTTTTTAAAATTTTTTTAAATTTATTTTCAGCGTAACAGTATTCATTGTTTTTGCACCACACCCAGCACTCCATGCAATATGTGTCCTCCCCAATACCCACCACCTGGTTCCCCCAACCTCCCATCCCCCGCTGCTTCAAACCCCTCGGGTTGTTTTTCAGAGTCCATAGCCTCTCATGGTTCACCTCCCCTTCCAAAAGTATTTTAAATACAACACTTGCCATCTACTGCTTCAGAGAAAGAACTTTGTAACAATGATAATAATATTAACAACAGCAAACACTAATATGGTATTTACTATGTATTAGCCTTTATTCTAAGCTCCCCACCTATATTAACGTATTTAATTCTCACAACCACTGTGTGAAGTAAATACTAGTTCTAGTATTCCCTTTACAGACAAAAAACCTCAGACAAAGTAGATAACTCTTTCTTTCAGGGTGATCAGCTAACATGGCCAAGTTGCTATCGGTCTACACTCTCGACCACAATATTGTAACGAGAATCATAAGATATCTTGCTGGTGTGCTTTGTGTACTTTCTGATTGTCTTACTTTTGCAATTTATGGAATCCAGATGGGTTTTGATCATTTGTGTTTTTCTTTAATTCTGACTGACAGAGGGCCGACTAGAGGTGTTCCAAGGGGAGAAGTTTCTATCATCCATCCCTATGTGGACCACGTTTGGGGAACTAGCCATTTTATACAACTGTACAAGAACTGCCTCCGTGAAAGGTAACGGGATAACATGTTGCATTTTTTAATCGTTACCCAATGCTTATGACAATCTCAGTCACTATGGCCTGCTAAGTATTTTGTCTTTCGTGGTGCCTCACGTGCTCTTGTTAATAGAAATGCAGTGCTCACAGGATTTATATTGAAAGCGCATGTCTAAACAATTCAAATTAAGAGAACCTTTCCATCAGGTGCCTGCATATAGAAATGAAAATGGCTTCATATTATTGAATTATTCCAATATTTGCTTTAATTGCCACTTCACTTTTTTTTTTAACTGTGTAAACATCTGCCTTTGGTTCATCCAGAATATTTGCTTTTCATTCTCCATGATGTTCTGATCATATTATAAACCCGAAAAATTAATGAAACCAAGGAAAATATATAAATATCAAAAGGGATGAGAATTAATTGGTGAGAGTTTCATGAGTGACTTCTGGGATTAATTTAAGCGTTCCTGTTTTTATTGATTTTATTCATGGTAATCTTGGGCAGAATTAATTAGGTGTGTTTCTCAGTGTTTAGGACTGGCTGGGGCACCTCAGAATTGCTGCAGGATTTGATAACAATGAGATTTTGGGACTTTACTCCAAACCTCAGTCAGGATCTTTGGTAATGGAGCCTAGGCACCTGTATTTTTGACAAGAATGCCAAGATAAACCTAAGTCGCTCCAAACTTTGGGAAACCAAAGCTTTGGGTCTTGATTTGTTTTATAGGCTCTCATTACTTCTTTTTAAAAAAAAGTGCAAATATAATTTAATCTAGATCTCTTAGAGCTGCAACTTCTGCTCTTCTTCCTTTTTAGATTTTATTCTTGCTTTCCATGTCTTTCCTATAAAAAAATCGTCTCAAAAACTGTCTTGCATAATCTCTATGAAAATGATTTGTATGCACTTTATACAAAAGTAACCATAGAGATCCTTAAAATATATTGGTTCTCATTAGCTACAATGTCTGAACAACATAAAAAGATATAAAAACATACTCATACACTGAGAGATCTTAAACTTCCAATTATCGACTTGTGAATTCTTCGCTCTCTGATCTAGCTACAAGCTGGCTGGTTTTCTCTTGTATCGCAGCACAAATCTGAACTACATCCTGATGATGTAGTATGTAATTAGGAATTGCAAACTAATTTTGATATCATCCTAAGCAAAACATAATTAGAGAGGAAATCTTTTGCTACTCACTTCCAAATCATGGTTCATTTCAAAGCCAAAGATGATTTTATGAAATTGCCCACGATTTATGTCACTACTTCCTTCCATTTGCATGTTAAATAATGCATTTTCCAAGAAATATCATTTTATGAGAATACATGGAAAATGTATTGATTAACACTTTGGAATGTTTTCTTAATGTGGGGCTAAACAGTATTTTATTATTTTCTTGATTTTTTGAAAGCTATTACCAACGTTAAAACATGGGCACTAGATCGAGAGGTGTTCCAGAACATAATGAGAAGGACGGCTCAAGCTAGAGACGAACAGTACAGAAACTTCCTCAGGAGGTAAGAACAACGCATGGGTGCAAAGAGCAGAAGGTGGGGTGGCCTTATTGTGGACATGTTGGTTTTATCATAATAATCATTTTACCGTAGCCTTTCTCATTTAAGCATTTTCTACATGACTAAACCACTGGAGCAAAAGTATTCCCTTGCAGTAAATGCCACTAGGTAAAAAAATTGTATTGAATCCCAGTTGGCCCTGCACACTGATTTTTTCCTTTCACTGAATTTGCCCTTGTGTTGACAGAGTCGTCGTATACAGTGTAGAAGAATGGGCAAAAAATTCTAAAATATTCACCCCGGTTGCTCAGTTGACTTTGAAACACATTCTATAATTTGGAAGTGGATAGCAAAAGACAGTTTTCCTAGTAATGCCTTGGTTAGAATAATATTAAAATTAACTTATTTTACTGTCTTTAATTGCTTTCCCTGAGACATTTTTTCTCATTTGTATAACCACCCCATCTTCCAAATTATTATTATTTGTAGCAAATTACCTTGCCAGAAATGTTACTATGTTTGTCGTAATGACACAGATCCTTGGAACATATTTTGTGAGCTATTCTGTAACCCCCCCCCACAACTCGGATGCATTAATTCATAGAGAAACAAATACCTATCTCACTGTAAAAGTCAGTTATGACTATAAACAGATATTTTTTGGAGAATAGAAGTTCTTTATTTAAACTATTTCCATGTTTCTTTGTGGGAGATTTGACAGTCTCTACAGCTGTAGTACATACTGTAACAAAATGTTTCCTATGATAAGTGATGGTGATAATAATTATAATAATAATAATTGTGAGCTCTTTTTAATTACAGTGATTTTATCTTGCATAACTAGCCTGCAAAGCCAATGATTTTAGAGCTGGCATAGTGCCTAGTATATAGTAAGGACTCAATAAATAGTGAATGAATGCATTGTTCATCAGTGGAACATTGTAGGTGTGAAGGGTTTTCCTATAGAGTCTTGCTGATTTATCCTCCCACAGTTAACGCTGCCTCCTGGCAAAGACCTTCAGCAGCAGTGAGCAGGCACCTTACTGAGTTGCCAGCCAACATCCTGGCTGCCGTGTAGTGGGGTCTGCCCGAGTACGGGTGCCCTAAAAGTCCGACAACTGAGCAACACAGGTCAGCACTAAAAGCGAAGGAACTACAGTCACGCAAGGGCTGAGAAGGGGGTAAATAGATCAACCAGTGCTTGTGAATTGCCTTTGAGCAGGTGAGATAAAGCTTGAGCCACTGGGTACTGCCTGTCGTTCCCTTGGCGTCTGGAGTCTTCTGTCTTAGTGGAAGGAGCTCAGCGAATTTACTAGCACACAAACCTTCTTTCCTTTTTTCTTCCTTTTGTTATCTTGTTCATGCACTCATTTAACACATCCTTATTGCCAGGCCCTAAACACTGTGGTTCAGTGGGGACCCAGATAAACCTTATCTCTTTCTTTATAGAAGGAAAACAGACTAGAGATTTTCCTCATACCAGCCTCCTTACTAATCCCCAAGGGTGGCAGGTTTACAGGAGAGAATTTTCACCCACATGATAGATCCCAGTCTGGACCAGAGGCAGAACGTTCACGATGAGCGTGTGTCAGCCAGTGAAGAGTCTGGTTACCCTTTCTTTACCTTTTCATTCATAGGAGGGGAGATTAGAGAAAGACGTTTCACTTGGTTTCATAACACACAGTGAGCTCCTTTTCCATTTACATCTTTTTATTATGAAGTGTGTAATATATGTGTAAAAGGTATATAGTAGTTATGTAAGTTATGAAACACAACAAAATGAGCGTCATGGAGCTCCTCACAGCCCAGCCCAAGAACTGGGACATTGACAACTTTGTTTGTTGCTCTCACGTGCTCCCCATTCATCTCCCAGCCTCCACATGCCTCTGCATGGGAGTGGTCTTTATTCTGAAGCTTAGTAATCATTCTTTGGTTTTCTTTATTACTTTGCTTATAGCTTGATTTAACCTATTTTTGAACTTTAAAAAAAAGTCTTACTTTTGTGACTCAATTTTTTATTCAGTATTTTTTTCTATGTCACCAGGTTAGCTCGGCAGTTCCCCTGTGGTAGTGTGAGGTTACCTGACTCTACTGCAGTGTGGTCAGCTCTTGTCCAGCGGGGGCACGCTTTAGTGTTTTCCAGCTACAAAGGATTCTGTACACTCATATCTCCATCTGCTGACGATGTGCCTCCCTGTGTGTACATGCAAGGGTCAGTCTAGAGCTAGCTCTCTTTTCAAAAATAGATCCAATCATGCATTTTTGGAGTAGCATCATTTTTTTCCCGAGAGATGTCAAATTTTAGATAGTACGAAAGAAGAATTTATATCAATTGTCCTGAGTAAAAGTGGGTAAGGTAAGGTAGAAGAGCTATTTCTCTAAAAGGATAATTTAATCATTTGACTGGTTAATCATGCTGTGTGGAATTTCTGATTTTTTTAAAGATTTTATTTATTTGAGAGAGCATGAACATAACTAGGGGTGAGAGCAGAGGGAGAGGGAGAAGCAGACTCCCCACCGAGGAGGGAGCCTGGCGACGACTTAGGGCTCAACGCAAGGATCCTGGGGTCATGACCTGAGCTGAAGCCAGACACCTAATGGACTGAGCCACCCAGGCACCCCTGATATATTTTTTTTCCAAATAATAATTTCCAATACCTATTTCATCCTCTGCATATCATTATTACTTGTAAAAATGTTCCAATTCCTTGTCCCTGGCTACCATTAATTTTAAAAGACAGTACAGTATGACTAATAATCAAGGGTCATTTCCATGCTAATTCCTACATTCCCCTCTGGATTCAGCCTTTACTTAATTACAAGGATTTAGATGAAAATCGGATCCTCTTCTGGAAGCCGAGCTCCTTACTCGTGCTAAAAAAAGAGATACTGAGATGTGGAGGGAAGCACATTTCTGGATGTGATTCACTCTGAAAACCAACAACAAATATAAAGTGTTGTTTTTTCCCCAAACAGAAAAAAATTGATTTTTTTCTCTTTATGGCATCTTAACTATCTTTATGTATTCGCCTATGATAAATATCTATAATCACATGTGGTCTTATAATTTCAGTTTCTTTGAAATTCAGTTATTTATGTGTGATATATTTTGGAGGTTTACTTTGGAAAAATTAAGTGCATTGAATTTTTTTAGATGCAGGTAAAATTTTTTTGAACTACATGTAGGTGTGTGTTTATGGTTTAATTCAGGAAGATAACTAAAGGTTTCTTTTTAATTTTGAAGTGTATCCTTGCTGAAGAATTTGCCTGAAGATAAACTAACCAAGATCATTGACTGCTTGGAAGTGGTAAGAAATTATAAGGGAAATAATACATTTCATTAAAAGACTATGGAATCTAGCTGTTATTAGTACTGTAAAGGCATAACAAGGAAAAGATGGTAAGTTGCCAGTTTACAGAGACCAGGAGGCTTTTTCTGTTGTGAAAAACCTTAGACCACCTCACAGGGAGTTGAGGGGCTGGGATGGGTTTAGGTGACTCTTCTGGATTGTATAAAATTGGATTTGCGTGTGTAAAGTGACCTTTGATTTACATACTTTAATCTTTTTCATGTATTTTACAGTACTAATGTGCCTTACTCGAGGGCATTTGATTTTCTGCAGTTAATATCACAATCCCACGTAGAGTTTTCCCAATATAAAGCAGTCAGAGAAGCTTAATTAGGTAATGAAGAAGAGAAGGATATATTGGAGCTTTCGGGAACAGCCTTCTGAGTCAGGTTATGAAACAACTCCGTACTTGAAAACTCGACACCATGAAAAGACATTTAAAAACCCTTGCATTTAAGGAGCACTTTACGTATTTTAACATGTAGGGGAAACAGCGTATTGAAATGTGTTCAAAAACTCATACAAGGCATCGCCCAAATGGTTGGTTCTAGTCCAAGACTAGTCAAGTCTTTTTGTGAATAAAGCGTTTATAACATGTACCTTAGATTCTAATGATACGCATTAGATGAGAACCCCTTCAGATGTCAGAGATTAAAAGGCAACGCAAGTCATTTCTCTCTGATTTTTGTGTGTGTGGGGGGGTCAATTTCACTGGAGCCAAAATGGCTTTTACAGAATTTAAAGGAAGTAAGGAATAGTAAAGAAGTCACATGCTGACTTTAAGCTTTTATAAAGCTGTTCTCAGTGGGAGATATAAAAATCCCAACAAGACTGACTGTTGACAGATTCATGCCTCTGTCAGTCACGATATACAGTGTAAACTAATGTCTGTTGAGAAGGAGCATGACAGTTTATCCTTAAGTGTTAGTGACGCCAGTGATGTTTCCATTCACAATTCATGGAACCTGTCCAGCAGTTTATCAAGGACAGGCCATGATGACACAGTGCCTGGCCTTGTGTCCCCAGAGTGTTCAGATATGAAGTCATTTTCAAGAGGACAGCTTGCCCTGCCTCTCTTGGGATTTTCCCAATGTAACATAACACATTCACAGATGTTACAAATTAATAATTCATCCTAATTTCTGAGAGTGTGTGTGTATGTGTTTTAAAGCTGGAGTAGCCCTATATATTTTTTGTTAACTGAGGAAATCTGTTTTAAATATAATACTAATAGAGTATATTCACCAGAGGGGAATTCCATGCTGACAGCAAATATTAAAATTTACTATCATTAAAAATAAATGGTAAATTGGACATATTTATTGCAGCCACAGGCACTAGCTACAGAATATACAGATGGGAGTGCAAATCCAGTATTAATTAACACACAATTTGAGTTTGAAAGTTCTCATCTTTCAAAACACCCCAGAAAGGCTTTATTATATCTCAGCATTTGCAGACAGCAGCACAGTTTATAAAGGGCCCTTTATTCATACCTGGCAAAGAAATGTGTCTGTGTAGCGCGTGAAAAGTCTCAAGTGCAAAAGTGATTGGCCAGGGAGTGATGGGGTCTGTTTAGCACTAAGAAAAGCACATAATTTACCAGCATAGCTTGGACTAATGACCCATCAGCAGGGTCCTGACAGCAGCCAACCACTGAGGCCCTGGAGTTCTAACGGAGCGCCCGCGGAGTTCCAGGACCAGCTGCCCCACAAACCGGCTCCGTAGTCTTTGAGACAAAACAGGCCGAATCTGGCATGCTGTTCAGGAATTGACTTGGGAGGTTTTGAATTTTTCTGCGGGGGCAGGGAAGGGATATCGGAATTCCTCGTCACCAAGCCGTTGGTTGGGGATGATGTGAAGACTTTGCCTCCTGAGCGCCCGGACCGACGGCTCCGATGGTCTGGTCCCCCAGCAGCGCTTCTTGCTTCAGCTTAAACCCCCGCACCGTCAGCTCTAGGGGGAGGCATCGCCTTTAACCCTCTTCTTGTGATCTGATGGGAAAGCAGTACCGACCCCTGCGAGGGTTAACTAGTGAGCGTCACGCAGCAGGACGCAGATTCCGAGCGTCGGGCAAGCGTGAATGGTCATGAAGATGACCGTGTGAATTCTGCTGTCGTGCTGTGTGGAGCACAGGAGTGGGACGAGTTTCTGTTCCCGCGCGCAGAGGCGTGGGATCTGACAGTGGTTGACCCAAATGTCACCTCATGCTTTGTTACAGAGCTTTGCTACTTGACCCAGTGACCCTCTGCACCAGGACTCTGACACGCCACCTTTCATGAAGCTGGATGTATAGCAGGAGTGGGGCGGGGGGTGCTCCTGTGGAGGGTGGTTGCCCTTGACCCACATCGCCTGTGGTGCTGCTCGAAAGGCAGATTCCCAGGTACCACCCTGTACCTACTGAATTGGAAACTCTGGGGTATCGGCCCAGAAATTCACACTTCAGCACTTGATATGCAATTCTTATACATGTTAGAGTTTGGGAGGCACTAGTTTAAAGTTATGAATAGAACACATATATTTAAGTTTACCACAGTCTATCTCTTTACTCAGGAATTTTCCATTTTTCATAACTTTTTTAAAAAGTCTAGTTTTCTTTCTATAGTTCCTGCGTAACACCTGCATAAACCAGGGTTTTTTCTCATTTTAATGATTACATCCGGAGTCATAAGACAGTTGAGATAATTGTGCATTTTGCCTGTTCATGGACCGGTTAGCTACAGGCAGGGCTGCCGAGTGTCCCAGAAAGTTCACTAGTCCACAGTGTGGAGATTGGTGCTTACGGTCGAGCTTCTGCCGCTCACAGCTGTCCATCAGTTATGGGGGCACTAGGGTCTCCTCACCTACAAAATAAGGGCGTGTTGGCCAGATCTCTAAGGCTCCTTCAACACCGTTTCAGTTACAGGCTTCTAGACGGTTGGCTCACCCAAGATAGAGGAATTCCTATTGGTTTTCGTTTCGCAGGCTCTAGTTCCTTGGAAATGAGCAATCGGGTACTAAATTTTACCGGACTGGTTGGTAAGAGCAGCCTGATCCAGATGTGTTTGCTTTGAGATTTCTGAGGTGTTTTAACCATCCTGCTTGGACAAACAAAAGAATTGTTGGTAACAACCCAAATAACTGTATACAGTTTTTTAAACAACCAACATGGGTACAGAGTCGCATGATGCCAGGAGTATGTGTGTGTGTGTGTGTGTGTGTGTGTGTGTGTAAAACATACGTCTGATTGTGTAACATCAGTACTCTGTAATGAAGATTTCTAGCCACACACTAAAGACTTTAAGGAAGCTATGGGTTTGCTTCTTAGTCTTCTTTCTCCATCACCTTGAGGTTTTCTTCTGTTTTATATATATTATTTATAGAAATTCAGTCTCTAGCATTTTCTAGATAGCACACAAGGAGCATTTTCTTTACAGCAAAAAACTCTTTTTAGCTTTAACTACTGCTGTTTGTATAGTTTTCTTCTGACCTCTACCTCTTAGTCTGCCCTGGATTGATTCCCTTAGTTTTCCCTCTTGTTGTACACCAAGTAACTACTCTCAGGGTTTCCATTACAACTTCTTTTAAAATATTTTTTTCAAACTCAGGGTCACAAGTCATTAGTAGATCAGGAAATTAATTTGGAGGAACATTTTAAAAAATATCAGAGTAGTAAGGGTAAGTGTTATTTAAATATACTTCAATTTTATAAAATGTCTGTATGTGTGTATGCTTACATAGGTGTATTTGGGTGTACATGAAAATGTATTTTTTGCTCTGAGTCAGAGTGAAAATGCCTGAAAATCATTGCTTCAGAGGATGGGGTCCATGGCTGTTTGGTCCTATAAGGGACCCTTTTGCTATGTAACCACCAGACAATAACCACACTGTTTGCATTTCTCTTTTTGGTCTTGGTGGCCACCCTGGCTGGACTGGCTACGCTCCCCGGTTGACAAACGCTGGCCAGTCTGGCGTCACAGCCTGTACTTACCACTATATATTTTTGGTCTGACCTACATCCACAGCCTTTTCTGATCCGTGAAGGTACTGTCAACACACTGGGAGGTATTATTTATCTTCCTCCCATGGTTTTGGGTGACAAAGAACCATCCCTAGGGAAAAATACCGCTAGGAAGTTTGCCCCTTAAGAAACAATAAAGCTCTTTCTCAGTGTTCCCTTTCAAGCTTCCTTTTAGCCTCCCTGACTGACAGGAATTAAAGCCGCACATCTGCACACACCAAAGCTTTATAATAGCCGAAGGACAGCCTACCAGCACTTTGGAAATTTTCCATGTTCTTTCTGTTCCATGTGGGTAGTGGAACCTGAGATTGGGGTGGGCATTGGAGAGACTACAGAGCAGACTGTCTGTAACAGGGACATCTAACAGGGCGCCGGCAGTCCAGTGAAAGGGAATTGAACAGTAGCTGCATAATGAAAATGCTGAACTGTGTAGTGGGGTCACTCATTAAACACCAAGGCTCAACTATACAGTTGAGCTTGTATGTGGCGAAGGTTTGTGATAAAGCTAGAATGAGAGAGAATAGAGAGTTGGAGTAAGTAAACTGGGATATAAGAAACTCCAATATCATTTTACAAATAAAGTGGAGGTTTGTCTTTTGCTTGCATAACGGCCCAGGGAGGGTACAAGGAGCCATTCAGGCATTCAGGCTAAGGGCTAGATGACCCCTCTCCCAAGATCTCTCAGTGAAGACACATGCCTGAAACAGCTCACGGACCTCGCCCAGAGTGGCTCCCATCACTCCAGCTCAGGTTCTTTTAACTGGAATTTAATCACATGCGACAGCTAACAGGGAGCTTGGGGAGTACAGTCGATCTGGGCAGCCATGTATACCGAGGAAGGCTTTGATGACCAGCTCACGGGCTCTTTCCTAGGAATTCAGAGTCACCCGGTTCCTAGTGTTTATCAAATGCGCTATCAGAAGCTTTAGATATACTGTCTCAACACTAGGTGTGGCAGGTCATGCCATTTTAATTCCACAGAAAAGCAAACTGAGGCCCCCAAAATTTAAGTAACAGTTAAGCAAATCATAAACATCTTCTTCCTCAATATGACAACCATTAATTATTTACTATGTTTCAGATGCTTTTAATGCACCAAAACATGGTCTTTAATTGGTTTATTGTGGTAGGCAGAATGGACCTCCCCCCCTAGATGTCCCAGACCCGAATGCCTGGGATGTGTGAATATGTTATGTTACATGGCCAAAGAGAATGGGCAGATGTAATTAAGATTCAGGACCTTAAAATAAGGAGGTTATTCTGGATTATCTAGGTGGGATGAATATAATTGCATGATCCCTTAAAAGCTGAGAATTTTCTCTGGCTGGAGTCAGAGAGAGGTAGCGGAAGTTGGAAGTCAGGGATCTTTCAAGTCTGAGCAGGAGTTGATGAGCTATTGTTGGTCATAAAGCACAGGGGCTCTGGGCGAGGACCTCAGAGGGGTCTCTAAGAACTAAGGGGCTGACAGTCAGCATGGAAATGAGGCCTTGTCCTAGAAACTGAATTCTGCCAGCAATCTGATGGAGTTTGAAAGTGGCTTTTCCCCCAGAACCTCCTGAAGGAAGCAGTCTGCTTGACGCTTTGAGTTCAGTCTTGGGAAACTCTGACAGAAAAATCCAGGTCACCCTGGACTCTTTGACACACAGAAACTGTGAGATAATAAATGGGGGTTGTTCGAAGCCACTAAGAAGTGTGTGGGTATTTGGTACAGCAGCAGTAGAGAACTAATGTGCTTCTCTAAATCTTTGAAGGTAAATATTCTTATTTGAATTTATGGGTTGATGGATGTGAAATTCAAAGCAGAACTAGGATTTGAATCGACATGTGTTTGGCTTCAAAGTACTTCCTCCCCAAGATGCTATGCTCCTTTCCATGAGATGTTGAATTGTCTTATAAAATGTACATAGTGCTCTGTAAATAAAGGGTATGTTTATTCGTATTAGGAATCATATTTATTTAAAAAATGTAAATAGGTTTTAAGCGTAAATGACCAAAAAGAATATTGAAATACAGCAGACACAGAAGTAGTTATGTTTGGATTTTATTTTCAAATCTAAAAGAAAAATAAGAGAGAACTATTTTGTTGTTAATTACACCTTTTTAAAGAAATTAAACAGGCTCATTTTTATTTGTATAAATAATTAAGAGATTCATTTTGGTTCTCTGACTTTGAGACAATGTTAAAATGAAGTAGAGGTAGAGGGTTTTATCCATCTTTTGTTTTCTTTCTTTTTTTTTTTTAAAGATTTATTTATTTATTTGACAGACAGAGATCATAAGTAGGCAGAGAGGCAGGCAGAGAGAGAGGGGGAAGCAGGCTCCTCACTGAGCAGAGAGCCTGATGTGGGGCTCGATCCCAGGACCCTGAGATCATGACCTGAGCCGAAGGCAGAGACTCAACCCCCTGAGCCACCCCCCCAGATGCCCCAAAATCTTTTGTTTTCTGAGACTGAGTTGCTCTTTCAGTGACAAATGGATTAATTACTTTTCCCTTCCCAAGAATTCTCTGCTTACAGACTCATATATGAGGGAAACAAAGAAATAAGTGACAAATTGAGATTTCATGAGGATAAACCTACACAGAAGAACAGAATTTACATGTGAAAAGTTCTAATGTTTATCTTCTATGATGATAAATTTTTTGAAGAATCCATATTAAAGGGCTACTTATTCTGTAGGTAGAATTTTCCCAGCCTTTGCTTTTCAAGGAGTTAGAAAGTGAGGCTGATATTCCTACAGTCTACTGAGGCTAGTATTTTCAGCGTTTTCGGTCATCTTTTCCTAAGCTCTAGTCCCAGTTTCAGACTGTGACTGATCACTGGACCACTTGAATTTAGATTACTTATGCAGAAGGTCCCTGTATACCAGTGATCATTGCTTTTCTCTCATTGCTCCTCATGCTCTTTAGTCTTCATGCCTGAAAGTTGGTCTTTTAGGTGAATTTTCTCTGGAAAAGATAACTATAAATGCACATAATAAAGGAAAAGTCTCCTTACTTTTTCTACAGCTTATGACTACAATGTTCAAGAAGATTGCAGTGACAGTAAACAACAAATAAAAGAAACGGGCATGGAATGCTCATTGCCAGACACGAGGAGTCCGGTTTCATGTATGCCTTCATCTCTGTATCTCCACTGGACTGAACATTTTCTTCCTCTCTCGTCCCAACAGGAATACTATGACAAAGGGGACTACATTATCAGAGAGGGCGAGGAAGGAAGTACCTTCTTCATCTTAGCGAAAGGAAAGGTAAATATTAATTAAAGCTTATTTAAAGCAAATTTAAAAAGTCGGTCCCCATCTGTCTGGGAGCTACTGCTATGGAAAGCCTCTGCACTGAACAGGTGAAGGAGCTTCTGTTCGGGAGAGTTCCGTGAGGTTTGGTCTGAGCACGGCCGGGGGTGCAGGAGACCTGTGATGGTTCTAGCTCAGTGGTCACTTCTTAGTGGTCCTGGGCATGTCACTTGATTTTCTTTGGACCACGTTTCATAGTGCATAAAATAACTGGTTTCTTTCTAGGATCCCTTTTATCTCTCCTTCTCAATCTGCCCAAGAGTCCAAGATTAGGGCTGGAAATTTTTTCATCCAACGGATGTGACAAGCGGCAGGTGTGGGGAAAATGACCTTGGCAGTTGAGGACAGCAGGGACCAGCCGTGAAGCTATAGATGGATACGGCTCCAGACATCAGTTCATATACCATTGGTTCAGATGCCGATGAAAATTTATGCTGGTGTATATGCAGGAGGCCTTTTCCTTTACTTAGATATTGAGTGATAACGTGTTACCAATTGTTCCCATGCTGACTCTCTACAGTGTTCCTGAGATACAGAGCGTTAGCGAAGTATTGAATGGTAGAGAGAAGCTTGAGCACCCATGTGTGTAACCTGTTGGATTTTACGACGTCCTTTCTTCCACGGAAGGGCTTGTCATCAGAGTCAGGCACTGCCCTTTGCAGACCGACTTGTGGTTGAACTTAACCTGGGCACCCAGTGAAGGAAAACAAGATTAACAAAATAATTTCAAACCTCAGAAACTCTTCAACACTTAGAAACACTTTTTATCATTTCTCCCAAACCTGGACCCCATGCTTTGAAAGCACTCTGACTAATAAACAAATAACATTTATTGTTTTTTTTTTAATTTTAATTCATTGTGGCTTTCGTAAATGCTAATCAGAATCTCTAATCAACATGAAGCAACCCTTGTTATCCTGTTGATTTGGCATAATTTTAGCCACAAACAAGGAATATTGAAGTTTTTGTTCGGTTCTGCCGTGGGAATGGATCACACTAAGACTCCCATGAGCGTTATGACCCTTCTCCAGATCCACATTTCGCAACCAGTTTTAGAGGGTACGCAGGATTCAGTAAGTCAGTCGAGGCCACCAGATTCAAAACTTCTGATACTTAGCCTTATTCTTGATTACTTTGTCCACTGTCTTCGGATTTTTGAAATTATTATTATTTTTTTACTGACATATAACATATTATTCGTTTCAGGGGTACAGGTCTGTGGTTCATCAGTCTTACACAATTCACAGCACTCCCCATAGCCTATACCCTCCTCAGCATCTGTAACCCAGCCACCCCATATCTCCCCCACCACACCCCCCAGAAACCCTCCGTTTATTTCCTGAGATTAAGAGTCTCTTATGGTTTGAAATTACTTTCCTTGAGTATCCCTCAGAAGGAATCGCTGGATTCGCATAAAAAATTCTAACTTTGAGAGGAAGGATTTGAACGGAGGATCTTCCTCTTACAGGCTGGGCGTCGTTTGGTTGTCAGTCACAGGTTCTCTCAGTCCCTCCAAACGAGTTGACGGTAGCAAGACTGTTCTATCACAAAGTCAAAGCAAAGGCTTGTCTAGTTCCTTATTTCAGTCAAAGGTTCATAGATCCAAAGGGTCTGATTGAATGGATATGTGTCCAGATTCTCATTTTTTTTCTTTTTCTCTCTCTCTTTTTAATTGTTTTACATCATTTAGGTAAAAGTCACCCAGAGCACAGAGGGCCATGATCAGCCACAACTGATAAAAACACTGCAGAAAGGAGAATACTTTGGGGAAAAAGCTCTTATCAGGTAAATCCATGAATTCCTGTGCCATACTTAAATAATTCTTTGATTGCCTTACATGTGCAACTACTCCATTAGAGATGTCAAATTGAGCTACCAAATTAATGTCAGCAAATATTCAGGGATTAAACCAAAAATTTAAACTGGATGCTAGAAATTTCATTGTTATGCACAAAATAAGTGGACTAATTTTGCACAGAAAAGAAATGGGGAAGGCTTAAATTTGCTAGTGAAAATAAAATCAGTGTTCTGTTAGACTCTTTAGTTGAAAAGAGTGTGAGAGAAAGAGATGAAAGACATGAGAATTACAATTTCCCTTTGAGAAAGAGTTTTTATATTTCCAAAGTTTGAAATATTGTCTTTTCCCCCTTCTTAAAAAATGATCAAATAATGACTTTACATATTTCGTGTGCTTTAAAATTTTTATGCCAAAAGCAATATTAAGAATTTTTATTGCCTCATTTTTCAAGTTTTAAGAAACAACTCATAATAGTGTGTATGGAACTTCTACCCGAACCTTAGGTCTTTTGAGGGATGAATTTATCTACTCTTGATTCGACTTATGGAAGAAATGTTTATAAAGATCAATCAAATGTCTCAGGAGACACTGTGCTTCCTGGGACTCAGAAAACAACCTCAAGTCTAAAAAAACCCACATTTTCTTAACTATAAATAACTTTATAAAAGATGAAATTAGAGTTTTGAATCGTCTCTTGGCCTTTTGGGTCAGATCAAGTGTAGAGTTTCGAGCAATACTTTTTTTGGAGTTACATATGTTTTTAAATTTTGAAATTAGTTAAGACATTACTTAAAGTTTTACTGTTATTACTAAATGGTTTTTATTTCAAATCCATGCTTATAGAAACAAGTATTATTTCTGTTCATTTTCTTCCTTTTTAATTTTTGTCATGAATTCCCAGTTCTGCTGATTTGTATGTGATGATAATCAGTGTAGAGCAAAGAAAGGGTGTTCATAAGTTACTGGAGACAAATCTGATTACTTAAAAATTAGATAGTTCTTATTTTTAAAGGAAAAACTAAACTTAGGAAGTTAGATTGTGGTTATTTTGTAAACAGTTTAAAAATGGAATGTAAAGACAAGCTAAACTGTTCTCATTTTCTAGCTCATAATTGTTTCAGTAACAGGGAAATTGTCCTTTTTAATGTTTTTGGTTGTGGCGGTGTGAATAGCTTCATGTGATATAATTATGTAATTTGTTATTCAAAACTTCAGTGTGTTTGTTCTTAACATTACTAGGTTATTTTTCTCATACCTGCAAACAAAACAACTCAGTTTGAAAGTACAGAGAACTTTATAAATGCACCGGAGAGTCAAAATAGCTCTTGAAAGGAAATACACTTTCTGATTTTGCTGGATCTGAAATAATTTATGCTCTGTGTCACAGCTAGCCAATCACAGTGTTTTCCCATGAGAAACATGGGAATTTATATTTAATATATATACCCAACTCCCCAGGCGTTTGGAAGCACAAAGCTAGAATGAAGGAAGAGGAGCCCTGGATACAAATACTTGTAGATTTTTGTGCACTTATTTGCTACCGTGTTTTAGGGCCACTGATGGGGACTCGGTATTCCTTACGGTCTATGTATTTCTGGGACTTGACATTAATTAGTCCCAGGAGTTCTTACAACATTTTATGTGCAAAGATGGACTCACGGCACTTACACAGTTATTATAAAAGAACGTACGTGTACTTATAAACCCTAATATTTATGAAGTGTTTGCCAGAGAATATTCCCAGTCTTGACGTTGACAAGTGCAAAGGATGCCACACCTTTGTTTTTCTGAACTCGCAAATCAGATTGGCTCACATCTAAGATCATAGGTCTGCGTGCATGCATGGGTGTGTGGACATCCATCCGTACATATAGATATCAATGTCTACACACACACAGGTTGAGTATAGACTACCCAGCTCCCAGCTCAAAAGCTCATCAAGCTGTAATGTTTTCGTTAATGTCTTCCAGCAGGGACCCTGCAAATTTGGGAGGCGCTCTGGGCTATATCGGAAGGACTCTGAATGTTAGCTGTGTGGATAAGGGACTTCTTTGCAATAAGAAATGGGTCACCAAGTTTTTCCTATCTCAACACTGAGGGAAGAAGAAGGAACTATATATACTTTGTGTGATACCATTTTTGATGAAGTTGCTTAGAGCTGTCTCGACATACTTGTTCCTCCCGGTTACCTTAAATGAATCTCGCAGCACTGGGTACCATCTGGGTGTACTATTTTTCAGTGTCTTTAGTTTGTAACTAATGGAGGGAGGAAACTAGTACAAATAAATACTTTACCCGATGCTTGGCCCATTGGTATTCTTTGGTCGTTAAATTTGCCATCATTAGACTGCACGCCATAATTCATTGTATCTAGGTTCGCAGCGGTGAGATGCACCAGTTACATTATGTGCCCTTGAGGAAGAAAGACGGTGCTATTAATTACACTGTGATTCATCACCAGTTGTAGGGCATGTTCTGATTTCAGAGATTTTAGTGGAAAACATACATCTTAGACTTTATGAAATTGAAGTATTTTAGTGTTTATTTAAATCGTTGGATGATATGGTACTCAAAACACTTTCTTTGGGCTTTATTCTTGATTTTTTTTTATTCTATGTTAACTACTTGAATGTTTTCCCAGTGAATTTTTTTGATTTAATTTCAGTTTGGGCTGCTTATTAATGAGCAGTTCCCACTTGGTCACTGGAGAGGTATTTTATTCTGGCTGACACAAAGCCCAGAAGGCGATTCTATAGAAAGTCACAGTCACTGATCTCTCTCTCTGCTCCTGGCGCAATTGTCTTCTTGTCTGAATTCCTTGCATACATAACCTTCATTGGGGTGCATTTCAAATTCCTTTTTGGAAAGGGATGGAGTGTAAGTTATGATATTTTAAAAACAGCAGCCTTTGGAAGGTTTAAGTGATGGTGTTTCATAAAAAAGCAGATTCTTTAATAAAAATGGATGTTTAATTTCTTCCCTGTTTTTGTCTGCAGTGAGGACGTCAGATCAGCTAACATTATTGCTGAAGAAAACGATGTGGCGTGCCTGGTTATAGATCGAGAGTGAGTATGCCGATGTCAGAGAAGGCAGGCTGCGGCCACCTTTGAAGACTTGGCCTTCTGTTACTCCAAGGGCCCATCTGTCTTCTCATTCATCACCACTCAGAAATGCTGGGCGAGTACATTCCATTAAAATTCATGGGGAGGAACTGGGCCTTCGGGTCTGAATCTGTCTGTGGCAGCGGCAGATGCTGGCGGGCTAAATATTTTGTGTGCAAAGTTTGTACATAAACATCAGCGATAGACTGATTTAAATTCTTCATCTTCCAGAGAAATAAGCTTATTAGTGCCCTTTTGGATTTTTCTCCCCTGCACAATATAGTGCACAAGTCCTAATTTATTTCTAAAATGCTCTAAGCAGTCAAAAAACTTTGAATAAATCCTATCTCTCTTGGACATAATATACAATACCCCTTAGTTATATGTATTTCCAGAGAAGGTTTGATTTAACATTTGTAATAATTTGCAAGTGATGTGTGTTAATATTAATCTCTAAGTGTCTCAGATTGCTTTCGGGAAAAAGTCTTACCTTATATCCTTCACTCATTTCAAATTGTATTGAATCTGGCCCCTTGGGTCTCTCATTAGTGAGTTGTTTGTTTATTGATTTTCTATAATAAAGGAAATTCAAATATACAAATCTAGGCCATTGTCTAGGAAATGTCTTAGTGTAGTCAAAAACATAGGACATACGCACATGAAATATTAACAAAAAACAGTAAAATGACAAGAAATATCACAAAGGAGTATGTAGTGGGTTGCAGTTGAACATAACATTCATACTGAACATCAAATTATAGAGATTTAGAATTGGAAAGAACTGTAGAACATTCAAAAGTCTTTTATTTTGGAAAATTTCACATATAGTAAAGAGCAGACAGGATACTATTGTGGACCCCATAATGCAAGTTCAAAAATGATCAATTAATGCCTTTTCTCTATCACTTTGCCACCCCCTCCCCATCTTCTCCATACTACTTTCAAGCAAATTCCAAACATAAAATTATTTCATCTATAAATTTTAGTAGCATCTCTAGAAGGTAAATGTTACTTAAAATACATGACCACAATAACATTAACATACACAAACAGCACTAATTCTTTTTTATTTATTATTTGTGATTAAGAGATGATTGACACATAACTTTAAATTGCTTTCAGGTATCCAACATAACAGTTTGAAATACGTATATATCACAAAAGGACCATGGCGATCAGTCTAGTTAGCATCCACCACCACACACAGAACACTAATTCTTCATATCACTTCAAATTATTTCAGTCTCTCTCTGGATAAGAAATGGAAGTCCCAGATCAGTAGAGTTGTCCCAGCAAAGCCATCTGTGACGGAGCCCAGATTTCTTTCAGAGTTCTTTCCACTGTGCCATTTGGCTCCCATAGCGTGTGTTCAGAAAGAGGAGCAATTACAATGCAATAAAGTGGGCAAGGTTTTATTATTTTTTAGGTGTGGAAATGGGGCTTAAAAATTAATAGGAATTCTTCAGGCCAATAGGAAATGTAGAAGTCACTTGAGGTGAAGTAGAACTTAAAAACAAAGGCATGGGGTCTAGAAAGCGCAAAATATGTTCAGATAAAGGTAATCTTTGGATGCCAGCTCACAAAGGGAAAATATATTGGTACAGTGTTGTCCTGATAGTGCATTGTTTTGTGTATGAGTTCATTAAAAATAAATGCATGCCCTGAATAGCATTAGCTATTCGGTAGAATCTTATCAATTGCTCTGAAATGCTGGGACTAAAAATATGACACAAAGGAAGAACTCCTTTCGTTTTTCTTCATTGTAATCACACAAGCAAGTATTTATACAATACCTCATGCACTCATCATCCCTGAAAAGGATGCAGGGATTTTGTAGAGTTTATATATTATTTGGAAGTTTATAATTTTAAAATGTTCCATTTACATGTGTACAGATGAGATTTGGTAGTGTATGGAGTATTGTGTTAGGCTCAGTGAGACTCAGAACATTACATGAATTTATTCTGTGGGTGGGAGGAGCTGGATGTCTGGTGTGACCAGGCTGACCGACATCCTGGATTTCTGGATGGTTCTGGTTGTCCCAGCATGTTTGTTATTGACGCCAACTTTCACTCTGAAAAGTACTGAGTTTGATAAATTATATCATCATCACAGTAATGACTAATAGACTAGGTAAAGGCCCCATGATAATTCTCCCACTTTACCCTACGTAGCCTCATATCATTATTTACATTTTACTTAATTGCTTCATGTAACATCTGTCTTCCCTCTCTTCTGTAAGCTTCACGGGGGCAGAAACCTTTCCTTGTTCACTGCTGCTGCAGGGCCGGCAAGCGTCATAGTTCTCGGCAGATGGGAAGGGCTCCACGTGTTGGCTGCATAAAGGGCACCGTCCTCGCAGTGAAGCGGGGCGACTTTGTTTCCTCCTTCTTAATGCATTGTTTTCAAAATGCGTAGAATGAATCCACTGCAAGGAGGAGAGTTAAAGTTTCCCTATTTTTAGAATGTAATAAAATGTGCAAAATGGCAATAGCTCTACGTGCGTGGGAAGTGTGATTTGTGACATCTCTGTCACTGGTTGTTGGGCTGTGTCTCAGAGGAAGTGACTCCACCTCATGTTACACCACCAGAGTGGTTACAGGCTGTTTGTTCCAGCTAGAATGTTGTAGCTGTTTAAATCTGCACTAACTCGAGTTTGCGAAGAATTTCTAGGGAACGGGGACAGCAGTGTGAGCCTACATCTTAAACATGAGATTTGTTCACAGTGCTCGAATTAGTTTAACAGCAGGCCAATAGTGGTGACATATAGAATAAGTAAGAATGAAGTGAAGTACAACAAGTATTTTCCTTTCACTTGAAAAGTTCAGCCATTGGAAATTTGAAATTTCATGGCAATACTCTTGTTTCTCACTGTTCTATAGTCGATGAAGGACGGTCGACAGAGGAGGGTAGAAAAGAGCGGAGGGTGGATTTGAAGTGGAAAATGTTAAATACCCAGCATAGTATGTAAGATCTGCATAATAGTGGGAATGCAGATCGGTGGCCAGTTCAGTGTGGGTAGAGATCTTTGGGGCTAGGCGGGCAGCAGACGGCAACTGTACAGTAATGAGACGGTCTGGTTTATTAGCCGGAGGTGTCTGGGGGTCAGTTTTCAACCCTTTCATTTTGCTCTGCTCAGGTGCTTCCGATTCAGCCAGAAGATTAAAGCACAGTTTCTAGAAGGATACTGGTTTGCAGTGGGGAAGAAAACTACCCTAACAATCACAAATTGAGGTAGATTGTCCAGTGTAGGGGTGGGAAGCATTGAAAAGAAATCAAGAAAATGTATCTCACTTGGTGAGGAAGGGGATACCTTATTTCTTGTGGGCAAGGCTGTGTATGAGAATTCCCGCAAACAATGTCGTAAATAAAGTTAGATGGCACCACCCACGTCTGATTTGTGGTGGGCGAGATTGGTCAAGGGAAGACGTTGGCTGAGCCTCTGGGAACTACTGCGATAAAGTAAAAAAAAAAAAAAAATGGATTTAATCATGAAGCAATGTAAAGTGAGGGGCATTGTCAAGGGAAAAGAAAAGAAACATTTTATCCTCGGTTTTTAAAATAAATAGCTTAATTGGATGAAGCAAAGTTAGGAAAATCTGCAACTCGTCTAACCTGTTGATTCAGCAAAGAGATTATACAGACTATTTTCTTCCCAATATCTTCTTGAAAAAATTGTTAGTAAACCTGAACCACAAGGCAGAAAACTATTGAAAGGTTTTCTCTCCTTTGTTTTCATAAACGTGAAGAATTCATTCTATAACTTCTAATAGCTATTCTACACTTTGTGACAACTTTACCGTCACCTAAATTATTGAAAAACCATTTACAAAGTCATCAATAATCGTAACTAAGTTTTCTAAGAGCTGGAGGAAATGTCGAATTACAAAGGCACCTATGTATCTTATTCACTTAGAACATTCAACCAGACAGTCGGGACTTTTGAGGAACTCCAGAAATACCTTGAAGGGTATGTGGCCAACCTGACCCGGGATGATGAGAAAAGACATGCGAAGTAAGTGCGGCGGGGTCTTCTCCGTGGCGCATGCCTTCTGGCAAGTGTGTGTGGTTCGCTCGGTGATGACTGCTGCTGTGCTGCCACTAGAAACCGGGGGCAGTTCTTTTAAATTGTTCTTCCACAAAGAGATGCCACTTACCAGTAGTATGGATGTGATTTTAGTCTGTAAGTGGTCAGCTTCTTATTTTGGGTTGACAAGTAGTAATGTGAAGGAGACATTTCCTGAGAGGGGGCCTTGGGAAGGGGATGCTTGACATTGTCTTTCAATGTCAAAAGGACGTTATTCAGAAATGAAGCGTGTCTTGCCCATGGAGATCAAGCAAGAATGCCAAGGCAGTAGAGTAACCCATTCATCCTGATTCCGGGTAAAGAGCTATGGGGAGAGGCAGAAGTATTTCAGAATATAAGGGAGCTATTACCCAGGGCTCTGTGTGTGTGTGTGTGTGTGTGTGTGTGGTGTGTGTGTGCGCGCGCGCGCATGCGTGTATGTAGGAAGGAGTTGGGTTGGGCTAAATATAGTGATATTTATGAATAATTTTGTGCTTCATAGAAAAACTATGTTGTAAAATTAAAAATATTTGAAAATCCTTTACAGTTTGTAGAGTAAATACTTCAGCATATATTCACCAGGTAGGACTAACGAAGCTGGAGTCGAAAGTTCTAGAAAACTGACATTTGAGTTAAATTAGAACATTCAGTGAGGACCTCCTAAGTTTTTTGCTTTTGTCTTTTTATGCAAGGGATATATTTGCAGTTTTTATGTCTTTAAAGGCCTTTTGTAGTAAGAACACTTCATGAATATATGTATAATACAGAAGTCAGAGCAGTCTACCTTAATTAAAAGAGAAAAATGAGTATTTTCAAACAATGATATTTAGACATAAAGTAAGAAATATCTCTTTCATGTTTCACTAAGCAGTCATTCTGGTTCAGCCATGGAAAACTTCAAAATCTGACAAAAATAGCAAAACACAGCAAAGATTCTCAGTGTGGCATTCCCCTGTATGTACAGCCAAGGGAGTGACTCACCGGTTTTACTTCCTCTCATTGACTCCTAAAAAAAAACCACACGCATATTTACTGAAGTATGCTTTAAACACTACACAGTCCAGCTCTTCTTAACTCGCATTGATTCGGTTTGATATTTATTCATCATTGTGTGCGTCAGTTTCTTTGTCCGTATATCCTACTGTCCTCCTTCCCAGGTGTAAATGAAGCTGATTGTGTAAAAGTTGAGGTAGCCTTTGTAGCCACTATGGGCAGCAACCCTGGCAGAACTAAGACTGTTGCGTGAGTGGAATTTATGTGTGCTATGACCCTGGCTTGACTAAGGGGGTGTGTGCCAAGTTTCACTTTTCTCACACAGGAGATCCATGTCTAACTGGAAGCTGTCCAAAGCACTCTCGCTGGAGATGATTCAGCTGAAGGAGAAGGTGGCCAGATTCTCCTCCTCATCCCCATTCCAGAACCTTGAGATTATTGCAACACTGGGCGTTGGTGGGTTCGGAAGAGTTGAGCTTGTAAGGGGTTTACGTTTCAAGCATCTGAGAGAAGCCTTTTGACTTTTTCTTGTTTTATATTCCAGTGTATCTTGGACGAACATGTGAATTGTTATTGCTATCTTAAGTGTTGCTTTGAGCTGAAGTTAAGAAAGCACGTTTCTCACTGTGCGTGTTGTATGGTAGCAGGTCTGTGCTAATAAGTCACTTGTAGTAACGGAGCTGCTATTTCAGCTTCTGTGTCACATCCTTTTGTGAATTCTCGTCTTGGTTATAATTATCGGAGATGTACCAAGTAAGCGTTCCCAGAGACTCTAACTCATCAAAACTGTGTTTTTTAATAGGAAAATGTGTGCACACATACACTCATGGCACGTGAACTATTACTAAAGAAAAGAGTGTGTCCAGTGGAAGTGTCCTAGAAATAAAGTCTTATTATAGTTGACACAACTCCACTGCCATGTCTGTATTTGGCTGCCATTATCCTGTCTTGGGTTGCTCAAGATTTTCTATCTGGAAAAAAAGAGAAGATGACTATAAGGGAATATTTGAAGAGCAGCCTTCTGTAGTGTTGATCAGGACAGCTGGGAACTTACGGCCTGATTTCGGCTGTCTTTTCCACATCACCACCTCTCGGAGCTTTACCACTAGCTTCCAAGGAGTAACAGAGCGGTCCTGTCAGATCCAGTGCTCCGGGGAAATGGGGGGATGGAGATCTGTGGCCTTACTGGGGACAGGTGACTCTGAACCTTTGGCTGTTCCCAAGCCCTTCTTCACCCAGCAGATTTTTAATGATTCACTGTACCTTAACCTCAGGGAAGTGCGTGGACACCTTCATCTGCTGGATGGCCTCGGACATGAGCAGATCGGAAGTGCCACCAGGAGACTCTGGATAACACACTTCACCCCGGTCAAGACACCTCTCTGAGGGGTGAGGGGGAGGGGAAGAAACAATTTCTTCATAAGCCAAAGAGTATTTATCACCGTTTTTATGCCATATAGAGAGACAAGGGCGATACGCATCTGCAGTGGTATTTTTCACCAAACATCCTGGCAAAAGGATTGAATTAGCAATGCTGAGATGTGGGGTTTTTTTGTATAGTTAGATAATAATTGAAACAATAATTCCACCTTAATTTTAAAATCCTGCATAGTACTAATGGCAAATGTGAGAAAATGTGGGGCGCGGCCAAATCTACAGGTTCATTTCTTGCCACATATCGTGTGCTTATGGAGTTGTAAGCCTATCTGAGTACGTATTTATTAAAATGTTTTATTTCCTTTCAAGGGAAAATTTTATTTGTCCATCTAAAGCAACAGGTTCCAAAAGAACTTTCTGTACCTCGGGAAGTGTCTTAACCGTCTGCTATCCAGAAGGGTAGCTAGGACTAGATGTGGCTGGCGAGCTTTTGAAACGTGACTAATGCAGCTGAATTTCTTATCTTAATTAACTTAAAATTAAATAACCTCATGTGACTAGTTGCTGTCATATTGGATAGTACAGCTATGGATTTTGATTTAATATGTTTTGTTTTGAAAATCAAAGAAGTGCATATTAGGAAAGAACCATTTTTGGCAATTCTGGTCAAAGTTCTTCATATCACACACTCAAAAGTGAATAGATTTCTAAACATTAAACCTAACTCGAGTTTGTTTTTCTTGTTCTAATGCAAACGTGTTAAGACCGTGTTCCAGATATGTGAACTTTTTTGGAAATTGCAGTGCAAGGGAAGGATGTACACTTGAATAAAAGTTAGTTCCCAGAGGGATAAAAGGTGGTTAAAAGGGTACATACTGTTTAATGTGAAAGAAGTTCAACTCCTCATTGGTTAACATGTTTTATATAGATATTGTGAATCTTTTTAATAAGTTAATTTTGAGGGATTTTCTCTTCTGGCGCAGGTTAAGGTGAAGAATGAGAATGTGGCTTTTGCTATGAAGTGCATACGGAAGAAGCACATAGTGGATACGAAGCAGCAGGAGCACGTCTACTCAGAGAAGAGGATTCTGGAAGAGCTGTGTTCTCCCTTCATCGTGAAGTAAGTGAGCATCTGGCTCCACAATTTAGGACTGTAGACCCTTTCAAATGTTTCCATGCGAGAGCACAGAACAGTAAAAGAGGCCCCACTCAGTTCTCCACCCCTGTCACAGCAACAGTTCATAAAATGTGAGAAGTCTGAAGTCTGGAGTCAAGAGTGCAGGTTTTTTATCCTTGAGAATATCTGAGGAGACTCTGTGTGTGTGTGTGTAGGGGTGTGTGTGGGAGAGAATATGAAATTGTTGTGGAATAACTTGAACTGATATTTAATCCATACCTACTGCAGAATTTGGGAAGAAAAGAATTCATTTGAAACTGTCAGGGGACACACTGCTGTTAAATTTCTGCAAGAAGAGGCCTTTGGGTTCATGTAGTCTTCCGGGGGCCCCGGGGCATGATCCTAGCAGAGCTGAGATGCTGGGAGATCCGGCTCCCCATAGTCACTACTCCTCCTTCCCCAGAGTCGGGACGAGAATTCGGTTGTTCGAGGCCACAGTTCTCCTTCCTTGTGAATTCATGAGTCTGTGCTGTAGGCCAGTGGAGACCTGTATTTTCATGTAGGTCATGGCCCTAGAATATAGTTTCGGTGGTTTCCAGGCGAGGCAGAGTGCCCTTATGGCGGATAGAATTTGTTTTGGATCAAATGCCTTGAGAGAACCTTCCTGCCTATCCATAGTCCCACACCCACTTTTTTTCAACATTAAAAGAACCCAGGTTCTGAACCCAGGTAATGCTGGGTTATCTAATTATTTTTATATTAATGCGTTCCCAGAATGCCCCCCCTTTCATCAATAATTCCTTAACAAACTATCATAAGCAGCTTCAGGACATGGCTTAGCTTTTATTCCTATTCTCATTTCCAGCTCTCTGCAAAGTGCCTGGCATAGAAGGAAATGATAATATAATAATAAATATTAATGACAACATTTATTGAGAAATTAACGTGTGCCAGACACCGCTGTAAGCACAATGTATATGTGGTATATCATATGTAGTATGTTTAATATATATTTAAATATGTTATATTTATTCTACCTACTATATATGCAGACATGCAACATATATTGAATTAATATGTCACTAACATAGAATCCAGGAAATGCATGTACTCGTCTGACCTTTATGAGGTAACAGCGAGGTAAATGTGATGATTGAGCTCGAGAGCAGTAGTTAGCAGCTGGGCTGCCCGCTCGTGAGCGGCTGGTGGGAGATCAAGCCTGCGTAGTCTGGACTCAGAGCCCACTCTGAGCTGCTCTGCTAGGTTGCTTCTGCTGTCGTGACACGGTCTGGGTGCTCAGCTGGCACCCAGTGTCGCAATATGGTACCCGGCCCAGGTCCACCTCGGGACTGCAGCTGTCATTCCCGTAGCTTCTGGGAGTGCGCCAGCTGAGCACTCTAGCTCAGTCCTTTCCTGGTCATTGCTGTCAGGTGATCAGAGCCCCTTGCCCAGGATCATACTCTGCTTCCAGGTGCAGCCCACATCCCATGAGGGCAGAACTCCTTGAGGCTGAGGCTTTCATGGAAACTAGAGACTCCGTCAGAGATGAACTCTCCTGCCACCCAAGCATGTCTGTGCCTTACTCCTCCCCTAGGGGACGGGGGTTGTTCCCAGATATACTCCCTACTGAACTCACTGCTTATAGGTCTCTGTCTCACAGTCTTATTTTTGAGACCAACCAGAGGATATAAGACATGGGTGTGGAGGGAGCTCATAAAGGAGATGCATCGTAAAGGAGATGCAGGCAGAGGTCTCCAGGCTTGCGGAGGGAAGAGAAGCTGTGTTGGGGAAGGAGGCAGATAAGCTGCCTTAGCGGGCTCCTGGGCTTGGTCTTGAGGAATGGATAACACTGTTACAGCAAAACTGAGATGAAGAAGGTCAGTGTGTGTGTAGAGGGAGGCCAGTAAGGGAAGGGGCTCCCGTGTGCAGAAGCCAGGCAGGACGAGCACTCGGTGAGGGGTCCCGTGTGGCTGGAGGGTATCCGGAACGAGAGGAGCACGCGTGTCCCAAGTGATACCGATGATGTTATTAAGCAACTTCAAAAAGCTTTTGAAACGAGATTTTTAATAACAACCATGTTTTTATGTGTCTTCGCAGATTGTATCGCACTTTCAAGGACACTAAGTATGTATACATGCTTCTGGAGGCCTGCTTAGGTGGGGAGCTGTGGAGTATATTAAGGGACAGGTAATTGAAAAGCATAAACATCAGGCCGTGTTCTCACATTTGGTCTCAAGGGTGCTTTATTCACGATCCTTTAAAGAGACATAAAGAAAGTCATTAAGAAGTTGTCCTAAGAAAATATTATCATCTGATAACAGAGCAATGGTGGTATTTCTTCTCTAACGTTGGAGCCATGCAATAGACACCGTAAAAGGTCATCCGTCATTTCCATATTCGGGGTCAAAGAATTGTAGCCCTCAAAAGACAGTGAATGCTCCACAGTCCTGTGGTTAATGTGAGGCAGGGTCGCTAGAAACCCGGAATCTCTGCGGGGGAGATGAAGAAGGGGCGGGGCGTGGCGAGGCAGGGAGCATGCTGCAAAGATTCAGGTTTACAGAAGGGCCGGTTTCTGCAGAATTGCAGCCTCCCGTGTTTACTGAGCGCCAGCGGCGTGCAGGCCTCCCTGGTAGACAGTGTGGGAGCTTTCCAGAGGGGGTGAACTTCCCTAACCAAAAGGGTAAGAGGTATAAATTTTCCCCCAGTGAGTTTAGATCTTATTTGGGGAGGTAAGTTTTAAAACATTGCGTTATTAGGTGTGTGAGCTAAATATGACAGAGAAGTTGCTGATTTGTAACTAAATGCCAAGTGAGAGTTGCAGATGGTGAGTTCGGAGGAGAGGAGACATAAAAATGTGATGAAAGAGGGAAGACTGGACCTAACTTCTAGAGATGACCAGTACTTTGGAAAGGCAGAGAGAAAGGGAAACGGATGTAACACGCTACAGGAAAGTTGAGATAGGATTATGTGTCCTTGGAGGTGTTTCACAGCAGAATTTGAGTAGAAGACAAGGTCAGCAAAAGAGGGGGTGGCAAGGTGGGTTTGCACGAGGTTATGGAGGTTAATGCCAGGCCAAATATTTGGAGAGTGTCACCTGGGTCTGGGTGTCTCAACCTTGGCTTCTCATCACAATCATGTGGAGAGCTCTGCAAAGTAACAGTGCCGAGCCCTGATCCAGAATTATGATTTGGTTCACCTTGGATGGGGTCTAGTGAATGACCTCCCCAACAGTTCTAATGTGCATCCATGGTGGAGAATCCCAGACCTAGGGAAGGGGAGACCTCTGAGCATCTGAGAAGAGATGGATGTGTTGTGTTAGAAATGTGCTGTTGGGTGATCTGGGTGGGGGAGACCAGGCAGGGCGCAGAGACTCGCGTGGAACCTACAGAAACATTTGCTCCCTCCACCTTTGCTTCAGCAGGTGGGTCTGTGTAGGAATGGGAGTCGGTACTGTCTGTTGGGCACTGTGTCTCACTCTCGAAACAACACTGTTCAGGAAGTAGTAAACCCATTTTACAGACAGGGATCTGCGGCTCAGAACAGCCACACCACTTGGCTGAGGACACAGTGATGGAAGAAGCAGGAGTCAAAGCCAGTAGAAACTCACCCCAAAGCCATACCCTTCCACAACTCCCTGCCACAAATCACCACCGTGTTTTAATGCTGCAGTATGGAAACGCACATGCGGTGCTGACACAGGGCCAGTCTAATATCAAGGTGCACCGAACAGGAAAGAGTTATGACCCCATTTCTGCATGGGTTCTTGTTACATGCTATACCAACAGGAAATGAAAACGATCACTTGAGTCATTGTTGAGTCAAGCAATAAATTACAGAAGTCTGCTTTAAGCTCTCCGTTAAAATAGCTGCGTTTTCTCTAGAGTTTGCCACAAATATCTTAAAAAGTCTTGTTTTCTTATGGTTGTATTTTACGTACCCATACATGATGACGAGAAACAGTTGTTGGGATGGGGACGTTTTAACTGTAGTGAGGTACTTTGCGTTCGCCTCAAGCGTCCCCTAAATCTCTTTACCGTCATCAGGCTTGTTCCTGGGTGGCACGGAGTCCTTCTTAGTGTTGGTACCCTAAAACGCTTACGTGGTGTAAATTACCAATGCGAGAACTGACACCTGGAGTAGACCACGGATATGTGTGTCCAGAGTATTAAGAGGGAAAACGATCTCGTTGTAGGGGCAGCTTCGATGAAGCCACCTCCAAGTTCTGCGTCGCTTGCGTGACGGAAGCGTTTGACTACCTGCACCGACTAGGTATCATCTACAGAGACCTGAAGCCAGAAAACCTAATTCTAGATGCTGAGGGTTATCTGAAGTTGGTAAGCCAAGTCCTGTCACGTAGAGTGTCATAAGAGACATTTCTAAATACTGAAGTCGTGTCACGGTTGCAAGTTACTTCTAATTTTGGGACACCTGTTATTTTCATCATGGGGAGGGCGTATGGCCTGGGACATTGGCACCTTAATCCGGGGGGAAGTGTTACAAGCACATTCTTTTTGGCCTAGGAATTTACTATTTCAGCCGTATTTGTGACTGCTTGTAAGGATGCATGTAATAGAATGCCTTTAACATTGGATTTGGTTAATATTTTTGTAGAATATATTTAAAGAGATTTTAATACATTCTTACTACATAGAGGGACTGGATCTAAGGAATGAGGAAAGAAGGTGATAGTGTGTCTCCTGTCCCAAGATAGCCACTGTCTGTGTAGGGAGGAAAGATACACTTAGGAATGTTAGTACGCTTTTTTTTTTTAAATCTTTCTAGGTGAGAATCCAGGGCTGCGAATCACAACACTAGACCAGAGGCTCCTTGAGGACAGACACTTTCTGTGTTTCCCAACTTTGTAGTCCTCTGAAGCCCAACACGCATCCCCTGGCAGTCACACAGACTGCTTCCAGGGTGAATCTAGGGGAAACTGGGCAGCCATGAGGGGAGAAGCCCAGGCACTTTGGCTGTCAGGAGGGAACCCACGCAGACGGGAGCTCACGCTGAGTTTTCCTGAGTTTGTCTCGTCAGTATGTCAAGGACACGAAACCGTCTCTGAATGTAACATTTACAAGGAGATTAAAAGTTCCTCACATCAGGACTTTCATACGGAAATAACACTAGCTGTCACCTCGTAAGTCGTGTAGTATGTTACGTGTCAAGACCTGCGCTAAGCATTTTGCAAGGAATGCGGTTAACAATAGCGATAGGCTTTATCATGCACACATTAGACTGGGTAATGTAGCTTAGGAATTAAACTCATTATGTGTAATTGCTAAGCGATTTCTCTCCACAGAAAGGAGTAAAATAAGTCCTTTCATGTGTAATCTGGTGAACTTCCAAGAAACATTTTGATCCATTCAAGCTTTGTTTTGTCTGTGAAAGGCAGCTTTGCGAACTGGGGAGGCACTAACACAGGCCTCAGTCGTCCCTCTTCTTCACACTGCCTTCACTGCCTGTGCCTCTTGCAGCTATTTACGGATAGCTTCGGAATATTCTAGAACCAAAGCCATCACCAGGGAGGCAGACTAGCCATTAGATTCATTTCTTTTTTTTTTTTTCAGAGCTGTTTTTTAAAAATTGGATAGCATATTTATTATACATAGCCATGGGGGGTCCATAAATATCTCTCCTGTCAGCCGGTGTTATCCATCCAGCTGACTCATTTGCCAACTAGCTAAACGAAGAATGACAATAAAGCCTTTAGAGATTAAAACGTAAATGTTGAATATTTCCATTTCTAGCTATATGTCAAACTAGATAGGCTGAAATCCTCTCACTACTAAATGTCTAAAAATACTGAATGAAACATGAAAAGCAGTATTACGTGGCTGACTTCGTAAGACAGCACTGGGGTTCCCCTGAGGTTGGGAACCACGCTTGGACAGGAGTATAGCTTAGAACTCAGACATGAAGCTGCGGTCTTGTGGGCACCCAGCGATCTGAGATGGCCCAGGGGTCTGATTTTAGTAGCTGCACCTTGTAAGAACAGCGGACCAAGTTTTGGACCTGGGCAGTGTGGGAAGTTGAATCAGAGAACATTTCCCAAAACCAGGAATCATACAGATTACACTGTCGGAAAAATGGAAAGCAAGAAAAAAGATCTAATTTATAAAGACAGAGTACCTGCAAGAAAACATGCTTTTCTCATTATTGGGCTCTTGGTAGAGAAGCAAAAGAGTCTCCTTTAAGAATTCTTGGCCATAGGCTCGTCTTCATGGAGGTTGGGTGCTTAGTCTTCTAAGATGGAAAACCCCATGCAAGGATTTGAGAATGGGTTCATGTTGGTAGGATGCCCAACTTTTCGAGAATCAATGTATATCTGTCTGGATGAAAGTACTCTTAACTCAGGATACGAAGAACTCCCAGGGTTAAAGTTCCAGAGAACATGAGCTCACATTTAAAAACATAAGACAAAAAATATATAGGAGGGGGGAAAAAAGGTACCATGAGCATTATTTGGCAGGCAAATAAGTGCTTCATTATTGGAGTAATCAGATACAAAATGTACTTAACACATCTTTTAAAAATAAGAGAGGAAATGACAAATGAGTAAGGAACAGAGGGAAAAAATCTAATAGGTTTAGAAAAAGCTAATGAAGAAAACTTCTATTAAGGAATTTAGAATATAATAATTGAAATTACAGATTTAAGGAAGTTTCATTAATGCGGGAGCAGCTTCCATTGGACTAATCTTCTTGATGAGATTAATTATAATATGTATGTGAAAATGTGTGGAGAGCAACAGAAAGTGGATATCTAAACCTTGAAAAAAGGGCATCATGCTGCGACAAATCCACATCACTATAGCTGTTTAAACCATTCGTTTCAGGACACACCTTACTGTATAAGGCATGGGGATAAATCTTTAGTTGACATCATACCTAGCAGTGAAATATTGAACATTTTCCCATTAGATTGTGAACAAGGTAAGAATATTTTCTTTCCACTTTTTTTCAACATTTTCATAGAGGTCTTAGCCAATGAAATAAACCAAGAAAAAGAAATGAAAGCTCAGAGATGAGAAGGGGAGAAGTTACCTGTCTTTATTTTCAGACAACATGACTGTTTATGTAGAAAAGCCTAAAGCATCTATCAAAGAAGTACTAGAAGGAAGAAGCATGATAATCAGTACAATGTCAATGTATGAATAAAATTATAAGTCACTTAAGTCAACATGTAAATTAAGTCAATATATAGATAAGAACTATTTTTCTATACTAGCAGGAAACATTTATAAATGAAATAAAAATACTATTTATAATAACATCAAAAATTATAAAATAAATTTGAATATATTTAATGTGTAAAATATATAAGACCTCCATACTGAAAACTACAAAATATTACTGAGAAAAAATATACAACTAAATGGTAAGGTATACTATGGTTATGTATTGTATAATTCAATATTTGATACAGTGTCCATTCTCCTCAGATTAATTACAGATTTAAGGTCATTGTAATATAAATTAGAGCAGGTGCATTTTTAGAAACTGAGACATTTACTCTAAGATTTACCCAGAAACACAATTTCTAAACCACAGTTTAGAAAAGTTAATAACCACTTTGAAAAACGAAAAACAGAATCAAGGAATTTACAATATATGTAAATTCAATACAATATAATGTAAACTACAGTAATCTAGGCAGTGTCATAACACAGGTAGAAAAATAGCTTCATCTAATGGAATAAAGTCCAAAGATAGACATAGAATCAATTATTTTAGCAAAAAGCGAAAAGCCAGTCTTCCCAATAGATGATGCTGAAACAGCTGGGCATGCATATGTGGGAAAAACGAACCTGCTCCCACCTCACACAAGATAGAAAAATTAATTCAAGAAGGTAATATGGTAATATTTTCACAGCATGGGGTAGGCATCGATTTCATAGAATACAAATAGTATTAATTTGTATTAATTGTATTAATTATAAAAATTTCAGTTACTATAATAAAAATATCATAGACTGGGTGACTTAAACCATAAACACTTATTTCTCACAATTTTAAAGCCGAGGAAGTCCAAGATCAAGGTGCTGGCGGATCTGGTACCTGTCTGGTCAGGACCCGCTGCTGAGTTGGCAGAGAGCTGCCTTTCATTCCTTCATGTGGGAGAGAAAGACACACACACACACACACACACACACACACACACACACACACACACGAGTTTGGAGGGAGCTTTCTTCTTCTAAGAGTTCCTAATCACATTATGAGGGCTTGACCTCATGGCTTGGTTACCTCCTAAAGGCCCTACCTCCATATCCTATCACATCAGGGTTTAAGGTTTCAACATACCAATTTTGGGGAGACACAAACATGCAGTCCATAATAATTGGACTTCATCAAAATTAAAAACTTATGGTAATTAAAATACTTTAGGGAAATGAATTGTCATGCCACAGACTGGGAGAAAATATTTGCAATACACATTTATATGACAAAAGAATTGACTGTATTGGGAAATACATAAATAACTCCTACAGTTCAATAAAAAGAAAACCCAATTTAAAAAAATGGTCAAAGGTCTTGAAAAATCACTTCCCAAAAGAAGGCATAGGAATGATTATTAAGTCCTACCAGACATCATCAAGGAAAGGCAGAGTAAAACCACAAAGGGGAACCATTTTATAGCCACTGAAATGACAACAATTTAAAAGACTGGCAATACCCAGGGTTGGTGAGGACTTTCTCCTAAATTCCTAGGGGAGAAAGAAAACTGTTTAAAGAACAGTCTGTCTGTTTTATATTGAGCCAAACATACAGCTAATCTGTGACAAAAATTCAACTTCCAGGGAGAAACTTCACTCCTTAGTATTTGTTTAGGAAAACTGAAATCATGTCTTCCAAAATCTTGGGCAAGAATGTTCATTATAGGGACGCCTGGGTGGCTCAGTCAGTTAAGTGTCTGCCTTCGGCTCAGGTCATGTTCCCAAGGTCCTGGGATCGAGTCCCGCATCGGGCTCCCGGCTCAGCGGAGCGCCTGCTTCTCTCTCTGCCTCTGCTGCCTCCCCTGCTTATGCTCTCTCGCTCTCTCCCTGTCAAATAAAATTCTTAAACAAACAAACAAAAGAGAATGTCCATCACAGCTTTATTGCTAAAAGTCCCCAAATCAGAAACAGCCAAAATACCCGCCAGCATCCAATGTCTGAGTGCGGTGGCAGTACGTCAGCAACAGATAGCTGCTCGGCGGCAGAAAGGCGTGGATTGTTGCGAGCGAGTGTGCAAGGACTTTGAAAACTGTGTCGAGCGGAAGCAGCCGGATACAAGAGTGTCTGCTGCATGATCACGTTTGTCGCCATTCTAGAAGCCACAGTAGAAATCAAAACAGTGGTTGCTTGTGGGAGAGCCGTTCGACTGGAAGGGGTACCAGGGGACTTGCTGAGGGAATGAGTGTGTCTCCGTCTTGACTCTGTGGTAATTTGGTCACGTGTATAATCTGCATCAAAACTCAGTGAACTGTATGCCAAAATCGATGCGTATCATTGTGTATAAATGGCACATCGATCTGAAAAGTGTAACAGGTTCAATGTCAGAGGAGTCACAAGTAAAATCAGTTCACCGAACGATAGATTTAATTTACACAGAATGTCACATAGAGACACACAAAAAAAGATGAAAAAATAAGAGAATGGAGTGAGTAGTTCTTAAAATTATACACTGGAGTCCAAGATAAAAATAATAATAGAAAATCAGGGAAAAGTAGTATTTAAAGAAACAGTGGCTGAAAATGGGGGAATTACAAGAAACAGCAACCATCAGGTAAAGGAACCCAAACAAATCCCATCTGGGACAAATTGTATTTGCTGTGGCTCCTATCTTAGGGTAACAAATCACTCTGAAATGTAACGTCTAGAACAACAAGAGTCATTTGTCATCTCTCGCAGTTTCTGTGGGTCAGAATTTGGGGAGTGGTTCAGCTGGGTCATTCTGACCTGAGGTGTTCCATGAATTTTTGGTCCGATGTTGGCTAGGGCTTGTCTGGGGTTTGACCAGGGCATCCACATCCAAAGTCCCTTACTCGTAAGGCTGGGAAATTGATGCTGGCATTATCTGGGGGCACCGTGGCCTCTTTAGAGGTCGAACATTGTCGTGTCGTGACAGCTGGCTTCCCTCAGAAGGCATCATCCGAGAAGACGCTACGGTGCTGTTTAAGACCTACTCACAGAGTCGCATTTCAGCGCTTCCACTATGTCCCGTTGGTCCCATAGGGCCAGCCCTGGTTTACTGTGAGATTTATTGTGGGAGGGGGCAACAAAAACAGAGTATTAAAAGCCATCAAGGACAAAAGACAGTTTACGTGGAAAGGAGGAAAACTTAGGCTTTCGGTTGACGTCACAATAGCAACCAGAGAATCCAATGCAGCGGAGGAGTAGTTTTAAAATTCTGACAGAAAATAACTATGAAACTTGAATTGTACATCCAGGGAAACTATGCTCCAACAGAGTGGAAATAAGGGTGTTTTCAAACCAGGATGAAGGGTGTTGACCACCTTCACAGGGGGGATGTGCTTAAGGGAGTTGAAAAGTGATCCCTGGTGACAGATCCGAGATGCAACCTTAGGAAGATGGAAAACAGGTTAGATGTGTCCGCACGATGGAGGAGAGGACTCACGCTCACTCTGCTCTTGGGTGGTGAGAACGAGGAAACGCTGAGTAACAGCAGCACGCAAACCAGGAGTCGGTACAATTGGCATTAAAGTAGGAGAAAATGCCCGTCATCCTCAAAGGAGGCAGCAAGAGGGAAAGAGAAAACCCAGGAGCCAGAGTGAGAGAGCAGGCACCGGGAGCAGAAAGACATCTAAGGTGCGCAGACAGCCCTCCAGATCACAACCGAGGACTGTCAAGCAGATGTAGAGAACGAAGTCAGCCGTGCGGTGTTTCTAAGAGACGGACCTGAGGCACAAGGCTGCAGGAAGCCGGAAGTGGAAAGGACAGAAGAAAACACGCCAGGAAATAGTCAACCGGTTGAAATGCAGGTTTCATTATGAGGGAAGGGGGTTGCTGGATATCAAAAAGGATTATCCTTTGAGGGCGAAAGAATCATTTTGCCAAGATATAAAAATCTTGATCTTTTATTTACCTACTAAAATGTTTCAAAAAATAAGCAGAATTCGAAAGAATAAGGAGAAATGAACCACTATAGGGAATTTTAATACTCCGCTCTCGGAAACCGATGGCGCATTCAGACCGAGAAGCACGACAGCTTTCAGAGATGTGCACAACACAATTAATAAACTTGATCTAATGAGCTTTTAGAATATTGTTCCCAGGAGTTGAAGAATACAAATTAACGAAATGTGATCATCCATTAGGGCCATTAAGCAAGTTTCAGCAAATATGAGAAACAGGAGTTGGATTGCCGGCCAGCAGCACGGCCGGCCGGCTCCCGGCAAAGTCCCTGAGGGATTGCGTAAGGATGGGGGTGGCGGAGGTGCCTGGTGACAGCACAGCGAGAATGCACACCTGGGTGATGACACCGGGCTGTCCAGCCTCGGACGTTAAGGCCTCAAGGATGGAAGGCTCCGTGTAAGGCTGAACTTGGCCTCCTTCCCCAGTTTTGATTAAATGGTGTTTTTCATCTTCCTACATCACTTCTTAGAGTATCTGTGAGGGATCAGATATCTAAGGACAGAAAGAAAGGAACAGTGTTTGTTTGTTTGTTTACCAGCAAAGCGTGGCCTGTGAAAGCTTGGGGGAAAAAACCCAAGTTAGAGAAAGGTCTGGGTTTTGGAAGTGTCCCTCTAGAGGCTGTAAGGGTGTGCCTTTCTGTGATAATACAGAGGATGAGTTTGTAGTGTGCAGTGAAGACCTCATTCTACTCTTCTTCCCCAGTTCACAATTGAGATGGCCAGCCAGATTTGTTTCCAGATGAGTCCTCGCTGGTCCAAGCTGTCTCTATCAGTAAAAACACTGAAAGGAGTTCAAGGATTAGCAGATATTACTAAAAGAACATCACATCGCCATCTCTCATCTGCTCATCCAATAATTTCCTGACTCTTTCTCCACTTTCAAGGCCAAGAAAAGCTGATGTAGGCAATAATGATTAAAAGTCTTTCTCTTGGTTATCAAGAATGAATCAAGGACAATAATAAGGTGTAGGACAGTAAGGAGTTTAAAGAAAAATCCTTCTTGTTCTCAGCCCGAGCAGAATTCGTGTTGTAGTTTCCCATCTTGGGTTTGCTCAGCAGAAAACTTAGTAGCAATCCAAGAAATCAATAAACATTCTATATGGTCATGCTCTTAACTCATCACTCATCAATAAATGTTCTGTATGGTTGTGCTATGAACTCACATGAGTAATCTTCTCATGTGGTCATAGAGGAACTTAACCCTATAGTGAGTATTATATAAGAAAATGTAGGACATGTTAAAAGTTGATATTGTTGCCTGCTTCTTTATGACCAGTCTTCCCCTCTACGCTAATAGCCCCATGAGAGCAGAAACCATGCTATGGTGTTTACTGCCGGACTTAGAACTTTGCTTTGCGTATAAGAATGAATCAAAGGTCAGAGGAGCAACTTCCAGCTCTCTCTCCTTGGGATTCATCTCTAGTTCTCATTCTTCCTATTTCCCTCCCCTACTCATGCACTTTCTCCTTCTCTCTCTCTCTCAATCTCTGAAATAAATCTTTAAGGAAAGAAAATGGAAGGATCCTGTGTCCCTGACCTCCTGGTTAGAGATCCCCCTACTGCTCAAGAAAATTCATTTTGAGAAATAAATTAATGTAGGACTTAAGCATTTATACTTCCTTAGATATGTTTGTTCAACAGTAGCTCTAGCATAACCCTAAATCAGAAAGATGTACGAGGTTTCAAAATAGCAAGACTCAACATCACAAAGATATGAATAGTCTCCAAAATCACATACCGATTAGATACACTTCGGTGGAATTCCAGCAAAGCTTTTCATGAAGTTTGGCAAACCGATCCTAAAGTTTGTATAGACTAACCAAGGGCCAAGAATAGCCAAGACATTTCTGAAGGCAAACAAGAAGAGGGTGGGGGAGAACATCTCGTGCATATCAGAATTATAATGCTGTCGTTCAAACTAATGACTAATGCGGAGGGAATGCAAATTAAAACCGCAGTGATTTAATACTTACAAATGTCAAAAATGAAAGTTGCTCTCCCTAGAGGATCGCGAGGACATAGGGCCACCAACCGGAACTCTGCGTTGTTGCTGGGGAAGGGTGGGGTGGGCAGTAGGGCAGTATGATCCCTAATGAAAGTAATTTGACGACGTGTGGTAAAATTGAAGACATCACATCTTTGATCTTGTAATTCTACCATCTTACATGGACCTCTGCTACGTAACGTGGAAAACAATATTAGTAGAAGCATTTTTGTGGTAGAACACTCTCCGATTCAAGGTGAATGTCCATCAATAGCAGAATGGACCAGAAAATCATTGCACGTTAATTCAGTGCTGTATGATAAAGAGGTGAAAACAAATGTGCTCCAATATCAATTCACAAAGGTAATTTTAAACGAAATTAGGCAGTTTGTCCAAGAATAGATGTAAGAATAGATGTAAGACGTATCTAAAGTTTTTAAAAACAAGAACTTATTTTACTTAAGGATCTGAAGTACGTGGTAAAATTAGAAAGGAATGCGAGTACCCAGCGAACACCAGCCTCAGGGTAGTGGTGACCTCTTGACAATGGGCAGTGGGTCTCCAGGGAAGGAACACACCAGGCTTCTGCACCGACTGCTCATTAACCTGCTGGTGGCTACGGGGTTCTGCTTTTCTGCTCAGGCTTTATAACCTGCATACGGGTCTCGTTATATGTTTCAAGCTTTTTCTCACTTGACCAATGAAATTATCAGCTCCTACTATATCCTTTCTGCCAGACCCTTATTGGTTGTACTTATTAAGTAGCGATTAAGCTTTTCCCACCAATGTGCTGAATATATGTTGCTGCTTTCCTCTTAAAAATCTTCTACTTCCTTGTCAATTTATGTATAACGGGAAGGTTCCCTTTGGAGCCTGGTTCGAGCCTCACCTCAAGTATCCACGGCCTTCCGAGAGTTTCATTTTCTGCTCTGACATTGGGAAGACCGTCCCTCACCCCCCCGAGCTGTTGTGAAGATCGCACACATACATGTACATGTGCATTTACATATCTTATCGAAACTGGTGTGAACAGTATCTCTTTTTTTTTAAATAATTTTTCTACTTTATTTTCAGCATAACAGTATTCATTGTTTTTGTACCACACCCAGTGCTCCATGCAATCCGTGCCCTCTCTAATACCCACCACCTGGTTCCCCCAACCTCCCACCCCCCCACTTCTTCAAACCCTTCAGATTGTTTTTCAGAGTCCATAGTCTCTCATTGTTCACCTCCCCTTCCAATTTCCCTCAACTCCCTTCTCCTAACTCCCCATGTCCTCCATGCTATTAGATTATGCTGAGTGAAGTAAGTCAAGCAGAGAGAGTCAATTATCATATGGTTTCACTTATTTGTGGAGCATAACAAATAGCATGGAGGACAGTTATCTCTTCATTCAGATTTTTTTCACCACACAGGTGTTGGACATCTGCTGTGTCACAGATGCTCTCGGGTTACAAAGTGAGTAGGATATACTGCGGCTTCTCCTCAAGGAGCTAGAGTTCCTCACACATGACTGCAGGATTTTGCCCCAAGGACGTAACTGTGGAGTAGAAACAGTGTTAAAGCACCTCGGAGGAGAAAGGAACTGGTTCTGTAAATTCAAGGAGGGCTTCAAAGAGGAGGTGGCCTAGGAGATGAGCAGAAATTTTTGGGTCTGAGCTCCCCTTCAGCTTGCTCCCTTTCTAGTAAACGCACTGAGAATTCGGGGTGAGTCACCACTCCCCCATGCAGAGTGGGTTGTTGCCGTGAAAGACAAGACGCATGCCTTTGCCTCCCTCCCTCCGCTCCCGCCCTGTGGAAGCCGTCGGCCCCTGCCTGTGTGGGTGGACGGACTCAACATCGCAAGGACGTGAAATCGTCTTTGGTTGTTGCACAGGGGATACACGGATTCCATTGTACCCTTGTCTAGACTTGGGTAAAGTGGGTGCCCTGAAAATCCCACATAAATATTGTTTTGGAAAGTTATGTCCCCATGAGTCATTTGGCTTAATCAGACTGGTCATTTTGTATCCATTTTTTATGTGACCAAAAGAACCAATGGCTGACAAATTTCCTGGCCCAGAGAGAAACTTCTGGGAAAAAGCTAATACTGACCGGACACAGGCTCCAGCAAGCCACAGTGCTAATTTTTCTATTTCTGAATGACGCGACCACCACTGCAGATTTAGAACCCCTCTTCAAACCTTCTAGTTCATGAAGATTCTTGGAGATTTAATGTTTTTAAGCTCTCAGCATCATGTAAGCCGACTTTCATAATGGAAATTTGATAGAGGCAAGAGAAAGCATGTGTATAGCTTCTCTGGATATTCTTGAAAGATCCGTTTTGTGAGTAGAATTAAAAAAAAAAAAAGTGTGGGTCTGTTTTCTTGCCTTCTAGAAGGATCCTTTAAAACTAGTCAGGACATGTATAGCCTTCTCTCAATCCTCTAGTGGCCTCTTAGACCAAAAAAAAAAAATTTCTGCAGTTCTTTCTGGGGTTTACCAGGCCAATGCAAAACAAACTCTGCCCTCACTTCCCGTCTGTCTTCCCCACACATGCAGTGGCCCAGCCATACTGTCCTTTATGCCGATCCTTGAACTTACCACGCACGTTCCCGAAGGCGAGGGCCTTTGTGCTGCTCTTTCTCTGTCAGAATCATTCTTGCTCAGATTTTTATGAGCCTTTTTCTCATTTCAGGCAGATTCCTGCTGAAATCTTCTCAAATGCTACCTCCTCAGAGAGCCTTTTCCCGGCCACCCTATTTAAAGTAAAATTCCTATTGATCTCCATACCTCACTCTGCCATATGTTTCTTCATAACATAGGTCACTATCTGGCATTACTATATATGATCTTCTATTTTCATGTTTGTTCTCCTCTTTCTCTCAGATGCCATCTCTGAGAGGACTGGGGCTCTGTCTGTATCCTGGTGCTTGGTACATACTGGTCTTCTGTAGATACTTAGCGAGTGAAGGAAGGAAGGAAGGAACTTACATCTCTGTTGCCTAGAGAGAGAGGTTTAAAAAGACTTGAGCTTTGTGGTGGAATCCATGGTTATAAGACAGAGGTGGTGGGAATGGTTATAGAAAATACACAGAACTTGATATCAGAAGATCTGAGGCCTTCTCGATTAAGCATGTGACTTTAAATCGGTCTGAGTGTCTATTTCCTAACCAGTCTAACCAGATGGGTTAGACTAAAGTTGATAAGATCAAAGAAAAGTGGTAAGTTCCCATAAATCTTAAAATCTTAATATACTTATGGCCATCTCTGTGGGTCAGTATTCAAATACTACAAAAGCAAAACCAGCTATTCAAATTAAAATTCACCATTTTCAGAGCTAGAAAAATTCTTAAACGTCTAATGAACACACAGTCATTTTTAAAAGGAAAACTTAAATGTTATGAAAAAATGTATTGAAAGGCTATTATAAAACAACAAACTATAATATCTCCATATGTGCATACACACAAACGCAATTATAAACATTGCTTTCTTGTCTCTTAAATTTCAGTCTTTATAAAATTAGCTAGGATTTTCATATTGGTTCCTTCTCTGAGGAATAAGTAGATAAGCTAATCTCAGCTGGTTACAAATTTTAATTTCATAGTATCCCCAGCCATCCCTTAGATAAAATCTTTATGAGTCATTCTGTATAGATAGAAGAAACTGGTAAAATCCCACTTCAAATTAGGCTGTTTAAATTTCCTTTTTCTAATAAGGAAATCCTTGCTGTTACATGATAAATACTAAAAGGTATTACTGAAATGCTAAATTTCTAAGAGATTTAACATATAACACAAAGACCTTAAATATTAGTGTTTGAATAAATAAAGGAGGGCTGGATTTTATAGTTCATTGACATACTCTTTCAGATGAGGGCCTATTTTGATATGTTAACCTTATTTTTTGTTTTTTTACTCAATATTATTGTCATTTTATTGCGATAGTCCATGTGCGTAATGAAACCATTAACACGTGCATGTTGAGGCTCAGGTATAATTTGTGTGTTTTTACCCCGGGGAGGAGAGGGGGTCCTATGAGAATTCCTGCATATACTGGAGATGAAAAGTACCAGCCAAACAGCGTCCGCGGACAGAATGCAGCTGTCTGTCTTGCGGGCGAACGTCAGTCACGCTCACGGCCTCCACCCAGTGAGCGGGTCTTCCTGTCACTCCGGACTTCTTGCCCATTTCTACTCTGGGCACGAGGCTGGTTCATTGAATAGAGCCTCAGAGAAGTGGAGGGACCTACTCTGCAGAGACGGGGGAGGGTAGCGCCGATTCAGTACCGGGAGAGTTCCTCATCCTGAGTCAGGGCTGAGCTCAGGTATCATCTCCTAATGACATCTTCTGCCGTGGTCTTCTCCCTCGTGTTCCAGAAGGGTATGTTTTTTGGCCCCCTGCGTCATCTTCCACTCTCTCATGTATCCCTTGAAGCAGTATTAATCGCATATGTGTAAGTATTCCCCGCACTCTGGGTTTCTCCCAGGCAGCTCTGTCTCTGTAAGCCTAGCACAGAGCCTGGCCAGTGGTGGAGGCCGACTGTCTTTTCAGGACAAGTAAGTTCATGCAGGGCTATTCGCCGCTGACTTGCCCGAGAAGGACTCCAAGTGTCCATGGTCTGGCCCACGTTGAGAAGAGGTGATTCTGACTTTTTCTTTGGAAAGCGAGAATGTCAAGGGTGCAGACATGGTGCATCGTGGTTTTTAAAGATGGATCCGACTTTTAAGACTCCTTTTTCTCAACAATGGTCTCTTTCCCAGACTCTCAAATTTGCTATTGCTTTTCTTTTATGACGGAGCCTAAAGTGCACCAGGGTCTATCTCCTCCCCTTTCTCTCCTCTCCCTAATGAGTGCCACCATTGATTAGAAAATTGTCTGCTTGTTCTGAGCTGTACATATGTTGTAATGGCCTACACCTACTAGCCATTTCTCTCCTCTTTTAGGGGTCATGGGCTTAGAAGTGTGTATGTGGAACTTGCTCCAGTATAACTAGATTTGTACCTGGTCCTGCAAAAGAATAAATGAGAGGGTCAGTGGTGTGTGTGTATATGTGTGTGAAGGGGAGGGCAGAGGTGTAGACAGCAGGTAGGAGAAGTTAGAGGGAGACATAAAGAAGAACATGAGTTTATAGTCTCTGAAAATGTCTTTGACATCCTTTTCCAGGTTGACTTTGGATTTGCTAAGAAAATAGGATCTGGACAGAAGACATGGACATTCTGCGGAACTCCAGAGTATGTAGCTCCTGAAGTCATTCTCAACAAAGGACATGACTTCAGTGTGGATTTTTGGTCTCTGGGGATTCTAGTGTATGAGCTCCTAACGGGCAAGTAAGTCACCTTCAAGTTCACAGAAGTGCCAAAATAATTGACTGATGATAAAAAAGTATATAATTTAAGAGTTTAACATTTTAGAATGGTTTTGATTACATGTGATGCCTTTTCCCCTTTGTCTATTCTGCATATAACATGCTTGCTGGTTTGTAACATGGAGAAAACATGTGGGAATGTACAGGAAAGATGTACAGAATAGCTCTGGTTTACCTAAAATGTCAGGACCTGTTGTTATAGATGACCTGTTAACTGTGGGAAGGTTTGGTAATTCTGTTGTGAGAATTAGGAGAGGAATTGAGGCTGTAGGCTGTTTTTATTTCCTCTTGTATATATTTTTGGTAATCAAGAAAATTGTAATCATGTTTCAATTAAATCCATTAAACAATGAAACTAAATTTAGCCCCGTTCTTCCATCTTCCCAATAAATCACTAACCAGAAAAGCTAAGAAAAGGAACATTGCTGGATCTAAATTTTAATCTCCTTGTCAGCTGCTTTCCAGAGGTGCTAATGAACAGAGACCAGACACGGCAGGAGGCTTAGCGGTCCAAACTGAATTGTCGCTCCTGGAGGGATTAAAGGGCTGTATTAATGAATCCGGGACCCCAGATATTCAACATGCATGCACGCATACACACACATGCACAAGCATTTACACCCACACATGCACACACACATACACAGGCCCCATGCCATCCTACCTCGGACGGTGAAGCGCTTTACACATTATAAAGCTCCCACATATGTATTCTCTAGTTTCGTTTTCACGGATCTGTGTGGAAGTTAAATAAGAATTTTTATTATTTTATGACTTCAGTGTTATGGATTAGACAGTCAGGACAGAGAGCTACCTGCTTAAGATCAGGGATTTGATCCCAGATCTTCTGACCCTAAATATGACCCACTTTCCACTGTATGCTGACGCCTTACAATGTGCGTTTTTAATGTAACACGTGGACACCCCCGTGGGATACAGTTCAGTTTTCTCCTCTGTTTCTCATCAGCTGATTTGATCATCCTTACAAACCCTTATAAGCAGATATTCTCAGATTTTCAGAGGATTTGCACATGGACTGGCATACCAAATACTGGAACGAGCCCTTCGGTGGGCTTCAAGTCTCAACACATACTTAGAAAGAATTTCATAAAATCTTGAACTTTTACACTACAAATTTCTTTTTTTTTAAGATTTTATTTATTTATTTGACAGAGAGAGAGAGATCACAAGTAGGCAGAGTGGCAGGCAGAGAGAGAGGGGGAAGCAGGCTCCCTGCCGAGCAGAGAGCCCGACGCGGGGCTCGATCCCAGGACCCTGAGATCATGACCTGAGCTGAAGGCAGAGGCTTAACCCACTGAGCCACCCAGCCGCCCCTACGCTACAAATTTCTAATGTGAGATTTTGTGTAGCTATATTGGACCTCCTTGTCCACATGCATTGAGCAAACAGATATGAAAGAGTATTTTATATTGTCTGTATTCATTTTCAAATAGTCATTGCTTAAGATTTTGAAGGAAAGAAGAGAAAATTTTCCAGAATGTCACTCAGAGAGAAAATTGCTTATAGTCTTGGGACACAAGGAGTTCTATTTCAAGAACTTGTTCCTTCATCCCTGCAAAATTTGTCAGCTGCATTTCTAAGAAATATATGGTGGTTCCTGTAGGTTGCTAGGGAATGTACAACTCAGTCTTTATCAGCTGGGATACGTTTCTACAAGGAATAAGGAAATAAAGTGAGGGAATAGGAAGGAAGGATTCCCCAATAACTTGGGGTTTGTTAAAGTGGCTTTGAACTGTCAAGATGTTAAGGAATTGTTCTTGTAAAGGTTTTCAGGGTAGGGCATGAGAAAAGTTAATTTTAAATGCCCTGAACCCTACAGAGTCAGGAGGTATATGCAAATGAGAAAAAGAACTAAAACACAACACTACGTAATTGTAAATATAGATGTATGGAAAATACAGCAGTGTTTTTTTGTTTCATACCTCATTTACTTATTTTCCCCCCATATCTTATTTTCTTTACAAGCAAGACAGAGATTGTTGCCAACTTGTCACACCAACCTTATTTCAAGTTTATTCCTGAGTGGGAACTCAGTAGCAAAGCGTCTCATGCACGGCCAGGATATAGCAGAGGAGTTCATGAAAGTCATCTTCAATTTTCAAAAATTAAATGACACAATAGAATAAAGTGTTTTTAATAGCAAAGCGTGTGGGTTAAAACATTATCCAAATTCAGTGGTCAACTCCCAACGCTTTCTGACTCACCTTAGCAACGCTTCCCCTGAAGTACTCTCTTCACATGCCTTCTAGGACCTCCCTTTCTCTCATTTCTTTTCCCACACTAATGGCTCCATCTCTGTTTTCACTGCCAGATCCTCCTTATCCTCCTGACATCTCCACATTGGGCCACTTCAGTCCTTGTTCTCTTTTCCCTCTACTCTCTCCTTGGCTGATACCATCAAGTCCATTGCCAGAAATCCCATCTCATGATGCCCCATAATCATACCTCCAGCTCTGACGTCTTTCCTGAATGCAGATTAACAAATTCAGAGGTCTGCGTGGACATTTAAAACCCAACTCTATTTGGACATTTCATAACCTGCTCTGTACCTCAGGACTCCCACTCTCAGCCCCATGCCAGCCTTCTTCTCTTGGAAAGCTGTAGCTCCATTCCAGAAGTCAACACACTTCCACATTGTTCTCGAATCCTTTCTTTCTCCTACATATCACCTTCCCCCCACTGACAACTCCTATTAGCTTTACCATCTAAACAGATCCAGGAGCTAACCCCATCTCACCACCTTCCCTTCTGCCATCTCGTTCAGGCCACCAGGACTTCCTACCCCCCGCTAGCACTGTCATGGGTCACTTTTGAGACGTTTTTAAAAAACGCTTACTCTGACTGCTGTCCACGCCATCACCTGACTCAGAGCACTTTCCTAGGCCCTTAGTGTCACCTCTAGCTTCACATGATATGGCCCTCATTGCTTCTACCTCTCTCCTGCTTCCTTACTTTCCCCCCAGCAACCCAGACCTCCTCACTTTTTCTAGAATACCGGCGCCACCCCTGACTCACGGCCTTGGTACTTGCTGTCCTTGCGTCATTTGCTGGTAGATGACTGTGCGGCTCATTCCTCGCATCTCTTCATTGATGTCACTGCTCAGTTGTCAGCTTATGACAGAGGCTTTTCCCCTCATCCGGGTTTGAGAAAACCACACCTCCCTCTGTCACTCCGTCTGCTCCTTTATTTTTCTTTTTAGTGATTATCACCAACTGACAACTTACTTGTATGTGTATGTGTGTCATTTGTTAGGTGATATGAAGTCAATGCAACTATTTTCTAGCATATATCCAGATTTTTTAATACAACGACTAATGAGAACGGAGGAGGAGGAAGGGAAAAAAAGGTAAGAAAGTCACTTGTAAATGTGTCTGACACGTTGGTCCTAGTGTCCTGTTTTGGTTTTCCTCCAGCCCTCCCTTTTCTGGGATCGACCAGATGATGACCTATAATCTGATTCTCAAAGGAATTGAAAAAATGGATTTTCCCAGAAAGATCACAAGAAGACCTGAGGATTTGATTCGGAGGCTTTGCAGGTGAGAACGAAAATTAAAAACCCTAGTTCTTGGGGAATATGTGAAGTCTTCTCATTTCTGTGTCCACACAATTTAAAATTAGGCATGCATTTACTTTTTGTACTTTTCATGCAACTAAATTATATTCAAAGAAAATCATTTCTTCATTAGGAGTTTGAGTTTACTTCATGTTACAGAGCCACAATACCTACTTACAGTTTAAAAGAGATCTAAAGTTATCAGCTTCTCCTTGGGAATCATCTTTATGTGTATTAGGGCAAAAAGAACATTAGTTTAATAAAGGAGTAATTAATTTACAACCTTGTTATTTTGAGAGAAAACCAATGTTGGTGATAAAGTGTACTACGTGCCTTCTGTCAGTCTTCATTTTAAAGAGCAGTACATCTCTGGCCTTATTTTAAATTACTCCTAATTTCTATTTACCCTTCAAAATAATATATTAGAGAATGGAAGACTTTTGGAATTTGTGTTTAAACTTTACTTTGTCACTGTTTTCTTTTTTTTTTTTTTTGCACATTTGAACTTTTTTTTTTTAAGAAAGCATTAGCATTTAGTAAATTTAGAACATGAAACCTAGTTATGGGTTGCCAGCAGAAATCTCTGCATGTTTCTAAGATTCCAGCTCAGATGTAAATGATTCTCTAAAGCTTTCTCTGTTTTCCTCAGCAAAGTTGATAAGATAGCATCCTTCTTCATAGCTCATTTAAAACACCGGTGTGTGTGTGTGTGTGTGTGTGTACACATACACGCACACACACTGGAGAGAGCCGTGTGATTTTCATTTCCCTATACTCAGCCTCTGAATCTATGAATATTGTTGAATAAATGAATACATAAAGAAAAAATGTTAAATTTTAATTTAAAATTCACTGAAGCATAATTATTATGAATTGCCTGTCAAAAAATTTTTATTTTAGGCAAAATCCAACAGAAAGACTTGGAAATCTGAAGAATGGAATCAATGACATTAAGAAACACAGGTATGTAGCCCAGAAAAAAATAGAAATTTATAGAAAAACGTACTTGACGCTTACCTTATAAATCACAAGGGCCCCTTTACAGATATTCAGTTTTTCCTTTTTGGTGTTATTTTTAATTTGTTTTTACTAGGTGTGGTTATAATAATCAGTCTCAAGGTGATTTCTCTAATGCTGAAAATTCCATCAAGAACGGATGAAATTCTAAAACAAGTGACAAAATCACATCTCTAAGTTATAGCGACTTAGCTTTTTATATTTTGCTATTTTTATTTTTTATTTTTATGTTTATTTTTTTAAGTAGGTTCCACACTGGGTGTGGAGCTCAACACAGGGCTCAGACTCACAACCCTGAGATCAAGACCTGACTGAGATCAAGGGTTGGACGCTCAACCAGCTGAGCCACCCAGGAACCCCTTATTATGTTTAAAAATATCAACTTGGATTCTTTGAGGAATTAAGTTCTAATTTTGACGTTTTTTGGTGCTTAAAGTACAATATAGTTGCCGTTGTCAATGCTAAAGAGAAATTAACTGTTAAATAGTATTCTGTTTCAGTTCTAGCTAATAATACATATTTGTTTTAAGTGTAATATTCTTTTGACTAGCTTTCTCAATTTTGAAGCCTAGTGTTGTATTTTACATTTGGGGTAAAGTACGTTGATTTCCACAAAGTCTCTCAAATGAAGTGTAGGTTTATACAACAATCTAACATGCATCTTTGCAGTTCTGTGAGGTTCTAAAGCTGGCCTTTAGAGCCAGTGATAACTTCCGTGAATTATCCTCTTTGATTCGGTTTACATACATGGACTTCAAGCCTTTCAGGTTTTCTTTTTAATTATTTCTTTATTTAACACAGGGAGAGATGGAGAGAGGGAAAGACAGAAAGAGCACAAGCAGGGGGAGGGATCAGCAGACAGAGGGAGAGGGAGAAGCAGGCTCCCCAGTGAGCAGAGAGACTGATATGGGGCTGAATCCCAGGACCCTGGGATCATGACCTGAGCTGAGGCAGACACTTAATGGACTGAGCCACCCAGGTGCCCCCAAGCCTTTCAGATTTTTTAAATGACTGATGCCTAGCTAAATCCAGTGGTCCTCAAAATGTTTTAATTTTGCTCAGGTTATACAAAAACTATCACTGACTGATAAGTACTATTGGTAATAGAAAAACTAAATTGGAGAATTTCATCCTTGACAACCCGTGAACACACTGAATTATTTATGTTCAGAAATGAAAACACCTTTCAGTATTTCACTCCTATCTGGATATTTTCTACAGAAGAATCTGAGACACAGAACATGTGGACATAAAGGGAGAGAAGCTTCTGAATAGAAACACTATTCATTTTGCTTCACATAGTGGTGCAGCTTCAAAAAAAAAAAAAAAAAAAAAAATCCCCAGGCTGCCAGCCCTGCTCTGTCTATTCATGAACTTCCTTGAGATAAAACCATGAATTCAACATTGTAAATTCATATTGGGCTTTGCCTTAGGGTGTGTTAGGAGAGAGGGAGGATGATAGAGACAGACGCATGCGTTTTGTAGACATCGAAATGCTTGGAGTATTTCTGTTTGCCTTCAGTGTGAAGCTCATTATTTGTCTTAGATTCCAATTTATCTCTCTTTCTCCGTGTTGTTACCACAATTTCTTTTCTTCTTATAAAAATGACACATAAACACACTATTCACAATGATACTGAGCAAACAAGTGTCCTGTCTGCTAAAGTCCTTCCTCCGATGCATTTTCCTCTTCTCGCTCATTAAGGAAGCATCTGCACATTTTGTTCTGGGGTGGTTGGATTAACATGCTCTGGTTTTATCTTTTCTTTCCTATTTCCTGAGACTCATTTAAATGTAGCTGTCAAATTGTGATTGGGTGCGCTGCAAATTGATGCTGAAGGATTTTCTCTCCTCAGCATGGTAATGAAGAATTTTGAATTTCCTTCCCTGCAGGGATTAATTTGCCCACTCTTCTTTTTTTCTCTCCGTTTTATTTTTTTTAGGTGTTCCAGAATTCATTGTTTATGCACCACACCCAATGCTCATGCAATCGGTGCCTCCTTGATACCCATCACCAGGCTCCAACCCCCCACCCCCCTCCCTGCCAAAACCCTCAGTTTGTTTCTCGGAGTCCACAGTCTCTCATGGTTTGTCTCCCCCTCCAGTTTCCCACAACTCACTTCTCTCCATCTCCCCATGTCCTCCATGTTATTCTTTATGCTCCACAAGTGAGTGAAGCCATATCATAATTGAGTGTCTCTGCCTGACTTATTTCACTCAGCATAATCTCTTCCAGTCCCGTCCATGTTGTTACAAAAGTTGGGTATTCATCCTTTCTGATGGAGGCATCATACTCCATAGTGTATATGGACCACATCTTCCTTATCCATTCGTCCGTTGAAGAGCATCTTGGTTCTTTCCATAGTTTGGGGAATGTGGCCGTTGATGCTGTGAACATTGGGGTACAGATGGCCCTTCTTTTCACTACATCTGTATCTTTGGGGTAAATACCCAGTAGTGCAATTGCAGGGTCATAGGGAAGCTCTATTTTTAATTTCTTAAGGAATCTCCACACTGTTCTCCAAAGTGGTTGCACCAACTTGCATTCCCACCAACAGTGTAAGAGGGTTCCCCTTTCTCCACACCCTCTCTAACACACGTTGTTTACTGTCTTGTTAATTTTGGCCATTCTAAGTGGTGTAAGGTGATATCTCAATGTGGTTTTAATTTGAATCTCCCTGATGGCTAGTGATGATGAACATTTTTTCATGGGTCTGATAGCCATTTGTATGTCTTCATTGGAGAAGTGTCTGTTCATGTCTTCCGCCCATTTTTTGATGTGATTATCAGTTTTGTGGGTGTTGAGTTTGAGGAGTTCTTTATAGATCTTGGATATCAGCCTTTTGTCTGTACTGTCATTTGCAAATATCTTCTCCCATTCCGTGGGTTGCCTCTCTGTTTTGTTGACTGTTTCCTTTGCTGTACAGAAGCTTTTGATCTTGATGAAGTCCCAAAAATTCATTTTCGCTTTTGTTTCCTCTGCCTTTGGAGACATATCTTGAAAGAAGTTGCTGTGGCTGATGTCAAAGAGGTCACTGCCCATGTTGCCCGCTCTTCTTAACAATAAGGGAAGATTTGGAGTGCGGTGCATGGGGTAGAGTTCAAAAGTAGGATGGACCGAATTTACACAGTGCCTTTCAGCGAGCTCAGGGAGCTCACACATTATTTCATCTGATTTTCCTAGTGTTTCTTAAGATATAAAGCTGAGGTAGGGGGGTTGGGGGTGTGTGGGCAGGGAGGGACCTGAAAAATAGATTTCTCCCTGTCTTTAAGTAGGAGGTCTCTAAAACCTTCCGTAAGTCTTCAAGGCTTATAGCTTCTCTGCTCTGTATACTGTTGGAAGTAAAAAGAAAATCTTTCTGAAATTTGTCATCAGATTTTCTCACTCTTCTCTAAAGTAAAATGTGTGCTTTTTTCCTCAGAGAACAATTCATTTTAACTTTGTACTTAAAAACAATGCAATTTAACATGGCATGTTATGTTTGTACATTCTGAGTTAAATCATTTTAACAAAACATAATCAGACAGAGCTCTCCCCTCCCCTATTTTTCAGCTGATGGATAAACTAGGCACCAGTCATGTCTCCCAACACCTGTCTGAACAGAGGGATAATATATTTGTAGGGTGCAATTAAATCTTTCCTGCTAGATAGAGGAATAATTTGTTTCAACTGCCTTAATGTTACCTTCAATATTTCTAGCCACTGCATTTTCTTTCTTTTTTTTAAAAGATTTTATTTATTTATTTATTTGACACAGAGAGAGAGAGATCACAAGTAGGTGGAGAGGCAGGCAGAGAGGGAGGGGGAAGCAGGCTGCCTGAGGAACAGAGAGCCCGATGCGGGGCTTGATACCAAGACCCTGAGATCATGACCTGAGTCAGAGGCAGAGGCTTAACCCACTTGAGCCACCCAGGCACCCTAAAATTACTTTCAAGAATAGCTTCTACCAGTCTTCTAAAAATGAAGAAGCAATTTATGTGCCATTGCTGCTAATATTTCTTTGGTGAATATTTTTTACACATGAAAGCATGCTGGCACTTGTGTTACTTAAAATGTGGTTAGTGTCAAAAGGCCAAGTGTTAAGTGAATGGCCACTCATGTTAAGTAAATATTGCCATAAGGCAAATTGTAACAAGTACTCAGCAAGAAATGTATAAGCTCTTTGATTCAGTAGGGTAACAGTAATGATTTTTATTAATATTTATGGAGTTGCTTCTGGGCAGAGAGCACTGTAAAATATGTCAAAAGAAATTGTGGCAGTATTTGGCGACAAAAGGAAAGAATCCACATGACTGTGCACCTAGAAATCCCTAAAAATGAAGGTTCAGTCTATGCAGAGAAGCCGACGGGTGCGTCAAGGAGAGCCATCTGTGGTTTTGTAGCAGCACAGGGGACGCCTTACAGCTAGAGCTGCTGTCCGACTTTCTGTCTTTGATCAGTGTTTCAGCAGCTCCTCCTAAAATGGCCCCTTGGGTTAAGAATGGCGTCTGAAATGGAATGTACTAGAGCCTTCCCTCTGTTTATAGTACTTTTTCTCTTGCTAAGCTTAGACCTGGAACAGGGAATCACTCAAGGACTGAACAGAAACCAACTCCAGGGGTGAGAAGAGATTAGAAAAGATGGAAGGGCAACATTTTCAGCATGGCTGACAGGAGTGGGAGAGCCACCCACATTCCCCGGCGCTCGGCCTCACACACCCGTGCCACTACGCTGCCCCTCATGGCGCCTGTGGTCATGCTTCACATCGCAGCCAGAATCATCTTTTGGAAATGTGCTTAGATCCCATCATTTCCTTAGAACTTTCTAATGGCTTCCCATTAAGTGTAAAATCCTGAGTCCATACTGTGTTCTACAAGGACTGCATGGACTGGCCTCTGGCCGGTTCTCAGATACCTTATTATTTTTTTTTCCTAGTTTCTGCTCCATTCACCACACTTCAGTTCATTTCTATCACTTCCTTCCATTTATAAGGCCCCAGGATAAAGAATATGTGAGATATATCTATACCTATATCTAGCCTTAAGGGTGATAGATAGATAGATAAATATCTCACAAGTCTTCCCATGGCTATCCCTTTGTCTTCATTCTAGCCACTCTCAACCCGTCCCATCCCAGTCATCAGCCACCACTTTATTCTCCCTTATCTTTCTAGTACTTACTAGTATCTGAAATTAATTTTGTTCACTAGTTTTTGTTTGTTTGTCACTTCCTGCCAAAATAAGAATATCTTAAAAGTAGGATTTTGTTTTTTCCAGTGCCTGGGACCGAACTGACTTTCTGTAAATTTTGTTAGCTAGCAGACTTGACCTCAGTGTCCCAGTAGAAAATATCAGTGGGTATAGAACAGTACTATTCCATGTTCCTTCTAAGATCCTGAGAGACAGAATACATTTTTTATCTCCACTTCTGCTGTTAGATTTCCAGCCCACCAAGTTTGAAGTGTGTCCTAAAGACCAGATCATTTCTTTTAGATTAATGATGTGGAAGCAAATAAATGAAAGAAACTTCATCTATCAGCTTAACCTCCTTACAGATTACTGTAAGACACCTTTTTATCTTGGAGCGTTTTGTGTACGGATCAGTAGGAGCATCACCATTAAGGCCGTGTGATGTTCTAGGATGTGAGAGTAAGAGGTTCTGCGCAGTGTGTTCTCCTGCAGGGTCATTCAGGTATTCAAAAGACGTTTATTGAGCCTGGTTTGATGACGAGTCCTGCTCCACATGTGAGGGACACAGAAGGAAAGGATACAGATGAAGATCCTCCCCTCATGGAGCTACCATTCTAGTGGGGCAGCAGAATCAACAGCATAACTAAGTACAGAATATGGCAGACACATCCAAGAGCAGTAAGAGCTAAAGAGAAAACTAGAGCAGGGAGGAGGTTAGGAAGTGGGGGGGGGGGTGAAATAGTACTCTGGATAGTCAAAGAAGGTCTCATTAAGAAAATGACCTTTGAGAAAAGACCTGAAGGTGTTGGGGGGAACAAACCCTGTGACAATCTGGGGAAAGAACCATCTAACTTTGAGTGCAAGTTATGAATGTGAGAGCAACTCTAGCTTGTTGGAGGAATGGTGAGGAGGGAGGGAGGAAAGAAAGTAGGACAGTGGTGAGCTGGGGGTGCCGTGGTGGTGGAAAGGGCCTTAGGGTTTCTAGTAAAGGCTTTGCCTTTCATACTGAGCAGGAAAGGGTGATGTACAAGGCCTTAGGGTTTCTAGTAAAGGCTTTGCCTTTCATACTGAGCAAAATGCACTGGGGGGTTTTTGAACAAAGGCTTGATGTGACCTGACTTGTGTTTTAAATGTTCACACTTGCTGCTTGGTTATTTCTCATGGACAAAAGCAGGAGGACCCATTAGGAGGTTATTACAGTAACACAAGGGAGGAATAGTAGTGGCTTGGCCCATGCTGGTAGAGTGAGGGTGATGAATTTTTCAGATCCTGAATTCAGATTTTGAAGGTAACATTGACAAGATTTGAGTATGGACTGAGTTAGGGAGTGAGAGAAAGGATAACTTCAATGTCCTTGGTTTGAACAAGTGCAAGAGTCAAGGCCAGTGCCTTGGGGAACACTTGGAGCTCCAGTGTGGGCCAGATACATGCTGGATAGACACCCACTTGGGAGATGAGGAATAACAGCTGTAGCTATTAGCTTGGGAAGCAATGGGGAGGTCTTTATTGGAAATAGAAATAGTAACCAGTAGATATATAAATGCTGTCTAAAGTCACGAGACTGGTTGAGATGACCCAGGGAGTGAGAGTAGTTGAGAAAAGAAGATCCAAGGACTGAGCCTTGGAGCACACCAGCTTCCTGTGGAAAAGGCAGTGGGAAATAGAGGGAAAGCACACAAGAAGGCAGAATAACGTGTCTGGAAGCCAAGTGAGAAAAGTGTTTCAGGAAGTGTAAATAATGAACAGTGGCCAATGCTCCTAGGTGAAGTAAGACAAAAACTGAGAACTGAGGAGCTTCACGGGAGTGGAGGGTAGATGCTGATGATAGTGTGGTAGGAGAAACGGGTAAGCAGAGTGATTGGATAACCTCCAAGGAGTTTTCCTCCTGTGGGAGGAGAGAAACAAAGTGAAAGATGGATAGGAGCTCATGTTAAGAGAGGTTATTTTGTGGTTGGAAGAAATAAAATGTCTTCATATTGATGGGAAGGATCTAGCGGGTGGACCTTGAGGAGTCAAGAGAGAGGAGAATGGCAGGAGCATGCCCTTGAGCAGAGAAGTCCACAGGATCAAGTACGTAGAGCTGAGCCAACCTTCCCTAGAAGCAAAGACTTCTTTGCTCCCAAAGAAGGGAGCACACGGATGTGGACAGGCAGGCGGATAGACTGATAGAAGATTGTGCCAGCTCAGTTTTCTCAGTGAAATAGAAGTCGGGTCATCATTGGGGAGTGAGGATGGGGGGTAGTTTCTGGAAGTCTAAGGAGAGAGGACAAAGTATGAATATGAGTCTAAGGGAGTGTGACAGTGAGTGGGATGACAGGGAAACCTAGACCTATTGCTGGGCAGCATTGCGGTTAGTGGGCATGGATTTAACGTGAGACCAGACAGCCAGCGCGGTTATGCATTTTCCCCTCTCCTCCTCCCCTCCCCCACCATTTGCACCTGCACTGTTGAGGTCAGGGAGAGGGCAGCAAAACAGACTAACAGATAAGTTGGCACCCTGACAGTTTATCAGGCAAGTAATATTCTTCTGTGCTGTTTTTCTTCTCAGGTGGTTAAATGGTTTTAATTGGGAGGGACTGAAAGCACGGAACCTTCCATCACCTTTGCAGAGAGAGGTATGGTATCCGCTATATTACTTTCTTAACTTTTTCTAGTTTTTATTTTCATAAACAGAATAGGGGTGTGTTTTTATGTACCACATTTTAGATTTTTAATTTTTTTTAAATTAAGTGAAAATGTCATAGCAATTGTGATTATAGGGACTAAACTGTATCTCTTATTTGATGGAGATCAGTTCAGTTCTCAGGAACTAATTACAGGAAAATCTGAGTCTGCAGGCAGTCCGTGTTGTTCCGGTTCACGGAAGGCTCTAGAAATAGAATATGAATTGTGCTGTGATTTGAAATTTTCTAGTTAGCCACAGGTGAATTGAAAGGTGAAATTAATTTTAATTATTACAATATATCGGAAAATTGTCATTTTGTTATACAATCAACATAAAATATTAATGAGATGTCACATTCATTTTTCCGTACTGTTTTCGAAATCCCAAGTGCATTTTACAGCAGTCTCAATTTGGGGTGGCCACTTTCAGGGTGCTCGCCACCTGTTGCTGGTTGGACAGCTTGAGAGAAAACAGAACATCCGCTAACTTGGGGTGGCGGGCGACAAAGGACTCAGCAGTGATCTCAGTCAGCACCCTATAGACTCTTAAAGGAATTTTAAAACCATTTTTAGGTTGACATCTCAATTTTTCATCATATGTTTTAATTGTTGTGAAGGATGTGATTTCTAGTACATTGTAAATATTGATATTTCATTATTTATTTATGTTTTAAAGATTTTATTTATTTATTTGACAGACAGAGATCACAAGCAGGCAGAGAGGCAGGCAGAGAGAGAGAAGGGGAAGCAGGCTCCCCGCTGAGCAGAGAGCCTGATGCGGGGCTGGATCCCAGGACCCTGAGATCATGACCCGAGCCAAAGGCAGAGGCTTTAACCCACTGAGCCACCCAGGCGCCCCGAATATTGACATTTTAAAGTAAAATGTTATTCCTTTCAATATATGTAGTGTAATCTAAACACTGGTGAGATCGGATGCCCACTAGCCATTTAAAATCTACAGACAGTAAAATTACATAATTTCTTTTCCTCTCTGAATTTATATTTTTGTATTTCCATCCCATTTTCCCAAAAGAGTTTCATCTTACATAAAAATATTTTTATGGATGCTAGTATTTGATTATTCTTTAAATGGGTTTTAATTATAGTTTCTAAATTTTAAAATTCTCTGACAACAGGAATTTCTGTGACAACACACATATTTCTTCTGGATTCAGTTGTAATTACATTTTTATAACATGGAATATGAAACAACAGAAATACGTTGCAAAGTTTTAAAACAAGTATTTAACAATTATTTCTTGAAAAGAAATTATTTATGTACCAGGAGAGAAATGTTACTTATTAAAAAAATGGGATCAGGTTCCACGTCAATTTTATTCCTTTTTAAAATTATATGGCCATTTAGTGCTGAAAGTTGTGTTCACATAAATAACTGGGAGTGGAGGGTTTTATAAAAGCAATACCACTTTGAATGCCTTCTGAGTGATCTCCCCACTCTCCAAAAAAACACATTATGATTTGTCGTAAGTAGTATTTCCACTGATCTATCAGATGAAAATTCAATCAGGTACTTTTAAAATTTGTTTGAAAGCAAAGAATTGAAAATCACCTGATTTGCAAAATAGTTTAATTCCAGAGTCATTTCACTCTTTGAACAGGGTCAATAATATTTTGAACTGACCCTTTGGCATCCTGGAAAATTTATATGGGTCAATTAACCGTATAGAAATTCAAGGTCAGGGAGAAACTTTTATAAAGTAGAAAAAAGATTTAAAAGTGGCAGATTCCGATTTTTTTCAAAGATTTTATTTATCTGAGAAAGAGAGAGCACAGAGCATACATAGGAGCAGAGGGAGAGGGAGAAGCAGACTCCTTGATGAGCAGTGAGCCTGGTGCGGGGCTCGGTCCCAGGACCCTGAGATCATCACCTGAGCTGAAGGCAGATGCTTAACCGACTGAACCCCCCAGGCGCTCTCAATTTTAATTTTTAAAAAATACTTGCTTTTAAAGTGTTTTTCAATCTGGAAAAAAAAAAAAAAAACTAGATACCATTTCTGTCTCCTTTTCTTTTGGATTTACCTCCTCAAGCCAGGTAACTTCTGTGGAATGTAATGCAGTGACTGGATCCATGTGGTCTAAAGGGGGAACCTCAGAGGCTGAGAGTGTGACTCAGAAATGATAGTTGGCCATCTTGTCTCCTTACCTGTGACTTTCCAGTGGTTACCGTATATAAACAGTGTTCAGATATAAAAATCATGACCTGTATATAATAACATTATCCTCACCTTTGGCTTAATTCCTCCTCTGTTAGCTCAGTGGACCCACAGACCACAGCTACTTTGACAAGTATCCTCCTGAAAAAGGAGTGCCTCCGGATGAGCTGTCAGGCTGGGATAAAGACTTTTGACCGAAGAAAAGATGATTATTGTCTCTACATCCGGAAGAGGACTCTAAGGACCAATAATCCAGCAGCGATCGCTTCTCTCTTTGGAGTGTTATGATGTCTCTGGGGAGACCATTAGGGAAGAGAATTCCCTGCCCCTGAGCTGGGTGGACAGTGTGGATATGAAGGTGGTTCCAAGCTATAATGTCTCATTTAGATGCTCTGAATTATTCATGTATTATTCTATTCTTTGCTCTTCTCAAATGTTGGAGGCCATTCTCTTCCCCTCTCAATAGTCAGAACCATTTTTGTTGATGGGGCATCATTTTCTCTGCGTTCTATTCCTCCATCCCAATCATACTTGTCTCCTTTGAGTCCTAATAAGGTTTAAAAAGTGTCTTGCCTTTGAGCAACTAAGTCACGCAAATGGAAGGAAGAACACGGTTGAACTTTGGAAGACTTCTCCTGCTCTCAACAATTCCATGTAAGCATTGTGGCATCTTAAAGCCGTGGTCTGCAGAAACTTGCATAGTCGATATAAGCTCTTGATTTTGCCCTGCATTCAACCTAGAAACATATTAACATGCATCTAATACTAGTCTGGGGAAAGGTAAGTTTAAGTATTAGTCAATGGTGCCACTTCCGAGAATAAATGAGTTATCTCACCCAGCCAGCAATCATATTCCAATGGGGAACTTTGAAAAAATAAAGCAAAAAATATTTTTCGTTCTCCTGTGACCAGCTGTGATATATCAGAGACTTTCTGAAAGCCTTGCGAAAGGTAGTTATAATGTGGGGTCAAGTGATGGGCCTTTGGTAGGGTTTTGTCTCATATATTAAATATTTTCACAATCAAAGTAGAAAACACGCAGGCACAAAATTGTGAAGGCTTCTCTTTCCCATTAAATATGGAGGAGAATAACTTCTCATAGGTAAGGTTGCTGATTCTTCAAAACTGAGATATTTTGGCCAGTTCTGTGTTTGTTGCCATTAATAAATCAAGAATACAGAATAACCACAGTTAATTTTTAATGAAAATTTCATTGGCTCATGTTGATGCCCTGTAATCACTGTTGCATCAATAACTCTTTTTAAAGAGATTTGAGTCACAAATGTGTTTATAATTTTAGATTTGTAAGGTAGGCAAGCCTCGGGGAAGTGATGGGACTTCAGTAAAAGGGACATCCAGCACATGCCCTCCTGTCTCCTCACAATCTTCCAGATGATGAATAGACTAGTTTCAATGGCACTGGATACCAGCACTGAAGAACTTCACTAGAGAATGTTGTCAGGCATCGACCGTGAACCCACCAAGTGGATGGGAAGTAGACTTTTTCTGTATGTTTTTGATCTGGCAGAGTAAAAATAACATCGAAGTTCCTGCATATTCAAGCTTCTGGTTATATTTTCACATACGAATGTTCTATGGGAAAAGCAACTTCTACCCACTCTCCACCCATATTTTCAGCATTCCAAAACAGTCAGCTGTATGCTTCCTGAAGAGTCAAAGCAGTTAAGTGAGGCCCAACCCAAAAGGGTGCATCCTTAACAAATTGAATTTCCACATTTAGAGAATCCTTTTGCTGAACCAAAGAATTTTTGTTTCCTGGAGTAGTATTTTTAAAAGATTATGTACTGTACATAGATGAACCATTTTTAATAGGATCAACATAACCTGCTTAATGAATTTCTAAGATTTTTAAAGATTTTTATTTGCATTTGGTTTGTAAGCATTGTATGTTTTTCCATGTATATATTTTTAAATTACCCACCTATAAATGTAGAAAACTTATGCATTGGATGGATATTAGAACTCTACAGTTATAACAGCAATGATATTCTCAGAGGAGATCAAGAATTGTAATTCAAAAAAGACTTACAGATATACAAATAAAAACCAACATTGAGTACTACAGTTTTATTTTGCCTGTGATTGGCCATATCAGTATGTCATCTCCACATGTGATTTTATTTTGTTTCCTTTAGAGTACTTCATAAACATGAAGAACTGAGAAATTGAACCATCCTGTAATTCCAATTCCACTCTTTCCTAGCTGAGTGAGCTTGGGAAACTGAGTTCACTTCTTTGAGTAGACTACTAACGAGCTTTCTCACCTGCAGAAGAAGACGTAGTAAAGTAGCACCTGCTTTAGAGATCTGCTTCAGGGATTCAGAGAGATGCCTGGTCCTTTGTGGACATCTGTGAGATAATCAGTGCAGCAAAGGAGGGAGCTACTGTTACTGTCTCTATTAGAATTAAAGGGGTCTTAATAACCATTTAGCCCTGAACCTATGTGTTGTTGATATCTATATGTATTGTTATTCCAATTAAATCCAGTATTTATCTTTTTCTTTTAAATCATGAAGATTAAACTTTAGTATGTACAATGAAGGGTTAATACTTACCAAAATGAAGTGCTTTATTAAGAGCTCACCTACTTTTCTAAATTCTAATTTTTTTTTATGAAATAAGGATATATATATGTAAATATATTCTTCAAAAATACAGGACCTATCATATTCCTAATCCCCCAATATACAAACGCATCATATTCCTAATCATCAAATCATTCCTGTTCTCTTTTCCAAGTACAAAGTTAAGTTTTCAGTCTTGAGTCTCTTCTCTGTGGGGGCAACTTTTCATAATTCTAGTTTCTTAATCTTTTCTCTAAATATGAAAATGGAAGGAGAGGAATATTAAAAAAAAAAGTAAGAGATTTCGAGTTAAAGAGACCTGGGTTTGAATTCTAGCTCTGCCCAGATTTGTGTAAATGATAAACCACATCTTCATCCATCTGTAAACTGGAGATGTACATGTAAAGCTTTGGGGCATTGGGCCAGAGTATTATTACTTGTAGGCCATTGACAATAATCATTTGGAAATAAATACATACATATATTTCTTTTGGCATGATAATAAACCCTTGTTCTTTACTGCTAGGCATTGTGCTAGGAGTATTTACGTCCATCATGTCATTCACACAAGACTGTAAAATAATTATAAACATACTCACTGTCAATTGCCCTCAAAGCTAAACATTGGCTTCAAATATGCATTTCCTTCATGATTTTGCCATTGTGGTTTTTTCATGGCTTAGTCCCAGCTCTAAGCAACTGAAACTTTGTTGCTTTGAACAACCATTTTATGATTACCATAAATTCTATGGGTCAGGAATTCAGACACATGGTGAAGATGGCTTGTCTCTACACCACAATATCGGGGATATCATGTGAAAAGACTCAGAGCCTGGGGTGAATCCATAGCTGGGAGCTAGAGTCACCTAAAGCTTGTCATCCACTCTCTGCAGCCCAGGCTGAAACCACTCGAAGACGAGGACGCCTGACCAGAGCGCCTGCATATGTCCTCTCCACAGCTTGGAATCCTCACATGCTGGTGTTCTTAAACTAGTCAGACTCCTTTCATAGAAGCTTAGGATACCGAGAACAGGTATTCTAGGAAACAAGGGAGAAGCTTTTAATCCTTTACAAACCAGCCTTGAATCACATGACATCACTTCCACCATATTCTATTGATGGAAGCGAAGCCCACCCAGCTTTGAGGAACAGGAACATAGACTTAATGAAAAGAGTTTCATAGAGCTTGCAAGCAATTTTAAAAACTGCCACAGTCCACTTTCTGGTCACAGATGAATCATATTACTGCATGGGCAACAAAAACATTCCCTCCCAAGAGCCTCCCTAAAAATACAATTTAATTACAGTATCAGGCTCAAGCTTAAGACCTAGATTCTGTCCATCCAAATCCATTCAAGTGTGGATAAGAATCCTCAGTTATAATTCTGTGGATATATTCTTTTAGTCCTGGAAGTCTGTGAACTGAGTGACGAAGTCCTCAACCACCCAAGTGGTGAAACCATCCAAGGATAACCACAGCGGATACTCGCATTCAGAGAGGGAAAAGATGGGAGGCAGGAAGCGGTCACGAGTACACTGAATTCTGAGATCTGGTCTGACACATAGTACCTTTCCTCTGCTTGGGGCTGAGTCACACTCCCCACAAGTTGTTCTCCGTGACTCTTGACCTCACTGTGTAGAGTCCTGGTTCTGTCTTTCGAGTCATCCTTCCCTTTCTGTGAGATATGGCTGCTGTTTGCAGCTGCACAGACTTCCTAGTCTGTTTCCTGCTGTTTGGTGGTTGAAACGACTTTTTCCATTTGTCTGTCTCTAGCTCTTCATTCTAAGCTGCCATGTTTTCTTTAAAAACTTTGTGAGTTTCCTATGTTTAAATCTGTGATCACTCCATTAGACAAAGGCCATACCCCATATCTTCCTGTGAAGGTGCTATAGAGAAAGTGATTCTTAAGAGTTGTTGTTTTGGGGCAGCTGGGTGGTTCAGTGGGTTAAAGCCTCTGCCTTCAGCTCAGGTCATGATCCCAGGGTCCTGGGATCGAGCCCTGCATCGGGCTCTCTGCTCGGCGGGGAGACTGCTTCCCCCTCTCTCCCATTCCTGCCTCTCTGCCGACATGTGATCTCTGTCTGTCAAATAAATAAATAAATCTTTTTTTTTTTTAAAGTTGTTTTTCTTTGTAAAGAATGGGTGTGCACAACACATACTTAACATGCTCAGAAGGCCTTTTGATCTGAAAAGGTATGATAGCTCCAAAGATGGCTTTCAGTGATCCCTGTTTACGGCATTCCTGGCCTTTTATAATCCTCTCCTCTGAGTGTGGACTGAGCCTAGTGACTTCCTTCTAACAAACATTGTAATCCAGATGATGGGATGTCAGTTCTAAGAGTAGGTTACAAAGTGACTCTGCTTCTCCCCTGTCACCCCCTTGCCCTCTCATTTGCTTGCGCTGATGGAAACCAGCCGCCATGATATGAGCGTCTCTGGAAAGGCCCATGTGGAGAGTAACTGAAGGAGCCACTGGCCAGCATCCGGGGACAAAGTGAGGCCCTCGGTCCCACACCCGCGATGAGCTGAGTCGTGCCAGTGACCACGGAGATGAGATTGGAAGCAGGTGCTCCTCCAGATGAGACTGAAACCATGGCCTACATTTTGATTGTCCCTAGTGACCGTGCATGAGCAGAGTAGCCGCATAAACAACTCCCCAGACTTGGGAGGACAAACTGGAACCCGCCTCTCTCTTTCACGGTTGCCAGCTTGGTCATATGGGGCGCCTGTGGGATGAGCTGGTACTCTTCCAGTCCACCTCGCTTGGGATTTGCAGATGCTGACGGGCCGATCTGGCTGGAGCTGGAGGAACCACAGACCTGGCTGCTCAGTGACCAGCAACTGGCAAGACTTCATAAGCCTCCACAGTAGCTTGGTCTTGCATGACGGCAACGCATTTCTGCATTTCAGATCTTATGCAGATTTCTTCTGCGTCCAAGGCCTAACTCAGAACCATACAGAGGAGGGAATCCTGGGAAACATTCTATTTCTGGCTTAGCTAAATCGACAAAGTGTAAAGTCACTCAATCTCAAAACTAGTAAAATATATAAATGTAATATATAATTATTCTTCTATGATTTATTTAGTTTGGATTTTTAAGTAATGAGATTTTCTTCCTCTCTTTCTACCCAGTAGTTATCAAAGTGGACATAGAGAAAAGCCACACGACTCAGGTGAAACCAGCAATAACGACTTTTCTCTGGTGATTTATAGGCAAGTTCTAAACTGAGTAAGAGCTGGAGCTTTTTCAACTTTGAAAGATACAAAACCACGATATTTTTGTTTATTTAATTGTCGGTTACTACGTTAAAAACGGTATAATAAAAAGTAACATGAAATTTGTTTCAATACATACAAACTTTCTCAGTGAGGAAGGAGATGTGCCTTGAGAAAGGGGAAAAGAAAGGCAGAAGAAAATCTGATGTGATAAAGGAAAAACACCAGCGATGCATCCATCCCGGAAACTGAGTAGAGCTCGTGGAACTTCTCTCCGGGGGGTGGGAGAAAGCCAGGTGTCCCAGCAGAACTCAAGCTGACTGGGAGTCAATCTTCAGCCCTTCTATTTAAAATTCAGGCGGATGCTCAGATTGCTAAATGGATCATAAAATGTGAGATCTGGAAAGTTGCCCTCTTCTGCATTCTGCTTGGCCTGTCTCTTGTAAAGTCTGTGCTCAGTTTTGCATTTAGGAAGAAGAGTCAAAGATTTTAAAGTGTGCCTAGAAATATTGAAAAGCTCAATCCATGAGTCAAAGCCAAAGAAAGTGAAGAAGGGCTAATAAAAACGTACAAACACACATTTTTCTTTCTGAGGACCCGTAAAGATCAAAGGGAGGAGGGGGAATCCTCTTATTCTAGTGGGTAACAATGGTGCAGAGACCTAGTTAATGCGTGTCTTAATGAACGCACTGCCCCAGGCACACGTAGGTCTGAGGACACAGCAGAGGGACAAAAATCACAGTCCTAATGAACACTCCTTTTTATGAGATCACTTGGTTAACGGTGATGATAATAGCCAGGTAATATAATCGTGGGTATTTTTCTTCTATATTTTATAAGATTTATACACTAGACTTATATCTCATAATAAGGAACAAGACTTACTTTAAAAAAAAATAAATTGAATCAGAAAAGCTGGGTATCAGAAAGGTCAATGCACAAAAGGACTGTCGAAAGCCAACGACACATGTCACCCGGTCACACCGCTCCCCAGGCAGCCTCTCCAGTATTCAGCCCCTACTTACTCAAATCTTCGAGTCAAAGTTTTAAAGACTCTATTCCTTACCTCTCGATTCTGATGCATTTCCACATACAGGAATGCAAAGCAACCCTCTCACTTGATAGGGACAGGTAATTTACTTCTTTAAAGGTTTCTTAGCTGTTTTGGAAAAATAGTTGGTTCTACTTCTGCCAGAATTTCAATGCCTTGTTTCTCTACTTCTTCCTTACCTGTAGATAGAGTGTCTCCTGGCACCAGATTCTCTCTGCTAAGTGCCTATGTGTGAATGATTTAGTTAAGCAACTGACTGACTGATTCCCTCCACAAATGTTTGGGCGGCTCCTCTGTACCAGACACTGGCGGCGGCAAACAGCAGAGACAGGATCCCCCCATTCACGGAGCATCTACTCTAACTGTAAGAGGATAATGGTAAATTAGTAAACAAATGGTGCACATTGTGTAACTGAGCCCCACGTAAAAGTTGGATGTACAGAGAAAAAATGGAAATTAAGAATTTTTGCAAATTCATTGTAAATATTATAAAACATAGTTTTCTATTTTTATAAAATTTTGTTATTTTTATATAAATATATATTTGTATATAAATATTATTTTAACTTATTTATATTGTAAAATGTAAATTAAGAAACATCTATAGTATATCCCATCTCCTTTGAGCTTCCACCTACTGGTTAGTGGGAGGGACTAGTCTCCTCTAGTTGAAAGTTAATCCAAACAAATCATGAGAAACAGTCCCTCCAAGGCAGTGGTTCTCAAATTTTGGTGGGTATCAGATTGTGACGGGGAATGAAATGGGTATCAAGGCCTAGGCCCATCCCACTTCTAGAAGCCGGGGCCTCCGGGGGCTTTGCGAGCTCCCCAGGTGGTTCTGATAACCCAGCCATGAACTGTGAGAGCCGTTATCTGGACAATGCCCAGTCTCTCTCGGACAACGTGCTCAGGTGCTCGTCTGGCCTCTCTTCCAGTAATTTCCCTGACCAAAAGGGAGGATGAGTCAAAGCTCTAGGCCAGGGAATTCCTTGCTAGTTGTCTGATGTTTGCAGCAGAAGTTTATGATGGGGAACGATCATCATCTGCCTTCTCTGGGCTGAGACAGGGCCCAAGGCATCCCTCGAGGTCTTGAGTTCCTCTCGGTTACTGCTGCCCCTAAAGCTTCTGGGGTTTGACTGTGGCTCCTTCCAGTTCTAGCTAAGACCAGCTTTTCAGAACTCCCTACAAAGACACCTGCTTCTTAGGAAGATAACTCCCTCTGATAAGCTTCCCCGCCGGACCTTCAGAGTTCGAGGTCCTGTCTTTACATTGTAGAAGGCAAGGGAATTCAGGGTGACTCCAGCTCTGGGCCTCATATTGCGGGCTATGCTGTGCCCCCAAGCTAACTATCTGTGCTTTGCTTAAGGGCAGCTTGTGATGAGACCCAAGTGTGGGAAGGAGGGGCTTCCTCTCCTCCCTCTTCCTTCCACAGTTCCCGGGGTTAGAAAGGAAACAGGCTTCCTGGTCTTTCTTTTCTGTCTGGATTTCCCTTATATACATAAGCTCTCTGATCTCTTCCACAAAACCCTGATCTTTTATAAGCTAAAGGAGATAGAGGAATTTAGATCATCCTTTTTCAGGACCAAAGCATGGCTTTTGAATTTCAACAGCTTGCTGTTACCTAAGACTTTCTCAGTACAACCCTCCTGGAATTAATCTAAATCAGCAGGCAAATGATTCTAGAAAAAAAAAAAAAAAAAAAACAAGACTTAGTCTCAGGAAGACAAAACAAAATCACATTAATAATTTAAAAGGAGAATTCTTTTCGCTTTGTGAAAGTAAATGGTAAACTCTCATCACAGTGATAAACTCTATTAATATAATTAAACAGGCTAATGTGGCAGAGGATCTGAGAAGAGGAGAGAGTGATTTGAGTAAGTGGTAAGGAAATGCTTTCCTGAGTCGGTGACATTTGAGCTGAGACTCGAACGGTGCATGGAAACAGGCTTGAGACTGTCTAGGAAAAAGTGTTCCAGGCAGAAAAATCAAACGCAAGAGCCGTGGGGCTATTCATGAATTTGGCATGTTGGAGAAAAGAAAGAGGTCTTGTAAGTTTCCTGTAGAGCGAGCACTCAGGGAGGTAGGCAGGACCAGGCTGTGAGAGCCTCAAAGGCCACAGGAAAGAGTTCAATTTTTCTCCCAAACGAAATATGAAGCCGTTTGATTTTTTTTTTTCCTTCCTTTTGGAGCAGGGGAGTGACTTGATCTGATTCATGTTTTCAGAAGATCAGTATGTTGGCCGCACCCTGAGGGAGTGTAGATTGGGGAATAAAGAAAGCAGGCAGACGCAGACAGTGGGCAGTTGAATTATTTAATTTGGGAAACTAATGGAAGCTGGCTCGGACAAGAATGTCGAATGGGTCACGTACAAGAGCCAGGGGTGGGACAGTGTCTGGAGAGAGGTGACAGGATTGGATGTGAGCAACAAGAGGAAGAGGAAGCGAGCCAGGATGATTCTCGGGGTTTCCCCGGTTCTAGGTGAGTAAATGTACGGATGCAGGTAATCGTGTGTGTGCGTGTGTGTACGTGAAAATGCAAGGTTGTGTGTGCGTGTGTCTAGATACACAAGGTCATTTAAAAAAAACACTTTCTTTTAAAACCATTGTGCAGACTGTGGTCTCAGTTATTTTTTAAGTAGGGTTGCTACATGTCGCTAATCACACTGTCTAAGGTAGAAAAAAAAATGATTAACATTTTAATCACTTACATGAAAGGTGGTTTGCTAAATACTTTACACATGTCATCTCACTTGAAATGTATGCCTCAGCTTTATGAAATTACTGTTTCTACTATTTTATAGGTGAGGAAACTTTATCCTGGAGGGAAAAGAACAGACTAACAGACTTGAAACATGTATTCAACCCACCTTTTTAAAGGAACTACTGTGTGTGTTTTAGTCATAGCTGAGGCTAAGAATGGGTGCCTTCATCACCGTAGAGACAGCACGCTGACCGCTCACTGGGAAAAGAAGTTTGAAATCCTCCTTGTTGGGTGGTATATTTTCTGGGTGCCAAATTAGTTGGAACAAAAGACTTTGCCTTCCACTCACTAACTTGAAGCAGACAGAGCACCTGTGGTCAAACTAGTCTTAAACATGCACCGGACCAGGGTGTCAGCTGAAATATATAATGTCTTATACAAAACAATGTTGTTAGGGTTTTAGATGGTGGAGTGTGACCAGGTGGGAGTGTTTAAACTTGGTTGTGTTGTTTTCTTGTGTGTTATTTTTTCTGTTTTGTTTTTATCTTTTTTCATGCCAGGTTCAACTTCTGCTACCTTAGTAGTTTTCCCTGTAACAAAACAGCAGTGGGGACACTGGCTTCCACCCAGCTGCTCTAATAATCCTGGACAGTTGCTTGTACCTGGTGTCCTTCTTCTGCAGGAGTCCAAAACACCTCCCTCCCAGGGGGTAGACCCAACCCACAGACGCCAATGCAGTTTCCATAGCGCTCCTCCGTTCGCTTTACTGCACTTTTTTCAAACTTAAACCTACTTCTGATTATCCCCAGCAGGATTAGGTCATCAAATTTATCTCTTATTTTCATGTAGAACTTTTTGGCTCTTTTTTAGTTTTGTGTGTTTTTTTATTCTTGTTTTTGTTTTTGCTTTGCTTCTATGCCTTGCATTCACGGTGTGCAAGGATGAAAATGAACGAACAAGGTTACTTTTAAATAGTACAAAGCTATATTCGGAAGACTGTTGACCATTCAGGGAAGTTGCCTACAGAATCAGGTAACGAATCAGTGCATCCTTTACTCCAACCTCTCTCCCAATGGAAAGGGCAACCTACAGATGTATGGAAACAACTTGGAAATAGGCACAAGGCAATCCTGAAACTACAGACCAGAAAGAATGATAAGCAATACCATTTTGTTCAACGTAATGTGCTGCTATCAGGAGAAGAAATTTACTTTCTGATAAACGAGGAGGGGGGTAGGATGCCAGAAATTTTGGAATAAGTGTACAGCCTCCCACAGAAATTGCTTCAGGCACTGAGGGCAGCACAGAGGAGAGTAAATTCTAGTATGCTGCTAGATACAGGGTCATACTACCCTCACACCATCTTCTTCTATTTGCCAGATTTTATTTATCTATTGTTTTTTTACTGCCTGATTAAGGCTCAGTACTACTACAACTCTTGAATCAAACTCTGGGCATTCATATTTTCTTTTTTATTTTTTTAAGATTTATTTATTTATTTTGGAGAGATTGAGAGAGACCAAGAACACAGGGGAGCAGCGGGGAGAGCAGAGGGAGAGGAAGACTATCCAACAGACACCCCACTGAGTGTCAAGTCTGAGGCGGGGAGAGAGGCTGTCTCAGGACCCTGAGATCATGATCCCAGCCAAAATTAAGCATCATGTCGGACACCGAACTGGCTGAGCCATCCAGGCAGCCCTGGGCACTCAGATTTTCAGCTTCTCCTGTATTAGAAGATCTGGCACCTTGTGCTAAACATGTCTACAACACCAGTCCTCATCTCTCGTCTTCCAGATCTTGCTTCTCTTGTCATTTCTCCGTGGAAGGAGCTGAAGAGCTATTAAACTCAACCTCCACGCAACACAGGCCAACCAGCCGATACAAAGATTCAACTAATAATTCAACACTTCCAAGTTAACACTCTGCTCGGGACTCCGGTGTTCCCTCTCTTCGTCCTTCCCAGCTGCTGTATGATCAGACTCTCACCACTCTCCTCATGCCTCTGACCCACCACTCCTTACAGATGGCCGTGCCTCCTACTCGATTTTTCATATCGCCTGAGTAACTGTGACTTCAAGTCCCTACCCTCAGCCTGACCTGACTGCCGAGCTCCCGACCAGCAGTCCTCTTATCGTGTTCACATAAATTTTCTAGAAACTACCAACTCAGTCCTAAACTGAACTTGCCCTCTGTGTCTCCATTTCTGTTCAAGCTAACACCATCTCTTGCCAGGATTCTTTGAACTCTTTAGGATTTCTCTCCTTGCATTCAGCCTAGATTCCTCTCAGTTAGCATGTGTATTTCTGTTTTGTCTAAATTTGTCTAATTTCATTTTGCTTAAAAGCACTTCATCCAAATTAAAACTAACTTTTATGTTAAATTGTGGATAAAGGGTCTTGATTCTTCAAAGTAGTGCTTATTGTGTTCATAAAGAGATTAGAAAAAAAAAAAATCCAGCACTCAATGCAATAAAGCTGGAACCAAAAGTCAGGTAACCCCCAAACAACTATTCAGTAGGAAATGAGATATTTTGTTTTTCAAAATGACTCTGAGTTTTAAAGATGACTTTAAAATATAAGATTTCATGGTAGAAATTAATAAGAACATGAGCAATACATTTCAAACACCTGTGGGATATAGTGAAATAGTACCCAGAGGAAAACGGTTATTCTTCCATGAACTTATTAAAACACTGTAAGAATTGAAAATAAGGGAACTCCATAGTCACCTCAAGAGGGTAGAAAAATAAAAAAAAATTAATCCTAGGGAATTATAAGAAACTATTTTACTGATAAAGTATTACTTGACCAAAGAAAAAAAAACTTAGATCTTTATTACAGACAAAAGCTGATTTTTTAAAAAAAGATCACCATAACAGAAAAGAAAATATGTACATTTGACCCAGGAGAGGAAGCATAAATAATGTTGCCAGGACTAAGAAAAGGAAGAACAACAGATTTGAGTTAATGGAAATGAGAAAATAAATTACAAAGGTAGATAAAAATGTAATTTCCAAGAGCATGTAAATTGCTAAAAGTCAATTTATGTAGAGGAGGAGTATCCGTATAGTCCAAAATGAAATGATAACCACTTCTCTCCACAAGGCAATCAGCTCAGATAATTTAATAGTGTTCAATAGGGAATTCCTATGATAGTTAAACTCTGTACAAAGAAAGAGAAGTACCTCCCAATTCATTCCCTATAGCTACTATAACCATGACATCCAACTATCCAGCTGTGTGTGTTTTTTTTTTTTAGCAACAAAAACATGCACCAATCTTATCTGTAAAAATAAATGTGAAGTCTTAAATGAGATATCACAAATCAGATCCAAAAACAGCATTACAAGACTCACTGTACCAGGTAGAGTTTAGTCCTAACTATGTGGAAATATATTAATGTAATCTGTAAAATAAATGGATTAATGGAAAAATATATCATCATATTGACAGGTAATCTTTAAGAGATAAGATTTAAGATCCAGTTGGGACAAGTCTCTTTATAGAAGTTTTTGTTTCCTAAAATAGGAACCACAGAATTTAGAGTATAGCTTGAAGCTGTTCATTTCTCAAATATCTTCTTTTAGAATTTGACAGCTTTTTATTTTTTCAAATGAAACTCACAAATTGTTTCTAAAGTTGCTCTGGAATAGCATATGCAGAAGAAAAGTCAAAAATTTTATAAATAAGAACATTATGACCACCTCATATTTGTGAAGAACATACAACTTCCAAGTCATTCTCATGTGAATTATTAAATCTGATTTGAAATGGAAGGCAGCTATGCTCACCACTATACCACCAACGCCAACCCTGATTTGAAATGTATACAGGATCCATACTGCTGTTCTCTAGATCAAGTCACCTGATCTTTTCACCTTGAGTATTGAAATCCCTGCCCTGCTGGTCTACAGCTTCTGCTTCTGGCCCCATTTCATCTCTTCTCAAAACAGCAGCCACGTGATCTCCTAAATACAAGCCAGGAGATATTATGTCTCTCCACAAAACCCTATGATAACTTCCCATCTCTTTCAGAGAAAAAGCTGAAATCATCCCTTCCCTATAGCCAACCCACCCCACCTCCACCTCCATCCCTCTCTCATTTCCTGTCCCACTTCTTTCTCTCGCTCTCCTCCAACCACGTTAGCGTCCTGAACCTTCCTCACATAGGAGGGTTATATTCCCACCTCAGGGTCTTTGCACTGACCCCTGATGCATGCTTTTCCTAATACATTTACTTCTTTAGACTTTGGCTCAAACTTCACCTTTTCAGTGTGGTTTTTCCTGATGACCCTTCTTAGAATGGCAAGTGCCTTGGTTCTCTTTATCCCTCTTCCCCTTGCTACTTGATTCCATAGTCTTTCCTGCTCCCTAATACAATACACATTTGACATATTTGACTTACGTACATTGCTTACCTTCTGTTTTTCTCCAGCACATTGTAACCTTGAGGAAGATAGGATGTTCGGTGCCCAGTGTCTAGAACAGTGCTAGGCAGACGTGAGCTCTTGACAAGAATTTCTTGGATGAATGCATGAGTTTCAGATGGAGCAACCGATCCCAAAATAGTTAAATAACCTGCCCTGTGCTAGCAAGACTTCATCGGGACCTCCATCTTCAGATTCTCTAATCCACTGTATTTTTCCAGCATACTCTTTTATCCCTACGATATCTGTATTTTAAGTTTGAATTTGCATTTGTTTTGGTCGCCTGTTACTTTTAAGTATTTTCAAATGAATAAATTTTGTTTCCTAACACAAGAACCACAGAATTCAGAGTATAGCTTGCATTTCTTCATTTCTCAAATACTATCTTTTTAGAATTTGACTGCTTTTTTTTAAATCAGGGCTATACCCTGACAGAGACCCTAGAATGTTCAAATTAGCATGTTAAATAGAAGACCGCGTCAGATCAAGTTGTGTATAGATACACAAAATTCTATTTTTTATGAATACAATGGGATGGAGATAAATTCTCTAGAAATGTTATGATTTACAGCAAATTCAGAGGATGACAACTTTACGTTTTCATATAAAACCATCAATATTATGCAACAATCTGACTTACACATCAAGCTGTAAGACCCAACCTGTCCTTGTACATTTTTGCCTGAGACTCTTAGTATTTATCCGAGAACTAGACAGAAGAATAAAGGTGTTAGACTCTTTTTCAGCCTGAACTGTATACCTGAGAAGCACACCTACAGGAATAGGTGATAACATATGTTTTTTAAAGCATTGAAAATATACGAGGGGGTCTTTTGTTTTAACCTGAAAGTTTCCTCTGTCTTGGAGTTCACACATATGGTGCTCCTCTACTGTCCAGTTAAATAATTGATTATTTTCTCAAGTTTGTCCTTTAAATGTCTCCATCATTCTCAAGCTTAATAATACGAAGGTTGATGCGGGGACCTCTGTCATAATCGCTAAGGACTGGAGCCGTTTAGAGGGGGAAACAGACTTATTCGTATAAGTCTGTAAAGTGGTATATTCTCTATTCCTAAATGAGGGTGAAGTTAACTCGACCGGGTAGGCCTCCTGGGGAAGCTGGGGCGTTCATTTTTGTACGGGTGAAGCAAATGATCTTGAATTTTAAAAGCGGGAGTGCTCGGGTTTTAACTGCCGTCCCTTGTTCTGTGTGTCTTATCTCACGTGTCTCATTTGTAGCTTGTACTTGATGGGTCAGGGACAGGCAGGTGACCACTAAAACCCGGGAATTTAAGAAATAAAGCACAGAATAGGATGGCAATTGCAAAATGTGCTGTTTTCTCTGTGAAAACTGACAGAGAAATAGGAACGTGACAAAAGCATTCCTGAATATCATTTCCTGACAAGGTTTTGACGGAGCACCCGCGACCAGGAGGCATTCCGCTCTGGGTCTGTCTGGCGTTTCATCCTTTAGACAAAATTAAGAGGTCAACCTATTTCTTGATTTTTTCCCCTATTTCAGCGCAGCAACCTTTCCTTACCAGGTGAGTCTAAGAGCTCGGAATACTTCGGGGCAGACATTTCTGACTGAGGACAGAGATGCAGAGAACACTGGTGGTCTTTAAAGAAAACAGAGGTTGAGGAGAGAGAGAGGGAGCCGGAGGGGAGCGGAAAGGGGTCCAGGAACACCTAAAGTGCAATTTCAAATCTTCCCGAGGAGCTTCACAATGGATAATTAGTTCAGGACCGGGAGACAGACAAAGCCCTTTGATCTCCAGCTATACCTAGAATCGTCCCCGAGGGTAGCAAGGGCCACGGGAGACCGTTCTGAGACCGTCCTGCGTAGCGACGGGGTCGCATCCTGCTGGGTCCACCGGGAGGGGGGTCGCGTCAGCATCTTGTCCCTTCAGGCTGATGGCCAGACTCCATCTAGTGGCCACAACGACAAACTGGGGCTCAGCGGCCTCGAGAGCCGCCGAAGCAGGGACGGGCCTGCTGAGAGCGAAGAGGGCCTGCGGGGACTGAATGGGACAGCAGCAAAGCGCGGGGCCCATTAGGTACCTCCCTCCTGTCACAGCTGGGACCCTACTGTGGGGGAAGCCGTGGAGGCAGCGCGGTCCCGCGGCTCTGTGAGGGGCCTCTCGTTGCTACGGGACCCGAGGGAAGATGCTGGAAAGAGGAGTGGTGGGCTGTCGGGACAAGGTCTCTGCTCCATGACTTGGGGCAGATCCCTGAGGCTAAACGTCTGTGGGACAATGTCCTCGTGCCTGAGAGGAGGTGAGACACGAAGCTTCCTCCACTCCCCTATTTAATACCCACCGGGCACTCGGCTGGGTGCTTTGTGGAGCTCAAGGAGCTTCCAGCTGAAGAGAATAGAGAAAAGTTTACTGTGGGCACCAAAAAGCCATCACAGAAGGGGCAGAGTTCCACACCAGAAGACCAGGGAACCTTCCGTGTGGAAACGTGAGGGTCAGGTAAGCACTGGAGGTCACAGCAGTGAGCGATGACAGGGAACGTGGAACGCCTGCGCCCGTCCGTGGCGACATCCATGTCCACACCTGTTCTGTGTGTGTGCACGCATACAAAGATAGACACACACAAGTACATCTGTACATACGCACTTGCAAAAGCCAATTTTAAAATTTCACAATCAATAAAAAGACAGAAGACCACCCGGGGAAAACACTTGGAACATGAACAACAGATCAAAACGTTATATTGCTCACATACAAAGAATTCACGTATAAAGGAATGAATAATAATAATGACAACAACAATAATAAAAACTCCTTTTGGTGACTAAATGAGCAAAGGATATGAACAGAACACTCTCAAAAAAAGAACTACACATGTTTAAAAATCCATGAAAACTATATTAAGCTCACCAGCAGTTAGATCAGTCTAACTCTTAATTAAATTAGTGTGAATTCCTGATTATTCAATTAACTCAAGTTAATTATTAATAACAATAAAATTTCTTGTTAGAGAAGCAAAGTTTAAAAGGGTCAAGAGCCCTAATATTGAATGTACTGCGCAGACTACAGGCTTTTGTGCACTGAAGATGGGAATGTGATGTATCTAAGTCTGGTGACGTGAGTCAACAAAGAAAAGATGTCATTGTTAAGAGTGAATCTAAAAGAAGCAACTGAGTGGACAATTATACAGAAATATATTTGTAATAATCATCATTGTAGGATTTTATATAATAGCAAAAAAAAAAAAAACAAACCCTAAAAACAGAACACAGCAAGCAACAACCAACCGATCCAAATATTTTGCTATTTGGGAATGATAAAAATAATTGGAGTATAGACACATAGTACACTATTACAATGCAATGAAATTTTAGATAGATCTACATTTATGCCATAAAAATATTCATAACGTGCTACAGAGAACATAACTTAGAAAAGTATACCACAATTTTATTTGAAATAATAAATTGCATATGTACATGAATTAGCATGGAAAAATATCCAGGAACATATACATTAAAACGTTACTAATAGTTATTTCTCGGTGGTGAGATTACAATTTCCACTTTATTTTTATACTTTTCTCTGTTGTCTGTATCGCCCACAATTATGATAGATTACTTTTATTATCACATAAACCAATTAAGCAATTTTTATTGAAGATGGAAATAAAGCCTAAGCAACTGGGACAAATTTCCATGAAATGCTCTAACTGTGCCTTCTACAATGTTTCCTAAGCTGAAAGTATAATTTCCTGCTTCGGTTTATAGTACTGCAGAGGTAAATAAAGAGACTAACAAAAGAGATGTATCTTTCACAGACCATAAAAGTTCCATTTCACTGGTGAAAAATTCTCTCTTCTCACATCCCCAAGGCATTATATTAAGTCTCCATATGGAAGGAGGGAAAAAGGAAACTTTCAAAGACACAAAGGCTGTCTCTGAGGGAGGCAGCCCAACAGAAAGCTTGTGTGGTGGGGACACATTCCCACCCCCACCAGCTTCCTCAGTCAGCCACCCCTGCGCCGGTACCTGTGCTGTGGTCAGAATCTAGCCGTCTGAGATGAAGACATGGTGGTGGAGAGCTAAGCCTAGACAAGGAGAGGGTGGGGATGGGGGAGGATGGGCCTTTCACAGGCTCAGTGATGTCCATAGACCTCCCGTCTCTACAGTGAAGGTCCAGCTCCTGAGTGTCTCGCACCTGATCAACTACTTTGTTTTCCATAGCCTCTCTGAGAATCGTTCTTCTCTGGTCCTTAATGTAGTTGTCAAACTTACCCCATCTGTGGCTACAAGGAGCGAGACACACTTGTGTTTGAATCCCAGTCTTACCCTTTAATATCTTTGTGACTCCTGGGAAGTAACTGAACTCTCCAAAATTTCACATCCTCATCAGTAGAGCAGGTATAAAACTTGCCTCTGGCTCTCTGGAAGGGTGGGGGTGCATAGCACCCAGCACTAGGCTCCGCGCCTAGTCAGGTTTCCAGAAATGAACAGGAAACCATTTCCTGTGTGCTAGAGCCAAGCAGGTATCAACCTCCATGAGACCTCGGTTGGTTGACTCTATCGTTCATCAAACAAGCAGGATCATTTTTGAGAGTGAAAGGGGTGGTGCTTTAGTTACGCCAGTGCAAGATGGGATCTGGGGACTGACCTGGGCAAATTAGGACAGATGGCCATTCTGGTTCTTAATGTGATTCTCTCAAACTGTGCAACGTTCGTGGTGGTTGGTGCGTGATCGACGGCGCTGACTCTGAAGGACTGCCCTGTGGGGGTGGGGCAGGGGACTCTGAGGACGCCCTGCGGTGCACTTACGGGGCATTACGGTTACTCACTTGCATGTCAGCATCCCCGTGGTGTGTTGTGTGACTTTACGTCGATGGTGCCTAGCATAGTGTAACTGCTCAATAAATGGTTATTGAACTTATGGCCAGATGCTCTGGAACCATTAGTCTCGGGTGCCAGGAAACGGCTCCTGCAGCATCGGGATGGCTCCTGGGTGCAAGCCCAGCTTCCGAGCAGTCTGAAAATCGCGCCCCGATGGTCCGCCACGGACAGCAGCAATCATCTGTACTACCTGTCGGGTCAAGAAGAGAGTTGCTGGCTGTTGCTCTCCAGACGAGGTAGTGGGACTTCCTGACGGGGTTCAGACCCTACCTGGCTTTCTTGGCATCTTGTTGGGTCACTGTGCTTTGTCTGCAGAATCATCTCTTGAGTCCGTAAGACTGAGCCCTTGGAGAGCCAGCAGCGGGGTGGTTTTGTTCACGAGTGTATTCCCAGCCCTTACAGAGTCTCCACACAGATATCAATAAATATTCGTGGGATGAAACATAAGAAATTGTGATAATTAAGTGGTTATGAAATAAAGATCCGAAGATAAAAACTGAAAGGAGTATTATAACTTGCCATATAAATGTGGAAAGTTCACTTATCTTTGGGCCTCGTTTCCAATATCTGTAGAAGGGAGATAGAAAACCTCACAGTGTGAAAAAAATATCTCATAGTGTGGCATCAGGTACGCCAGTTGTCACCAAAAGGTATTAGGTATAAGTACTATTAAGACAATAAGTCTGTAAGTCGTAGTGGCAATGCTAATAGCTTTGGGTTCAGATCAGTCTGAGTTCCCATGGAATCTATCCACTTTTTATTAATGGTTAGAATTTGAACATTAACTTAGTTCATCCAAGTCTCAGTTTCCTGCAAAGACTAAGTGAGGGGCCACTCTGGAAAACTGTTTAGAGGTTCAAACTAGAGGGTATTTGGTAAGGGAAATAAGTCAATCAGACAAAGACAGTTATCATAAGATTTCACTCATACGTGGAATTTAAGAAACAAAACAGAGAAGCATAGAGGAAGGGAGGGAAAAATAAAACAAGAGCAAATTAGAAAGGGGGCAAACCAAAAGAGACACTTAATCTTTGGAAACCAACTGAGGGTTGCTGGAGTGGAGGTGGGTGGGAGTTTCGGGTAACTGGGGGATGGACATTAAGGAGGGTAAGTGATATAATGAGCACTGGGTATTATATAAGACTGGTGAATCACTGAACTCTATCTGTGAAACTAATAATACACTGTCATGTTAATTAATCAAATGTAAATTAAATTAAATTAAATTAAAAGAATAAAGACTTCCCATATCAAAATTTTTTAAAAATTTTTAAAAAAAGAAGACTAAGGGGCACCTGGGTGGCTCAGTCAGTTAAGTGTCCAACTCTTAATTTTGGCTCAAGTCATGATCTCAGCATTGTGAGATCAAGCCCTGCATAGGGGTGTACCCTGGACGTGGGCCCTGCTTAAGATTCTCCTTCTGCCCCTCCCCACCTCCTCCTATCTCCCTCTAAAAAAAAAAAAAGCACACTTATCAAATATAGATCTTTAAAAGAAAAGAGTAAATCAGACATTGTGAAAGGAAATGAATATTTAACAAATGAAAGATACTATTATCAATATCATGACTCATATCAAAGGTTACTGTAAGGTCTTAGAATTTTATGCATTTGTTTCTATTATCTACATATCTATCATATGTAAAATAAAAGTGTCTTTTTTTGTTTATAAAAAAAAATTAACACTCTTCTTCACAATTAGAAAGCCAGGAAGGTTTATTAGGCTTGGATTATTGGGACTTGAGGATGAAGGGAATAGCTACAATGCACAGAAACCAATTAATACGGAAAGTTTTTACGGCCTGATAAGGTACACAAAGCATTTCTACAAGATCCACAGCGTTGGAACAAGCTACGAAGCGGTGGGCAGGTTTCACGCACTACTGCGGCTCGCCTTGACTCAGCACGTTATCTGGGAGCTCCCACGGACACGGAGGACCGCATGTAACTCGTGTTCCCGGCTGATTGAAGAGGAGCTTGAGAGCTTCCAAAAGTTTCCACTCTCTCTTTCCCAGCCAGAAAACCAAAATGCAGGTGCGTCAGAGGGACTGGAAGGAGTTTAATGTGATTGTTAGGTGGGGGAGAACACCGGAGAAACCCTCTCTGTAAATGCGTGTGTATGTGTGTGGGTGCGTGAACACACGAGCATCTCTGTCTACACAGCCTGCGTGAGGTAGAGGTAGAAGAGTGGAGAGAGCTCCTTCTGCATTCAGGGACGGAGACAAGAAACTTGACAACGTGTTCTGAGCCCGGGAGGAGTAAGAGTTTCAAGCAGGCGCTCGGGACTCTGGACTCTCTGGTCTTCAGGGTCTCTCGCTGGCTCAGACGCTCACTCACTAACGTCTCAGGCAGAACTTAGGACACTCTATAGTTCCACACGGTATGATATTATCATCTTGATTACTCAGCACTGCTCGCAGTTTCCATTTAAAAACATCCTGCTTCAGATATGAATTTTTTCCTCAAAACTGGCTTGTAAGCAAGGATGAGAGTTCAGTACTTATTTTGCTTATCCATTCATCTCTGTAGACCGGGTACTGAGGGAAAACCTTAGAGCGACACACTCACATTCTGAAACCATAACTAAGATGTTTTCCACAGATAGAATCCCGTCCAAGGCTAGAAACATTAACACGTTCAGTCAGTTGACACAAACTCTTGTACGCTGGAAAGTTAAAAAACACTTTTCTAAAAAGGGTCTTAGAGGAGCGTAACTCCTCCGGAAAACAGAAAGCAAGTGTGTTCTCCGGATTATAGAGACTGAAGTGTCCCCCCCAAAATGAGGGCTTCTCTAGGAAAACACCCAGTATTACATGGAGAGGCAACAAAAGAGCTTCAAACCGACTGTGTGTCTAGTTTATCCCCACAACTTTCTATTTGAGCCTTGAAAATGGCTGCCTTGATGAGATAATTACTTTTAACTGTTGATGTCTTATTTTGATAGCAGTCTATCTCAAAGGAGGGAGGTCTGGTGGTATACTTGGAGAACTCTTCAACTTTTTATAAGATACAAATAAATAATATAATTTTAATAATACCGTGATTTTTTTCCGTAACATTTACGTGTTTTAATTGATGCCTTTTATTTGTCAAGTCATTTGCTTGTAGAAAACTTATTGAACAGAGTCGTTATCAAGAAGGGATTGAAATAACTGCTGATGAGAAACAGGATAAAATGCTTTATCGGTATTTAACTTCATCCACTTATCTACTGTCTACCATCGTCTCCCGTGACATGTCCCGAATGCTCAGAAAGGGCAAAGGGGCAGGGGCACGTGAACGTGAACTTAATGAATGCGGAACAACCGTGGGCAGGTGTAACGTTATCACACGCAGGTGTTCCGAGTCAATGGAAGGCGTGCTGGGGGCATTCTGCCACGTGGAACCCAAGGTCAGGGTGGGAGTCGCCCAGCTGGGCCTGAACGGTAATTAACGCCTGTATTTTAAAGAGCAGGTGAGCAAAAACTGGATCTTGTGCCGGGACAAATGTCCTGAGGCAGCTTTTAGGTCAGACAGTGATTAACATATAATCTTAAATAAGTATGGATTAAATTACATTTTATAACAATTTTTCAACTTTAATTAGCTGTGAGGGCACTCACATCTTCTGTCAGTTTTCAGAGGCTTGAATCTCGGACAAGAACCTCCCTATTTAGTTATGTGCTTGTTCAGACGAGGGCCTAAAATAGACCACATTTTCCTGAAGGGCCCAGGTGAAACTACTCATGGTTATTCCTTCGATCAGCACTGTCGGGAAGCTTCTGTAATGATGGCAATGCCCTACATTTGTGTTGTCCAGTCAGAGAGCCACTAGCCACGTGTGGCTATTAAGCATTTGAAATGTGGTCTTTTGGACTGAGGAAAAGAATTTTTATCTTTATCCCATTTTAATTAATTTGAAGTTAAATGAAGTTAAACATCTGGTTAATGGCTACAGTATTCATACAGCTTTAGACTCGAGCTCTCCTAACTCTCTTGATGGTGAGGGAATTGTTCTGGATGGCTCAGTGTTGTCAGACACGAGACCTTTAAAACCTCGGCCCAAACTGAAACTCAAGCTGCCTGCCATCAAAGAACCTAAAGAATCTCCCATTTAGGGTCCTTCCACCTTTAGCCCCCGGTTTCTGTCGATGAAAGAATAAATTACTGTCTAGGACCTTGTGTCTCCATCTGTGGTCATGGTAACCGTCTTCAGATTCCCAGGGATTCAAAAGATCCCTTCCCTTCCCTTCCTTTCCCCCCCTCTCCTCCTTCCTTCCCCCCTCCTCTCTTCTCTTTTCTTTTCTTTTTTCTCTTTTATTCTCTTCTCTTCATTCTCTTCCCTTTCCTCTTTTCTTTTGTCTTTCCTTTTTTGTATAAGTGGCTTTACAGTCAAGATAACTATCTCTCATCAGTTATAAATATCCAGGAACTGGCTCTGGCATTTCCATAAAATCAATAAACTTAAGAGAAGACCCTTTCAGTAAATAAATCTTCAATGTGTAGATTCAGTCATTTCATTCTTCTTTGTGCTCTAGTTCAAGTATGTTGTCCATCATCTATGTGTGCCTGATAACCATGATAGACACTATTTGTCCTTCTCAGAAATTCAAACTTTATTCCAGAAAGCTATTAGAGACTTGAGGAAGAATAATAATGAAGTCTAAGTTTCATTACGATTTTTGACTTTAAAATATGACATTTTCGTTGAGCTCAAAATACTCATGTTTCTGTGCTTTCTTCCTTGTTCTCAAAGCATTGAGTCATTTTCTTAGGTGTCTCACGGGTGATTCAAAGCAGAAGGCACTAGAGAGTCTGCCTGCTACAAGACAGAAATATCTCATCTTGATGATGAACTCTAGATCTCCATTTCATAACTAGAGAGAGTGGAGTAAATTTTTAATATAACTTCTAGAATGTTCTGCTAGGGGAAATGGGAACTCCTAAGGACATTACAGGCAAATACAACTTCAGAATGCTCTCGGCCCAACCTATCACAGCTGAAATTTCTCTTTGCAACATGCTTCCCTCCATGGACGTAATACAAAGTGAGCTTCAAATTAAAGGCAGTAGAAAGCACAGCTCCAAAGGGCTCCGTTATCTCTCGAAGCACACCCCTAGCCAGGCAGGCCATCTACTCCTGCATTATAAAATCATCCAAACCTTACTAACAGCTCTGGGCTTTCTAATCCACATTATTGACACTGGAATATGGGCTCCAGATTCCACACAGCATTTGTCTGACTGTTTCAACTGGCAAAACTTTTAGATTGTGTCATTGATTTCTCCCATTTCTAACAAGATTATTTAATGAAACGACATATGTTGGACCCAGCTTCAAGTCTGCTCGTCTGTATGTATACTCGTGTTTATAGTGATGGAAAATCTCCAGAAAGCAGGACTGAGGTCCTGAAAACACCAGAATGTTTCTCTTAAGTCAGTCCATTTTGGGAAAAGCTCTGTCACATGGTTCTTGCACATAATCGCCTCACCTCTGGACTGCTGTGTTCACATCTGGCCCGAGCCCTCATGAGGCGGGGGTGGGTTTTCACTGTAACTTGATGGCTGCTTGCCCATGCTTCGAGTTCGAAAATGTAGTTGGCTGATAATTTGAGCTCAGGGGTTGGAACATAACCATACCTCACTCTCTGCTTCAGTGACACTGCTGTGGAGCCAGCGTGTGTGTGCGTGTGTGAGTGTGTGTGAGATATGGCATACGGGGCTGAGATGAAGGCAATGTGGGGGAGGAAAACACCTGCTACTCTCTGATTTTAACTTCTTCTAGGACTGGATTTCTCATTGCCCTCAGAGCAGCAGTTCAGTGTCCCAGAAGGAAATGAGGACAAAATGAAAACCAAGTTGTTGCAAACTAAAATGGACAACATTAAGGGCAGGAGGAAGAGTGTGATTCAGGCTCTAACCTCGTTAACGAGAGCAGCTTCCGACTGTTTCACAGAGAGACTTCTCTCTCCCTCAGGCTGCAGCTCAAACACCCAGGCCACTCTGGCCTTGGACTCAAGGCAGCCAAAGTTGGATTATTTTTTCCATGTATTTTGATTGTCCTGGAGAAAATAGGAATAATAAACAGGGCAGAGGAATTCTTACAAAACCACTTCCCAATCACTAACTGAAACGATTACCGTATACCACGTTTGCTCATTTTAGATTCATAATAAATGTTCAGTGTAATTTAAAAAGGTGATAGGAGACAGTTCATAACATAGTTTATGTTGGGGGGTCAGTTTTACCCATTCCTCACCTTTCCATAAATGGGGTTCAATTTTACCCCTGCTGGCTAAAAGGACACAGTGGTAGAAGACACATCCTACTTCTCTCTCCTCTCCTGGCTCTTCCTCATGGGAAGGCAGTGGTTGATCCAAATAGTGAAAGAGTGAGAATTGGCCATCTACCCATTGGTCCATATTTCTCAGTGGGGATAGGTGAAGATTTAAGATTACAGTCAAACATCATAAACTTATTCTTTCGGGTTCTTCTTGCTTAATGGGATATGGGGAAGGGCGTAACTTCCCACTGTGATGGCACTACAGGAGTTGGAAAAGGAGGTTCCTCGTAATACCGGACTTCCAGTTTCCCATACAGGGAAAAAGAGTCCTGTGTGCTCTCTTCCAGGAGAGTAGTGAAGTAACATTTTCAGTTCCTGTCTCCACTCTTTCTTTTTAAGGGGTCAACTTGTCTGACTGATCATGGGGAAAAATGGCAACCGGAAGTTCAGCCCCTCTTTGACTTTTTCCTTTTTAGGATCATCTACTCAAAACACACCTTTTCCATCTTTCAGGACCTTAGCCCAACGGACAGTCTCCATACCCGCTGGGGTTGACCTACAATCAGGCAGGAAATTCAATTCAGGCAAACAGCCTCAGATTCAAACACTAATCAAACGTTGCCCTTACTAAAGACTGAAGCTTATTTTTTGCTCCCGTCGGACGCCTTGGTCCATTTCCTCCATATTTCTCTGAACTCTGAGAGAATATTTACTCTGACAGCTTTCTTTGGGAAGAGGCATGGGAAGCAAAGTGGAGAACGGGACGATCAGAGCAAGTCCACTGCTATGTGACCCCCAGCTCTGCCACCAACATGGCTCCAACCTCAGCGGAGGCAATTATTGTCCTTGATGAATAAACTGGGAATAATACCTGAGATCCCACTTCTCAGGTCAAAGGAGGACTCATTCACAGAAACACACAAAATACATCTAATCCATCAAAAAGCTAATACTATAGAACCTTGAAGCTGTAAAGCTTCATAGGTAACAACTCACGTAATCCTTCCAACTCTGCAAGGGAGGGTCTGTGTTTCATTCTTATTTTACACACGAGGACATGGAAGTGGACAGAGGGTTTGCAACTTGCACAAGTCATGTTGTTAGTAAGTGACAGAGCCAAGATTCTGATGCGATAGTCTGACTCCAAGCCTGAGCTCCTAACTCCCACGCTGTACTCTCTTTACAAATCTAGTTGTGTATGTTCTGTTAATGTGAGTGTGGTTGACACACAACTTACGTTACTTTCAGGTATACAATGTAGCCATTCAAGAAGTCTACTCATGAGGCTGTGCTCACCACCACCACTGCAGCCACCATCTGTCCCCATACAAGGCTATTACAATACCACTGACTAGATTCCCTATGCTGTAAAATGCCCTAAGAGAAAGTAGGTAAAGGAACATAGCAAAGTGCACAAGCCCAGAGCTTAACAACGCCAGGGCTGGACTCCAGGATTACAGCAAATGCAACTGAAAAAGACAAATACTAGAACAAAAAAAATTGAATTTAAAAACTCAAGCTATGAGAACATCCGTTTGTGAGCAAAAGACCATGAAGAAAAGTTTCATGGATTCTTAATTTTGTGTGTTGCAGATCTAAATGTATAAAACCTTGTGGCATGATGCTTTTTCCTATGGTATGTTTTAGTTTTACTGGTCGATAGTCACTTGATAATAGTGACATAGAACTTATCTGCGGTTCTGAGACTGAACAATTTAGATATTGCATGCCTGATGAAAGAGAATTACAACCCTCCGGGCAGTGGTGCCACTGTATCTCCCCCCAGATTTACCAGCACTGGTCCAGCTTTTGTCCAATGCCCATGTTTGTCATGTCAGGGAAACCATCCCTTGTTGGTGGGAGTGAGTTTTTAGTGGAGGGCATAATCAGTAGACATTCCAGTAGGTGTAAACTATAATATGTCTACCGGTCCTTATTTGGAAAATGGGAAGACTGAATTAGATAATAATAATAAATAACTGACAATAACTAAGTATTCTGTTTCAAACACTTGGTAAAATAATTTGCATGTGTTGTCTTATTAAACCTTACAACAAGCTTATGAGGCAGGAAATGTATTGCCTCATCTTATAGATGAGTAAATTGAGACCCAAAGAGGTGAAGAAAGTTGTTCAAGATGATCTCTAAAGTGCCTAAAAATTCCAAAATGCTATAGATTTTAATTAACTTCACAGTCTGAATAAATCTGATATAGATTAAATGAGTGCAAATAATAGGAAATTATGATTTACTTCTTAACATCAGGTCATTCTTTTTCTTCAAGGGAAGGCAAGAGCTTAAACAAAAATAAAGCAATCTACCCCGATGATCAGATTAACTACAGTTAAATGCTTATCATCTAAAATGTACCTAGAATACTCTAACAATATGTGGTGAAGTCATGTTATTGTCAAAACAGGGAGTCAGGCTCCCAGAGGGGGGAAAAAAAAATCTCCAATTAAGAAATGGGGGCTTTGTGGTTAAAAAAAATCTCCAAATAAGAAAATGGGGACTTTGTGGTTAAAACCAAACAAACACAAAAGAATTCAAGTGGAGTTTCTCCAGTTCGGAAGACAAGTTTCCTCCTTCTGGGTGTGTTTCAGTTTTTTTCCACGATGTAACCATACTTTGTTGATAGTGGGTGACAACGCCCCACTCATAACACCATGTGAAAATGTTCAACTCTGTGCCCAACCTCTATAACCTCTTTTCAAAAGCAGCACAGTATAATAGAAAAGAATGGGGAAGCGTTCAATTAAGCAATTTTTATTTTCATACTGTATAATGAAAAGCTCTCCATTACTGGAGGAAAATGATACAAAGTTAGCAAAGCTTATCCATCAGTAGTGACATGTCTTGCACAGTCTCACTGCGACATGTCCCATTAGCAGATTTGACTAAAGAACCAAATTTCACTTTGCATGTAATAACTATAGTAAAAAGAATTTCTTCTCACCATCTAAGGATGAAAATTACCATTATAGAAAAGCAACAGTCATTAAATAAATTAAAAGCATCTTAAAAGTTTTCCCATATATATATATGTATATATATAATATATATATTTTAAATTGCCATCAACTGTACAAGCATTAAATTCTGGACTAACACATTTACAGAAACTAGTGTGAAAAGCTGAGGGAAGGTTTGGTTTTTAGAAAAGGGGGATCATTTAATCACCTATAAACTACATTAAAATATGATTCTCCAGGGGAAAAAAAAAGCTATACTGAGAAGTCAGATTTATCCAAGCTTTCTTATTTAATTTTATATCTAATCTTACACATCACATGTGCATAGCTATTCTTTAACCCAACCTTGATTCAAAAAGAAGTCAATAACCAGATGTTAGTTACTTGTTAGCACAGAGAAAAGTGAAAGCAGAAAGACTCAACCAAATAATGTAATTATAGAAAAAAAATTTGTGCAGGGTGGTAATAGTACTATACACATATGATTGTCTATAAAAATATTAAGCAGGTGACAAGAGTTGTTCCAGAAATATTAAAGTAAAAAATCTTCTTTCAATGAATAAATGATCATCAGTTAATATATAGCTAGGTGAATGTAAAAATGTATCTGGAGTATTGTATTCCTGAGATTTGAGGAATCCAATCTTCCAGTTTAAATTCCACAATCCCAAATCCTGTAAATTATATATTATCTACACTGTTTATAGTAAGATATTTTGAAAATACTATATTGACATCAGCAGCCCCTGAATATGAATTTAAGAAAAATTATTGAAAAAAATTTCACTTTTTAAGTGACTGTGTGTGTGTGCACATGTCACATCTAGGAATGGGGGTGCACTGGTGGTTGGGAAAGAAAAGGGGGAAACGGGAGAGAGAGAGAAGAAGGAGAGACAGACAGATGCATGATCTAAGAAATGTCATTTCTAAACATAATTTCTCTTCTCACACCATTGCCATTTTTATACCAGGAGATTTGTAAAAAGCCTATGTAAAAATTACACATATACTAGTACCTAAGAAATTGTGAAATAGTCACTCAATTTTCCAACTATTTCAAGTAAACTTTTACTAGTTAAAATATCATTTATTTCAACCCCTTTGACTAAAAAGAAATCTTCCTTTATTTTGGAGGGAATAAAACTTTTCCTGTTTATAGCATAACATGTCTTCAATGTGGTTGTCAAATAATGGTCACAAGGCCACCCAGAAATAACTAGTGGTCAAAAAAATATTTTGATTACTGAAAGACTACCATGCACTTTAATTGTGTTGTAATTTTGCTATATAAACTGCTACTTAAAATAAAATCTTACTTAGTTCATACTCATAAATTTTTATTATTTAGAGGCTTTTCTGGCCATTATGGCATTTAATCTGTAAAAGGGGTCATCAATTAAAATGAAGAAAGATGACAAACAGACATCAGGGAAGAAGGCTGAAAAGTAATGCTGGGAACTGCTAGAGGAAAAAACTAAATATAGAATTTCATCATTTCTACCAATGAAAAAGAAATCTTTATTGAAAGATGGGATGCCCAGAATAGGGTAGCCACATACCGGCTCGCTTCTATTATATAATTTTGCTTTCAACCTTCTGATAAAGTTTATTAAAAGTAATTCCATCACCTGTCTCACTTCAAATATCTAACATAGCGCAGCCAGAATAAAAAATGAACTCGGAGAAATCACAGTAACTCAGGCCCCAGAGCTTAACTTACTATTCAGAACAGGTGTTAACAGAAGTTAACGGAGTTAATAGAAACTCACGCCGACCTCTGTGTGTTCCAAAAGTGTCAAAGAGCTTCTGTTCGTGGTAACCTTTGAATGGATTTCTAATAAGTTAGAAAGTTAGAAATACGACTGAAACCACAGAGATCTCCATACTCCCTCCCAAACGCTGAAGAGGAGCACGTTCTTGCCTTTGGTTTATGAGCAGAGCCCGGCAGTGTTGTATCTGCCGGTGTCATCCATTCGAGGAAGATGTGTATGAAACAGCCCGTGTCACACGCCCCAACGCGGAGTATCAGAAAGGGCTTCTAGCTCAACTCGTCAACCTCTTCACTGCACTGTGAGGATGCTGAGGACACACAGCTAACACAGTGCTCTTACAAAATAAATGCTCAGTAAATATTCATTAAATGATAAGCCAAGATCGGGAGCTACAGGTAGAGAGAGAAAAAGGCACGTCTTCTGAGAGTTCATGGTCTCGGAGACGGCTTAGTTGTCTCTAATCAGGTGAGACTCGACTAAGAGGACGGTGAACCACAGGCGTGACATCCTCACCAGCCCAGGGTCTGAAAACGTTTTTGTCACACACGGAATGTAGCGGGAGAGATTTTTGAAACAAGTTTTCAATGGCAAAGTATGAGAGGATATTTATGACAAACGGAAGTGGGGAGAAAAACAAAGTGTCTGTATTTGACTTCCTTCTTTTTGGTGAATAATTTTTAGTGAGTCTGCTAACCTACTGACTTCAAGGCTGAGCCTTGATCCACCTGAAAAGGTGCCTCGACCTGGATGTGGCTGAAGAACGACATCCCACATGTGACTGTGATTCATTCATTTAAGGAAATCTCCAATGTTCCATCTGTTCTCAAGCCTTGGTATCTATGGATTACTTCACAGGAAGTCAAGGCATATCCAGAGAAGTACAATTTTAATCAAATTTTAAAAATTCAGTTGAATTTTTGTTTTTTTGTTTTTTTAAAGATTTTATTTTTTACCTGACAGAGAGAGAGTGAGAGAAGGAACACAAGCAGAGGGAGTGGGAGAGGGAGAAGCAGGCTTCACGCCGAGCAGGGACCCTGACTCGGGGCTCAATCCCAGGACCCCGGGATCACGACCTGAGCCGAAGGCAGACGCTCAAAAATTGAGCCACCCGGGCGCCCCTCAGTTGAATTTTTGAATTCAGTTTAAAAGAACAAATGAAGGTACTTGTGACAAAGGAGTGCAGAAGGGGAACTCCCCCTGGGTTTCTGAAAATTGGGTTGCTGCTTCCCTTTTCTCGGAGACAATGAAATGAAAATAAGTGTATTTCAAACTGAAGGGCCGGGCCAAGGGGTAACACGCTGCTTATGCTCTTGGATCACTCTCTCCTTCTTGGTAAAGTTCTCATAATTGAATGGTGCTTGCCAGAACGTGAAAGGAAAAAAAACAAAAAATCCCGTGTAGACCGAATTATAAAACCATGCGAAGCAAAACTTCCTACAGAAGGGCCAGGGCAGCTGGAACGCACCCGCATCCTTACACCCACACTCAGCACACACTCTCCGTCATCCGTTCACACAAGGACACATGGAGGACAAACGCCGGCAAACAAGAGTCTTAAACATTTCTAAGATAAACATAAACGTTGATTGGATAATTCAGCACTCGCTGAGTCGCTCAAGAATCTAGGGCAGTAAGCCTACTTAGAGATAAGTGAAAAGCTACTGGTGTTTTCCCAACCTATTTTCAAAGCCCATTACAAAAATAAATCAGTGTGTCCTCTAATAGCTCTAAAAACAGTTTGAGTGATCTTTTTTGTGATTTTTTTTTTAAAAAGAAGTATATGTCCATATTTACTAAAATCTTGCGTTGAGTTACATTCAGAAACAAGCACAGTCCGTTCTCCTTGGTGGGAATCATCAGTCTATTTGCTCATTCTCTTTGACTATAAAAAGATCTTTTGGGGTGAAATGCATTGGCAGTGCAAAAAAAAAAAAAAAGGAGGGGGGAGTCCATTAAATAAAGTACTGATAGAATTAAGCATTCGTACGCGTTCTCTGCCAGGTTATCTGCAAGCACAAGACTCTACCGTCATGTTAGGATACACTTTCAGTACCACGTTCTTATTTTCATCAAAGAATAAGATGCTGAGCGAGGACATCTTCTCAGGCACACAGCAAGGCTCGGGAATTCCGGGCACGACCCCCACCGCTCGCACTATGCTCTGGATGGTGGCGTGATTTGATGGCTTCAAAGACTGGAAAAGAAATGGGAGAAGAACATGGAGGTTAGCGGGAGCTGCTTTTCCACCATTCACTGCTCATCACCTGAGCTCACCGGCACCGGCAGCAGACGCGCCTCAACACGTCCCTGACGCTCTGGCACTGTTGCCCGTTCAGTGCAAGCTCGGATCCACCCCCACCACGACGGTTGTCGTACACCGATACACACATCCATCACGCCGGCTATGTGTGTATATATACGCGCCAGCTGTGTGTGACCTGCTATCACGCCCTTACAACCACAACTACCAGTGTTTATATTTTTCAAGTAAAGAAATAGTCTCGAAAACTCAAATGACATGTCCAAAGTCGACTAGCTCGGAAGTGACAGAGTGAGGATTTGAATCCAGTTACCTAAACCAGAGTCACTTAATTAAACACAACCTGGTCCCCACACGGGGTTTTTTTTCGGATGTCTTCAACAACAGGGTTGCAAAACGCCCCATTCGTTCTAGAGTCTACGCTTCCCATAGATATATGATCGCCCCCGCTACAGGGTTTGACACTTCGCTGTTAAAATAAAACCAAGCATCAAGGAACATTGATCCGTTTGCCAGGATGCACTGGATGGTAATCGCTCTGTGCTGTGATGATTGACCTGGCAGAAGCACAGAGGTGAAGACGACCGCCCCGCTGGCCACTGGGGGTCACTGTCGCTCCATGGGTTCCGACTCCAGGCGGCCGTGTGGAAATGAGTTTCATGGGGGTCCAAATCCTCTGGGAACAGGGAGCCCGAGGTTATTCCATGGGTATCGGAAGTTGGACCAAAGGTGCCTGGTGAAGTCCTCTCCTGGGAAGATGCCGAGTGGAACCCCTGACACCCACGTGACACAGGTGACTGTCACTTGGCTCCATCAGGCTCTGCTATGCCCTGAAGGACAGCCCCGTCCAAGCCCAGGACATGCAGGTGTTGTCAGAGCGCTGCAGACCACAGGACGGACGCCCGCCGCACCGCATCCGTGTTCCCCAACGTCTCTTTTAGGCAGGTGAACCCAGTGTTGTCTTACATACATCTAGAAACAGAAATTGGGCAACTTGCCAGAGATCACATGTCAATTCAGAAGTGGGCTTTCAGCCAAAACTCTGGGTTTTTAATTTCAAGACTTCGAGCCATATTTCTCATGGCTGAGAGGGACCTCTGAGTTGGTGTTTTAATTTCAACCTCCTAAAAACTCCCATATGACAACTTCAATAGGTTAAGGCACATACAAACCAAGGGAGAAGGAAATAACACAGAAAGCTGGCATACTACTAAAAAAAGAAGAAGAAAAGAAACGAAAAAGGATTATTTTTGGCAGAGAAAGGGCAAGTCCGATTTGTCTCACCCCATCTTTCAACTTTAATGAAAGAAATTATCCATATATGAGACTTTAACTTTACTGTGAATGGCCATAAATTATTTACAATATGGTCTGAATGGTGGGCAACTGGTTTCTGTTTTCCTCTTTCTTCCTAGAAACTTTAAGTATGTGCTGGAAAGGATTATTAACTTTCAATTTGCTTTGCAAAGCAAAGTATGCTCCCTTTGAGGAAAGGAAGTCTATGTCCGATATCGCATGTCATGTGTCTGGCACATCCGTAAACTGTGTAACTGGCACAAACTGTAACTATTGTACCAGAGAGACCCGTAGCCACTGTTTGTGATTTCATCGGTACTGGTAATTTCCAAAGAAAATTTTGCAGCCATCCACTTTTCTCTACTGATTTATTCTTAAGACTCAGCGATCCAAACAGACTATGATAACGCCCCAAAGAGTTTCTTTAAACCGCAGATTTTCTGACATCATTATTCTGTTATTCTTAGTGTTTTAATGACACTTGTAATATTTAAATTTCATATGAAGTGGATCTATTTAAGCAGAAGGGGTCTCGACTGATCAAAACTGCTGTGTGTTTCTGGTCTCTGGGGCCTGGAACACAGCGTGCTCTGGACACTGAAAAAGTACTTGCTAAATGGACAAAATACTTACAAGAAATAACATGCTCTCCATTTTACCTATTACTGTGGAAATCATTCCCATCAACAAAAATAAGAGGTTCTGTGCAAATGACCCAGAGTAGATACGGAAAATATTCATGGGTGTTTCCTAGGAAAATTCCTGTCCTTTTTTTTTTTTTTTTTTTTTTTTTTAAGCTCTAACTCACAAATCATAGATTCAGAAACTATGAGCAGTCTCTGGTGGACTCGCTGGAATGTAGGCACAGGCTCTTGATTCCGGGTTGGCGTGTCTTATCAGGAACCTTCAATTTGCTAGGGAGTTTCCCCCATGTTTCTTCACTACAGAATCCTCTGATCAAGCTGCCTTTACTGGGAATCATTACGTCATGCACAAAAGATCCATGCAGTAATTGTTTTTCTGAAACAGGTTGCCAGTCTATAATGTTTGTTTTTTTTAGTTCAGAGCATCCTTCTCATAACTCTCTTTGCATAGCTTAAGAAATCTGTCAATCTGTGTTCTCTCTCTCCCTAGTCTCTGCTTTTTTTTTTAAGATTATTTCATTTATTTATTTATTTATTTGTCAGAGAAAGCAAGCAAGCACAAGCAGGGGAGCGGCAGGCAGAGAGGGAGAAGCAGGCTCCCTGGGCAAGGAACCCCACGTGGGACTCGATCCCACAACCCTGGGATCATGACCTGAGCTGAAGGCAGACGCTTAACTGAGCCCCCCAGGCGTCCCTCTGCCTTGTCTCTGTTTTTAATGAGAGTAAAACATGACTTTCACATCAGTCTAGGGAAGTTGGGCTTGGATAACTTGGTACATCAAGGTTGAGGATTTTTGGGTCATTGTTTTCAGGACCCAAGGTTGGAACTGGAAACTCAGGAAACTGAGGGTGTATCATTCCGAACTCATTAAATGTGAGTTTCTTCTTTCCAGGGGCTGTTTGGGTCCAGGTGTTTAGATCCTTCGCCGCCTCACCGTGTGTCTCGGCTGTGGTCAGCGTTCGTGCCGTCCCCGCAAAACCAGCTCCGTTCCTCCGGCCCTGCCGCTTCTCCGCGCCTCGGTCAGCCGCAGCGGCTCAGCCACGCGCGCCACCCGCAGGCTCGTGTCCCGTCTCCGCGGCGCCGGCGAGGGACGCCAAGGCGTGCGGCGGGCTGGAGCTCTGCGGGTGTCTTTCGTGTCGCGCGGGATTCCTGCGGCCTCGCCGGCCGCCCAGATCGGCTGTGGGCGCTGGAAACCCGCGAAATCCCCGCGGCCGCGCCTGGGAGTGAGACCTGCCGTGGCCCGGCCGGCACCTGCCGAGCCGCGCACCAGGGCCGCGGGTTCAGTCTGGTTCCGAACGCGCCAGCGAGGGGACCGCGTCCTCCGCCGGGAGCCCCGCGTCCTCCGCCGGGAGCCCCGCGTCCGCACCGGGCCGTGGGGTTCGGCTCCGCGCGCCTCCGGCCCAGCCCGCATCCGGTGACCGCCCAGAAAGCATCTAGTGGGGATCAGTGAGAGCGCAAAGCCCGGCGCTGGGAAAGGCCGAGCACAGCCGTCCCGAGTCACGCAGGCTGTCGCCCTCCGCAGGCGCGGGCGCGGCCGTGGAGAGCCAGCGGCGTCGCTCCGGAGGCCCAAGCGGGGCCCGCAGAGGAGGCTGGCCTGGGAGACCGCGCTCTGCGGCAAAACGCGCGCCGCCCGAGAGTCCCTGGGCGCCTCCGGGATGCACACGGCGCCTCCGGGTCCGCTCAGAGACCTCGTGCTGCCCGGCGGCGCGGACCCCTTTTCTCCGACCGCTTGCTCGGGCGGCCCTGCCGGAGGCCGCGACAGACGCGTGTATCAGTCACCGCCCACTGCAGCCGCTCCCGCGGGTCCCGCCTCCCGGCCTCGGGCTCCTGTGCACCGGGGAGCCGCGGAGCCTGGAAGCCCGAAAGGCCGCCCCGCAGCCTCCCAGCGAAGCAGACCCGTACGCGCGACCAGAGGCGGAGCAGCCGCGCTCCCGCGCTCCGCCGGCAAAGCGGGTCCTCGAGCTCAGAGAGCGAGCGCCGCCCCGCCGCGCCCCTGGAGCTCCGAGTGTGGACGAACAGCACGACGAGTTCATCGCGGAACCGCTGCGGCCCTGAGCTCTGCGACTCCCCAAGGGCTGTTCCTGGAGGAGCGTACAGGCTGTCGCGCCTGCAGGGAGAATCCTATTTTAGGCTTTGTGGTGTCGAAAAGGGGCTAGAAACGATTAAGAAGCTTTTTCTTGTCTTAACATCTTTTATTCTCTTGTGTGGTCTTTCTTCAGCCCCGGTATCTAATGTTCTGTTCTCCGCAGGGTCGACGGTGACATCGCCGGTGATACCAACGGCAGATACCTACCGAGAGCCTACCACGTGCAAGCTGCTTCATTTCCCCACGGTCGTCATTACGTAGATACGATTGTTTTTATGTACCGTTGTACCCATTTCAAAGACGAGAAAACTAACACACAGTTGCCCCTTAAACAACGTGAGCTTGAACTGCACGGGTCCACTTACATGAGAATTTTTTTTTTTATAAATCCAGTATCGTAAATGTGTTTTCTCATGTTTAGTTTTTCTAAGCATTTTCATTTTTCTAGCTTACTTTATTGCTAAGAATCCAGTACAGAGTACATACAACATAGGAAATATATGTTAATCTACTGTTGGTGCTATTGATAAGGTCTCCAATCAACAGTGGGCTGTTAGTCGTTACGTTATGGATCAAAAGTATTCCGTGGATTTCCGACCACTCAGGGCATCAGGGCCCCACCCCCCATGTTGTTCAAGGGTCAACTATGTAGAATATGAATAACTCCTCCCAAAAACCATAACTGGTAAGAGGTAGAGCCAAGATTTTAGGCAAAGGATTTAGTTCTCAATGAGGCTACCTGAAGAGGGCTGTGGCCCAGCGGCATCAGCAACTGTCAGGAGCTCTACTAAAAATGCAGATTCTTAGGCTCTATGCTCAGAACCACTGGATCAGAACCGACACAGCCCCAGGCAAGCTGTAGCCACATTAAGGTTAAGCAGCCCAGCGAGGAGCCTGTACATGTAGTCATTCCACTGCACTGACACACTCAAACCCATCTGTTACTCTTAACTTATCCCTCATAAGCTTCTAAATAATTATGCTTTGGATCATGGAGAACCATCAGGAAGATCTACTGAAGCAACAGCAGGATTCTGAACGTCAAGGCAGGTGTAACCAACATGAGAAGGCGGGCAAGTGGGGGTCACTGTTGTGGAGTGGCGACGGGACCAGGTCTCCGGAGGGAGGAGTTGAAAACTCAGTGAAGAGCTCCACATGGTCAGGGCTCCCTGGCTCAGGAAGGAAAATCTGGAGTCAGGATGGAAAACTCCTTCCCCAGGCTACATAGAAGAAGTTGCAGTGTACGAGTGTGAGAGATTATTTGGAAAACTCAGTCATCCTGAGTTTAAAGACGGATTTGAATTCGTTCCATCTCTCAATGCTGTGAAGCAACCCACACTGTAAAAATTCATCACTGTTACATTCTGCGTCCTTGTGGTGTGTTTTTAAATGCTTCCCTAGTTGGAACGAGTTTTATTTGATCAGTGATGCAGTCTTTATGAATATTTAGAGAAAATAAGGCTGTTTATATCATAGTAAATGTACATAATCCTTACTTAGTGTTTAGATTTACGAAACACGGAATCAGCAAAAATCCTCGGGAAAGACAAGTCTTAGATGTAGAAAACTTGTCCTTCTGGGGTATTCTAATAAGAAAACGGGGATTTCAGTCAAGTTCCTTGCCCTGAGGCTGACGCCTGGCCTTGTTCAACCAGACCTTCTGCATGTGCCCATTTAACAGCCCAGTGACCATGGGACTAGCAGCACGAGAGCAGGAAACGTTAAACAACTATAAGCAGAAGCTCTTCCCTCTTGGAGGCAAAGAATTTTTTCCTCCATTATTATATAGCAGCAAAAATTGAAAAACAACAACAACAACAACAAACCTAACTCTATTCTTTCTCCAAATTCTGTTCCTACAGCCTCATTTCACTGTATGTCAGAGATTCATACTATTGGAAGCCAAGAATAGAATTTCGAAGATAAGCTTGACTGAAGGCCAGAAGGCACCACTGTCTCTTCCTAACTTTAGATCCAAAGACAGAAGAGTCGCTGGGATGTGCTGTGCAGGCCGAGGCGGGACTGGGGAAGCCTCTGAGGGTAAAGGTTTAGGGTACTGAGGACTGGTGGGATAAAGTCGTCTCTGCTGACTTTGGAAGAGACACAGGTAAGCTCTGACTGGTTGCAGTAAGTTTTGGAAGAAACTTACAGGGTCAAAACACCCTCCTTTGCCTTCCTTTTCTGGTGTTTACTAAGGATGCAGACGAAACACACACCTGGTGGGTTTCATGGGGTGAGTCCCCGGCCCGGCCTTGATCCCGACCCTGGTGGGGTCAGCTCATCCCACAAGAGACCACTCGTCAAGAAGTACCCTGCGGGGGCATCACTCGAACTAGTCCTTCCCCATCCCTCTTCCCACGACATCTAGTCCTTCCCTAACCATCCCCTCCCAGACCAGCCTTCTGTCCCTTGGGGCTTGTGACTGCGGACGCCGAGCCGCACAGGGCTGACCACGCCACATCCCTCAACACACGCCGTGTTTGGAAGCACACGAAAAGCACATTTCACACATACGTTTTCCCTCGTATCCTTCTTCATACCAGTACTGACTTCGTGTTACGGTAACAACCATTGAGGAAAAAACCAAGCCTGACCACGACTGCCCCGTGCGTGCTGGGATGCAATCAGTGAGCGTCCAGACGGGTTTGTAAATGAAAGCACACGTCCCGTCAGCGTCTCTCTACTCTACCCAAGCAGCAAGGACAGGACAGAGAGCGAGGGCTACCTTGGGCATGGGGAACTGGCAGGCTCCGGAGCAGTAATAGGCATCAAAGGACTTGGGGGAGATGATCCACTCGCTCCAGCCGATGTCCGCAAAGTCCACCTTCAGGTACCGCCGGGCACAATTCCGAGGCTCGATCCATTGCTTCCTTCTGGCCTTCTTCAGGGTCTGCTCATCAAACTGGAGCGTCTGGCTCTTCTGGTGAGGTCCCTTTCTCTGTTTCTTCTTGTTTTTAGTCTTCTCTGGGGCCTGAGTCTGAAGGGTCTTGTAAGGTTTTCTCTCCTCCCATACCCCATCCTCCCTGTACTGGTACTCGGCCCCAGGAAGCTCATTGTTCTGCAGAGGAAGCAGGACCCCAGCCGAGCGCTTCTTCCTCCGTTCCATGGAAAGGGCAGCCCTGATATGGCTATCCAGCGGAGGCAGGGCTCTGGTGGGGAAATTACGGCGTCCTTGTAAGCTTGAGACCACACTCTCTGGCTCAGAAATGGCGACATCGTTTGCATACACCAAGATGTAAGGCTCAGGGAAGGGCGACATCTTCTTTGGCAGTGGGTGTCCTTTGGAGGTAAGGTTAAATCCTATGAGGAACTCCTCATTGTCCTTGGCCTTCCTCAGGACTTGAGTGATGTCTTTAGACAGCCAGGAGCCCAAATCTCGAGATTTGGCGACGTCTACTGAAAGATGACCCAGGAGCTGACTTTGGTTTCTGTCGGATTTAAGGATCCACGCAGAGAGATCAACCTGCAAGTGTTTCCCCTGGGCCTGCTGTGCGCATCCTCGGGACACGGGACAGCTCAAGGTCACGTTTATTAGCTCCCCGGCATAGAAGTGCAGGGTGGCAGATAAAACGTTTTCAGACTTGGTTAGAGAAGTCAGGTTAAAAATGTGCAGTCCCTTGCTTCCAAGGGTTCCTAGGGAGGGGAAAAAAAAAAAGAATTAACAGGAGTAAACAGGACCCCTACCTAACACCTAACACCACATACAAAACGTAACTCAAAATGAATGAATGACCTAAATACAGAGCTAGAGTCATTACATTCTTAGATGAAAACATACAAGTAAAATCTTCAGGGTCTTAGATTTGGTGACGGATTCTTAGATAATGACACCCAAAATATGAGCTGCAAAGGGAAAATAAATAAATTGAGAAGATGGGTAAGTCGGATTTCATCATGATTAACGAACTTTCGTGCATCAAAGGACATTGCCAAGAAAGTCTGTCCAACCTAGGGGAGGAAGAAAATATTTTCAAATCGTACACCTGATAAGCTGTGGCACCCAGAGCATACAACTGACTCGTACAACTCAACACAAAGGCCAAAGACACCAATGAAAAATGGGCAAAGCACCAAGCAGACACTTCTCTACAGAAGATCTATAAAGGGCCAATATGCACATGAGGAGACGCTCCACATTAACAGTCACTGGGGAACATAAGTCAAAACCACACTGTGGTACCATGTGACGTGCGCCCGCCGGGCTTTGGTAATCAGAACCAAAGTAAGTGCTAGCGAGGATGTGGCAGAAGAGGAACACTTCTACATTGCTGGCTGGGAGGTAAAATGCTTCCGCGGGTGTGGAAACATCTGGCAGGTCCTCCAAAAGTCAAACACAGAAATACAATATGACCCCACGATGCTACTCCTCTGTAGCCCAAAGAAAGGAAAACAGATACTCAGCCAAGTGCATGTGAAGGCTTCCCTGCAGGACACGGTCACAACAGCCCAAGTGAAGGGCGCGAGCAAGTGCCCCCCCCCAGGGGCGGCTGGACGGCGGCACCGTGTCCTTGCGGGGGACACTTATTTATCCATAAAGTCAATATATATAACATATATGTATATTTATATATAATATTATATATTTATATTATTTATCCATAAAAAGTAATGAAGGACTGACACATGCTAGAACGTGGGGGGACCTTGACAACATCATGTTAAATGAAAGACCCAGACACAGAAGTTCACAGACTGCGTGATTCCACTGACATGGAATAGTCAGAGCCAGTAAAGCCATAGAGACGGAACGCACGGTGCTGTTTTCCCGGGACTGGAGGCAAGCAGACGGGGAGGAAACTCTTACGGGGGGAGGGTGTGCTTCATTCTGGAATTAAGGAGCTATTTCGAAATTAGTGGTGGTTGTATAACAGTTCGAAGGTACCAAACGCTGCGGACTGTCCGCTTAGAGATGGTTACCTTTGTGCTATGTGAGTCTCATCTCAGCTAGACAGACAAGCAAAAAAAAGATAACAGGAGTAAATTTATAGCTAGAGAAAGATTTGGGGCGCCTGGGTGGCTCAGTGGGTTAAGCCTTTGCCTTCAGCTCAGGTCATGATCTCAGGGTCCTGGGATCGAGCCCTGCATCGGGCTCTCTGCTCAGCGGGGAGCCTGCTTCCTCCTCCCTCTCTGCCTGCCTCTCTGCCTACTTGTGATCTCTGTCTGCCAAATAAATAAATAAAATCTTTTTTTTTTTTTTAAAGCTAGAGAAAGATTAAAGCAAGGATGAGCCATGTTTACCAATTTGGTTTTTCTTTTCCTGAAGCACCACGGATGTGTAGAAGTTGTAACTCAGCAGTGAACTTCCTGCCATGAGAGCTGAGAGTTCTGGCCCTTCGTTATAATACTACCGAGAACCAGTCCTATAAATCCGGCTCAGGACTGTAATAGCTTCTTACTCGTGGCAGTGGACAGCCTACTGGTTACAAGCACCAGTGGGATTAGACTCACCTGGATTCAAGCGGAGGCTCAGCTGCTTCGGGCAAGCTGGCGGTCTCGTTCATAACACGGAGACCACACCTCCCTCTCCTCCATCCCGATTAAATGAGATGCGGGTAAAGCAGTTCACAATACAAGTTCTTACTGTTGTTAGTGCTGGCACAGACTGTACTGCGGGATTGTATCTTCTACCTGCCTCACAGAGTTTATGGTGCAGAGTGAGGGCTGGTAAGCAAGACTGTATAGGTCAATATTCAGGTAATGTATGTGAAACAATGAGCCACACATTCAAATTATCCTAAAGAATTAATGCCCTTGTAGAGCCTGCCCAAGGTTTACAAAATCCCAAGAACTTAAGAGTTGAATTTCTTCCATGTTGTTTCATGAAAATTATTGAAATTGGTCAATTGTGTTTCAGTCCTTCAAACATGAGAGAGCAACAGAACAAGAGAACAAGAGATTATCAGTCAGGGCAGAGGCTGGTTCCTTCTCTTGAGATCATCTACCAAGTCGGTGGTAAGGCTGCGCTTCGACTCCAGAACGCCCAGTCCCGGGATCTGACACCAGAGCCCGAACCCTCCTCCATGCACTTGCTCCTGATACATACTGGGTTCAGGAACACACACGCGATCTTGAAGTTATGTTCCTGATCAGAAACATATTTCAGTAAAAACAAAACATTTTTTTAAAGATGTGGAAACTTAAAATGAGTTCATTGAGTCCCCAAGCACAAGGGAAGTGCAATGGGAAACATATTTTACTCATTTTTAACACCATGGGAAGGAAGAGGAGGGAACTGCCATCTGTGCACATTGTATAATCCACGACAGCAGGATAATACTTCGCAGACCTTTATAACAAAGCCACGGCATCAGGGCTGTTCAGAGACTCCTGCCTTAATGCATGGCAGTCCCCGCAGCGCGTGCTTTTACCCAGCCTTCTCATCGCAGATGGGAGCTCCAAGTGCAAGGAGGGGAAGCCTCTGTTCCAAGTATGTGGCAAGCCATTGGTTGCCCAACAGACATCCTGGCAGGGAGAGATGGGAACTACAAGGGATCTGGTGGTGGTGCCCTAGTGGGTAAAGTAAGAGTGCTCCTTCCCCCAACGTTTTGGTTTCAAATATTTCCTCTTCCTCAAAAAAAAAAAAAAGTTTCCTTCTTCCAAACATGTTTCCAGACACCTTGTGACCTGCTGTTAAGCAGCTCCCAGCCCTGTGTCTAATCTTCAATATCCTCTCGTAAACGCTTCAGAATCTGCCCCACTGCCTCTGGTGGTGCTTTCAGTGCAGCTCGGCACACGATTTCCAAGTCCCACTCTGGGGCCCAGGCCCAGCGCAACCACACCCACTCGCTGTCCTTGGGCAAATAACCCAAGCTCCGTAAGTCTGTTTGCTCCTCTGTGAAAAGAGCCCAATAGCATCAAAGGCAGGGATGTGGGAATTAATTGACAGGGCACAGGGAAAGCACCTGGCACCCAGGAAAAGCTCTGTGAAGGCTCGCTAGCCGGCACTGTGCTGTCCAAAAGGGTCACCATTTACGGCTGGACTGAAATACGCTGTAGGAGTAAAATACACTCGGGATTTCACAGACTCAGTTCAAAAAAGAATATAAAATATCACATGACCAGAGGTTTACATGGACCGCACGCTAAAATGACAACGGTTGGATGTCTTCGGTTGAATATTACGATAGTGTGATTTTATCGTAAATATATATGTTTGGTCCTTGTCCCCTGTCTGGCTCAGAGCTCCTAAAACCCTTGGTCATTCCCAAGAGAGCCATACAGGTGCCTTTTGTTATGTTAATGAGGCGAATTTGGAGGACCAATAGGGAAAGGGGTTGGTTGCCAGGGGAGCCAACCCACTGATTAGAGGGTTGAGGCTTTTAGCCCCATCCCTGATCAGGGAGGAAAGAGGAGTGGGAGATGGAAGCCCTCCGCAAGGATTTAAACCACCATGCCTGTATTATGAAGCCTTATAAAACCCCAAAAGAATGGGGTTCAGAGTGTGTCCATGTTGGTGAACACATGGAGATTTGGGGAAAGCAACACACCACACCAGGGGAGGGCATGGAATCTCCACACCCTTGCCGCACACCTTGCCCTCCAGATCTCTTCCATCTGGCTGTTTCTGAGTTACATCCTTTTAATATAAGCTGGTAACCCAATAAGCAAATGGACTTCCTGAGTTCTGTGAGCTGCTCTAGCAAATTAATCAAAACCCAAGGAGGGGGTTCATGGGAACCTCCAATCCGGACCTATGCTCCAGGCGATGACCTGGGCTGGGGATCCACATCTGAAGTGGAAGGAGGTCCTCTGGGATCTGACGTTATCTCCTGGAGCCAGAGTCGGATTCTCAGATACCCTGCTGGTGTCTGACAACTGCGTGTCGGTGTGGGCAACTTCTGACCCATGTCACCCACACTAGAATCAGGTGCAGAATATTTTCAGTGTAATAATATATGATTAAAATTAATGTCAGTTGTTGCTTTTCATATTTTTAAATGTGGACACCCAAAATTTTAAATTACATATGTGGCTCACATTTGTGGCTCAGATTACATTTCTACCAGACAATGGTAGTCTAGGATAACTGTCACTTTTGTAGTCATATAGTCCAGAAGGAAAGGAAAAAAAAGGAATTTTTTTTTTCCAAGTGCAGAGAAGAATTAGGATTTTGCTGAGTATGAATCCTTGAACCAGAAACTAAGTTGGGCAAAAGATTCCCTTCTTGGAATGCAACAGGCTTTCCTTCACCAAGAACATTAGACGAAGATAATTTTGGTAATTGCTTTTTAATTTTCCCTCCAGCTGTGGCTAATCGGTTCAGTCTGCAGTCCAAAGTCTAAGATTAACAAACCACTCGACAGAGTTGGAAGAGTTAAACGGGCAGGTCAGCAACAGTGCCTCCCGGCATAGCGATTCCAGACATGGCTTCAGTTGTGTTATTTGCGTAGGACACAAATACATCCACTACAGCCAACAAAGAACCAGAACCAAAGCAAAACAAATGTTCCACTTTAACAAGCATGAGTTGAACATCTAAGAGGCGCTGGTCCCTGGGCTGGGTCTCAGGGCCACGCAAATGTCCACTGCGGTCCACGCTGGTGGTGGAAGGAAGGTGGGGGGGCACTGGGGCTGAGAAGCAAAATGGGGGTAACTGTGCCATAAGGATCCTACTTGCTGTCAAAGGTGTTAACTACGTTCTTGGAGCAGCACCGAAGCGAGCATTTAACTCTGCCAGAGTAAAGGGAAGAAACGCACACGGGGAACCAGACTTTTCAGAATGAAGGGAGACAGGGGTGTTGTGGGTGGGAAATGGAAGGAGCCCATCCTGGTAGCGGGCAATGCTGCATCCCCAGAGGCATGTGCATAGCAATATTCCCTGTATTTTAAAGAGAAATATAGTAGGTCCTAAATTAATCTGATCCTAACAAACATCTAAGCTGACAAAATTCAGAAAAGGAACGGCCAACTCATATTCAGCTCCTAACTTGAGGTCCCATGTTATTAGTATGCCCAGCACGTGACACTTGGCCGTTCCTACCCAGACCGGGGGGCGCCTTATCCTGGCCATTCTAGGCGACCTCCTCTCCCACTCTGGTTTAACAATAAGCTAGAAGTCTCAAGCATCCCGCCAAAACATGTCTTGACTTCTCCAACCCGTACTGTATTTTTGTCTTCTTTCACCTTAAAGTACTCAGTTTCTGGGCAAGTTAATACTCTTTCCCTCCAGAGGACCCAGCAAATACGTAGTATTTACAGAGGAAGAAAACAGGAGTAAGAGAGTAGCGAGCAGTTGAGCAAATGAGTACAGAGAACCCCATAAGGAGACGGACACCTCCCTGCAAAGGGACATAACTGATAACATCTATTGACTTATGCTCACGCTTCTTATTTGATAGAGTTTGTAAACGGACTTAACTTTCCAAATTAGAGTCTTCACACGTGTAAGAACAGGAGCTTCGCAGCTGGCGTCTCTGTTCTCCGGGATGGTACCGTTTCAGCTACAGCTCCGATACCGGTGCACGGAAAGTGCCACGGCTCTGAGATACCCTGACACGTACCTGTTTGGAATTACTGAAGTAGAAACCCGAGGTACACCTTCTGATTAGTAACAACAAACTGACATAATGTAACAACAATGGTGGCTTTTATCAGGTTAAAAAACAGTCGCGTGTGCATTTGCAGGCGGTCTGCAGTCCTCGGGCACGAGGAGACACTCGGCGCCACACCTGCCGAACAACATCTGGGGCCGCGTGCTTCATTCTGAACACCCTCCTTCTGACCAGGTCGTTGGTGCAGGGGAGAGTAGTAGCCAAGATGATGCAAGGTCTGGAAACTCTGCCTTGCGAGTTTGAATTCAGGAATAAAATAAACGGTTTGCCAATGGCATGAAAATTGTTGACAAATACGTGAGGGGCTGAAGGGGGGGGGGTCCCAGGGTTGTTCTTTGCAGGGTCAGAGACGGGACTGAGGTCTAAACCAGACCGGTGCACGGAGGCAGAATCCAGATGGGTACGTGTAAGGAATGACTTTCTAAGTGTGGAGTATGGCGGTGAGGCCCGTCTGGGAGACTGGGCTCCCTGAGAAAGTCCTAATTCCGACGACTCAGGAGGATGCCCTCACGGGAGGGAGGGTGGCAGAGATGCACGGGGTAACAACCTCGCAGGTCGCTCCCTACGGAGGCTTCGGAGTAGTTCTAGATGACGTGGAGTGTTTTCTTACTTAGAGACAGTGACATTCTGAGAAAATATATAGACTGAAATAAATCATTACTGAAATGGCATCCCGTGAAACTACTCAGTCCACTGAAGTTGTGAAATCTTGCCTCCTGTTAGCAATTTCCATGTCTGTCTTTCATAATAAACCAATGATATTCAAATTAATGATAAGGAAGGTAAGAAGGCAGGCAGGCAGGGAAAAAAGGAAAAAGGGAAAACAAAGATCTGCCGGCTGCCAGGGGTTTTGGCGCAGGTGGGTGGGTAGGGTGACTGGCCAGAGCGCAGAGGATTTTTAAGGCGGTGGAACTATTCAGAGTGCTACTATGGTGGTAAGATACCCTTGTCGAAACCCAGAGAAGGGGGGGCGCCTGGGTGGTTCAGTGAGTCAAGTCTCTGCCTTTGGCTCTGGTCATGATCCTCAGGTCCTGGGATCGAGCCCCGCATCAGGCTCTCTGCTTGGCGGGGAGCCTGCTTCCCGCGCCACCGCCCCCCCCCCCCCCCCTACTTACGATCTGTCTCTCTCTGTCAAATAAATAAAATCGTTATAGGAAGGAAAACAAAACCCCAGAGAATGGACAATGCCAAGAGTGAACCCTTGTGTAAACTCTGGGCTCTGAGTGGTTGATGATGATGTCGTCAGTGCGATTCATCCACTGTAAGCGATACACCAGCTTCGGCACGGGTGGCTCCCGAGGAATGAGGCTTCTTCATTTTCCAGCTCTTGCTCAGCAAACGCTCGATGCTGAAGTATTGCTACCAACAGGCGGTGCTGTTTTCTCACGGTGGCTGGCACGAGCCCGCGCGGGATCTTCCTTGCTGGGAACGCGTCCCGGCCTCTAGTTAGGATTCGCCATGGCCATTATCCTCTTATTTTGACTTTTCTAGAGTCAAAGGATCTGTGACTTGAAAGAGGTTCAGTTGTCAGGTGAGTTTCCAGTTACCCTCCTCTCTGCACACCTGTCAGGACGAGGCACCTGCCGCCGCTTCTCCCTGCAATGACTTCGTGTCCCACCCCCCCTTGACACTCCAGATTTGGTTTTTTATGGCAAAGGGGAGGCCCCACCTCCTGAGGTGCGCTTGTCATGCCAACACACTCCTTCTGTTGGAGCCCGGCCTCTAACATGATTCTCCTAGCATCCCTGCTCCTTCCTACGACCATAAACTCCTTAGAGAAAGGCCCTGCGGCAACTTCATGGGACTCCTCAGCCAGGAGCACTGGGCTTGACTCTAGCGCCATGCTCGGTAAGTGCTTCTCTCACGAATAAACAGACTGAGTCCAACCGATCCACGTAGAAACGCAGAAATGAGGCAACTGCGAGTTAACACGGACTTCGGAGAGGAACAGGCTCTTACCTGTACAGACTTTCCTCGGAGTTTGATTCGTAGATAAAGGCAGAAGATTTATTTCTGTTTCCATCTGAAAACAAAGCACCTGAGCCCACTGAAACCAGGGACACAGTGATGAGACTCTAACTCAGGACCGGCCCTGCCATCATCGCGAGGGCTCAGCCCCCGGCCTGGAGCCGCTGGGGCGGTGCCCAGGGAGTGGTGAAGTAGAAGTTCACCTTCGTGCTGGCCCACACAGAGCGTTTTCAAAGGGAATTAGAACACACAATGGAAAGCTTTCTATGTAAAGTCTGATTTTAAAACAAATAGACTAACTGAAATCTTGATGATTAGTTAAATCCCCAGAAAGCAGGGAAAACATTTTAGTCATACAGAAAATATGTAAGTCAGGACAACGTTTTTTCCCCTACTTCTTTCTCCAAACAAAGTACAGCTGCAAGAAATGCCAGGGGTACCCAGGAAAGAGCCGAGCTCACCCCCGTCACTGGCTGAACGCTTGCGGATTGCCCAGTGGAGAAGACGGGATCACTCAGCCACCTTGAACTCCCAGGCAAGGCAAGATGGAGACTTCCTAGCTAGAACACAAAGTCATAGCATTTGGGTTTTCCTTGCAGAGTGCCAGTCGAATGACTGAGTTTTCTGGAATTTCAAGACAGCCATTCTCTGTGTCCAGAGCAAAACGTGGCCAAGGATGATCTAAGGTATGTTTTTCTGGAAGAGCGACAGGTTCGTCAATCAGTTTATCTACTCTTAGCCTCCGCCGAAGGGCATTCCTGGACTGTGAGCTCTCGGAGGGCAGACTCGTGTCCCAATAAATCGTTGAGCTCCTAGACTTTGCACGCTCTGGAATATTTATATCCTGAAAAATGTCTAATTTGTTGAGTGAACAACTGTGTAAACTTACCAGATTCAAAATGTTTCCTACTTAACACCAAAGTGAAAATACTTTCAAGTAGTTTCAACTTTCCAAAGTCAGCAGAAGCCCTTCTTGGGTAGAGGTACCCAACGGCGTTTCCTCTCAGTTCGTCAGAAAAGAAGCATCATTAGAACAGTTGTATATGGAGAAGACTGGTACTGCGACCGGACCTACACATGGTAAAATGCCTCATGGGAACTTCATTCATGGCAAGTTTATTTTTTAAAGTTTGTTTTTAAAGGATCCTTTGGTTGGCGGACAGCCTTTCTACTATCTCTTCTTATCTAGTCCCCTGGACATCTAATTCCACTCAACCGAGATATTTACTGAGTGCCTGCTCTGTGGCCAACTACGCCAGGTCCTCAGAACACAAGACGTGCTTCAGACGTGCTTCATAGATCCCTGTCCCATATCCTCCTTCCACCAAATCTGTTAGGCTCCAAATTCTCTGCAGCTATGGAAGGAGGATTAGAAGTCTTTATTAACTTCCTTTGAAGTCCGCTCCAGAGAGAAAACTTCCATAAAGACGGAAATATACCTTCTACAGTGAGAGAAGCTTACCATTATGGAAATGAATAAACCATTTGTCCACAGAAAGGCCCACGAAAGTGCCAGATGAGACCAGGACTTACACATTAATCAATCCTGGATTTCAGATGCTGTTATAAGATCCCCAAAACTCGAGGGACATGGGCTTGACAAGTGTGTCTCAAACATGCGTCAGAATCAGGTTGATGTCTTGTGAAAGCAGAGATTTCTGGGTCCCGTCCCCAGAATTTAACTTGGATGGTCTTGGGTGGGCGGGAGAATCCCCAGGAAGCTCCCTGGTGATGCGATTCTGCTAACCCAGAGCCCGCACGTTAGAACAAGTCTCCTCAAGAAGTCACTCTGAAAAGGTGCAGCTCTGCTCCATTCAGCTGCCAAGGTCAGGACAGAAACAGTAGCTTCTTCAATGTGGGTTTGGGGTGTCACAGATCTTGTCACAAGAGGGTTGTCACTTCCTTCTAGTCACATTAGTGCTGAAATATTATCCTTTGTGCCACAGACAATTACACACGGTCAACAGGTTAGATATGTTTAAGCTGGAGAGAGATACCTTTTACGATATTAAGAGTATCTCATTTATAGAGCTTCTAACCATTTCATGCATTTTCACATTCATTATCTCAGTTGAGTTTTACCATCTTTCTGTGAGACTGGCACAGCAGGTGTGACTTAATCATTCGATAGATGAAGAAACAGAGTCTAGCACTATTCGATATCTTCATTAGTTGGCAGTTCAGCCAAGATTAGTCATTAGATCTCTTAACTCAGCCTCAAGGAATAGAAAAAGTAAAATACCAGGAATCTCTTCTTTACTTGAAAACCATTTTCCTTTACACATGCCTAAGTGTAGCAGCTACACTTAATTCAGATCATCTATAGCTTAGTTCCATGGGCGGTTTTAGTTTTAAAATACCCTTTTAAAGGAAAACAAGTAAGATCATGCTGGGTCTCAGTTGTTTTAACTGTCAAATTGGAAGATTGGACAAAGGATCTTGTATTTCTACAACCATCAGATGCATTTAATTTATAGAAAGAACATTTAATAGAATTCACTCAGTAAAGTAAGAAGTACTTATGGATGATGGTAATACGGTAGCATCAGTTTGTCCAAAAATTTTATTCATACTGTGCCCAAATAAAATCTAGGCACTGTGTTTACTGTGGTTCTTTGTCAGGAAATGATGGTCTTAAAGGTAGGTCCGTCACTGAAGGAGTCAGTAAACACGCCGTGCTCAACCGGCTCCATGACTTAGGAGCTTAGGTGTTTTAAATGAATGCAGACATCTATGCCTTTAAACTTGCCATCCCTAAAAAGTGTGTCACCGAAAGTCCTACTTGAGGTACCCGTGTGCTGGGACACAGCCACTACAAGCATGTGAAGAGACCAGCAACCTTGTGCATTTCTAAATATACTCCCTAGCTGAGTGCTTTTCACGTACACTGTTGTCATTACTGCTGTCCAGGGGAGCTATTATCCTGCATACATGTGTCCCATGATTGATACTAGGTCAGTGTTTCCATGACACGATTCTGTGCTCATGGGTTCATAACCTAATCATTACAACGTGCTCTGAATGGGAGCTTGGCAGGGGGACATGCAAGGTGAGACTATTTGGACACAAGTAGTGATGCCAGACTCATTTCCACTACTCCCACCAAAATCACGGTATTAAGATACAGACTGTTAGGATATGCAAACTGAGTAGGTGGGAAAACCATCCACATTTGGGGAGGAAAGCTCTGATGTAACAACAACAACAACAAAAAAACCAACCTCCAGAGTAGCGACTAGAAAGTATATGCAAAGTTGCTCAATAATTTTCAGGAGGCTTTTTGATAGGAACAATTTTTATTGTTCTCATAAGTACAACAAACTCGGGTGATTTTAGAAGGGATTTGCTAGGTGTCTTGAGTGCGTCTTTCATCAAGATATTAATGGTGATAAAACAAAGTGATGTATAGGATCTCCTGTGAATTCCTCCACAAATAGAGCAGCTTTTCTTTTAAAAGCACAATCCTAGCTGTGAAATGATGAATATTAATAGAAGTTTTCTTCCTATAGAAGAGAACAGTGGCTGAGGACTCACAAAGAAACCGAGAGAATGGAAGCTTCATGACAGGCCGACTGTGCAAGTGCGTCAGAGGAGTTAAAGCCTGAAAGCGGGAGGTGGCCGGGCGCCCGTTGGACCCGGGTCCGCACAGGAGCAGCGTGAGGAAACGTCCCGAGATAGGTACTCGCCGGGAAGTGAGAAATGAGACAGTTCTCAGTTGTGACATTCACTTGAATTTTGTGTTTCTTCCGTTTCCGAGAAATTCGGAAGGCACTGAACCACTGTTTCCCCAACTTGGTATCTTAGAACCACAATTTTCTAAAATGCTCTCAGGGGGAAAATGACCCACTCTCCAGGGGACCCACTAGCATTTAAAGGCCCCAAAAGTTCCCAAAGCAAGTAAAAATGATCGTTTTTTTCCAATCCTGTTTGACCATGGGACCCAATTACACATGACACCCGCTAACATCTTCCAAAGACCCCTTTCTACCGAAGTTTCTCCTAGAAAATTAGACTAGACTATTATAAATAATAGGTTTTGAGATGAGCTATCTTTGAAAAATTGTCTGGTAAATACATCATGACATCCATTTCTTCTTCCATGTAAGGGGGGGTTGAGCCCGCTTTCCTTGAAGCCTCTTTAAATACAAACTTGTAGAACTCCAAAGTGCCCAAGAGCAGATTTGGCATTCACATCCCTATTTAATTTCTAGACATACCTGAACTGGGCCAATCAAACGCTTACAGAGGTCCACTGCTTAGATAAAATGAATGTAACCCTCCTAATATATTCTTAATTACATATATATTTTTGATGGATAAATATATCCTGAGTGGATTCTCTACTTAGGGGACTTTTTAATTGACCCTTATAGTCCCTTGGTCCCTTTGAGTGTGGCTAACTATACTAAAAAGCTAGATTTAAATAAATTTTTCATGTAATTCATTCTCTTTCTCTTTTTCGTTAGTATGGGTAATCAAGCATTCATGGCATTACGGATTTTTGAATGTCAGAGATTGTAAAGCTACCTTGCCTATTATAGTAAAAACTTTATTAGGGGCTATCCTGTATTCAAAGTAGTGTGTAATTCAAAGCAGCTGCACACCCAGCTCCCTTTCTGCAGATGCACGGTTGTCCTTTGAATGAAAACATTAGATAACCTGGGTACTCATTAATTTCAAGCCTAGTTTCTGGGTGCCAGAGATTTTAAGGTAACTGTGTCTTAATAAAGTCATCATAGTCCCTTACCATTAAACGCATCAAAAATAATGTTCGCTCACTGACCCGTGTACCTTACAGGACGCTCACTCTGCTCTCACCTCTATCTTTTCCAAAGCCTTATATGTTCTCCTTGCCCTTCAGAAACACATCAAATGGTAATTTTCATTTTTAAAGAGTTTTGGTCACCTTAGGAAACACTGCCCCTTCCTCATTGAATGACAAGATTCACTTTACGGTCCCAATTACCTCAATTTTCTTTTATCTATGAAGTCTGTGTGATTTTCTTAAAGTGACAAATATTCACCAAAATATAATCTTTGTGTAGTTACATGTCATAAATTAAAATAAGGATACTTTCCTATTAAGAACACATGTGCTTTAATCACTCTTCCTGAAGAAGTTAAATTTATGAGTAGGACAAATAAGAGTGAGTATGGGAGTGGTGAGAAACTAACGAGCACAAAGTCTGCATCCTCAAAGATCAAGCCAGGAGGAGAGCTGATGTAAAATACTCTTCTGTTATTACAGAGTAGCCCAGGACACCTTAAACTAAGATAAGAATAAAATCTAATTTCATATACCTCTTATCTTCCTTCAAGACGGTATAGTTTTATAGAGCTAAACTTCTCTGTCATCGACAGTTCTGTAAACTACCTTTACGAAGGGAAAGAGAAAACCCATCTTTCTGTAAGCCCTCACACATCACAGAAAGACTGAGGAGTGTTCCAAACCTCGGGTTTTGGCACAGCCTCGGCATAGCATGGAGGGAGGAGAAAGGAGTTAGCAGGAAGTGTACTTAGGATCGATGCCACCCACCATCAAGTAATGGTTTAAGTAGAAAGTAATCAGAGGGATACCACAGCAGCTAAATTTCAACCAAAGATATTCTAGGTTTAGAACAATAAATAATTGTAATCAGGTATGTTCCAAGGAGCAAACAGGGCTCGAAGGCTGTAAGTCAGCCTGGATAAGCACGTGGAAAGTCTGCCCCATCAGCAGCCACCCCACATGCCCAGCGGACCACCTGACCCTCCACTAACATTCGTAAGGTCGCTGCTGCAGAGAAATCCATACGCTGTGAAACCTAAACACCACGGACTAGAAAACACATCTGATTTATTAGAGCAGACAGCATCTTTCACCCACATCGGAACACATGTCACAAGACAAAGAGTGTTATGGAAACGCTGATATGAAGGAGAGGGACACACGTGAAAGCCTTAGCACCTTCCTGAAGTCGTGCCTTCCTGGAGCCAGGACGGCCTTATAATAAGGGCTTTTGAGTGTGCCAGTAACCAAACACGCTTGGAAAGGGTCCAACACGAACCACCTCTCCAGGAGTCTCCATCCAATGCAGTAACACGACACTTCAGCTTCCACAAAAACCAGTGTCTACGTTTGATGAATAAGTCATTAAGACCGTCTCTGGGATGCGAAAGGAATTACTTTTCTTATCAGGGCACACAGCCTTGTATATACGCATCAGGCTGCAATCCGTCATTTTCAGGGAACTTCTGGCCTCCCTATCAGAGCTTGTTATTTGTGGGTGTAAGACCTGTGAGGCTGATAAAGGGCACTAGAAATTATAATGCACAGAATGAGCTGAAGCCCCAAAGAACACGGGCCTGCCTTATTCAAACCCTTACCCGTCTCCCACGCACATTGCACTCAGCCTAAGACAGACGGACAAACAACCAGGCAATAGGTGTGAGTGAAAAAACACATTCCACCTCCCAACCTTGTGATTCGGACTAAAAATGAAACTTGTTGATACAAAAAGTACTACTCATCTCTTGGGTGCTTTAGCTACTCCCTGGTAATGTCACCGAAAAATGACGTCAGGATAAGAGCGATCTGAGCACATCTTCATGACGGCCACCTGCCTTACCAGCCCACGTCCTCCCCATCCCTGCGGCTCCCACACTGCTCCTGCCTTGAGCTCTGCCCCCGGAGTTGTACGGAAATAAACAGCGTATGCGCTGTGTGGTCAGCGGTCAGGACAGCCTCCTGGAGGGGCTGGCCGACTGTGGAGAACTCAGAGAAGCTTTCTGTTTCCTTTGCAGAGGGCAGCCCCTTACAGATGACGCTCAAGGTTTTAGGAAGAAAGTGAAATCTGGCTCAGCTCCTCTGCGTCAGAAAGCATAACTCACATTTATTGTGAGCTTCGTCCTGCCTGGGGCTCTAGAGTGTATTCACAGGGTCAGCCTAGGGCTTTCCTTGATGGATGCTCTGGTTTTCCTTTTTTCCAGGAGTCCTACATATCAAAGCTCTGGGAGGTTTCTTTCTAGTGATTCTGACAGAACTGATAGAGCGCGGGGCAAGGCCTCCTTCCTTGAAGATTCTTGGCTATTTTTCAACGGTTCGCTGGAGGCTTTGCAGTTACATTTCCCTGTGCCATGACTGCAGGGAGCAGAAAAAGCCTGACGCGTCCTCAAAGCATATAAACCGAGTCAGTGTCCAGGAAACTTTCCCTCAAGCTGTTGGCACAAGGGAGGCAGGCTGATCGCTTAAGTTACTGGCTTCCCCACAGGGGACGGGAGGAACCTTGTTAAGCCATGAACTTCGGCCCGCAGTGATCTGTGTTGAAACCGGGATGAGCAGATTTTCCCGGCAGGTTCCAGGAGGTGCCGGCGTCCACCGCCGCCCGTTCCCGCGTTCCTCCAGGGGGGCATAGGTGCAGCCCCCGTCTGCCCGGATGGGTTTAAGGAATCGGAAACCGACCACCTGGGTTAGTTTGTGTGTTTGTCACCAAGGGACTGTGAGAGGGAAAGTGTCCAATACAGGAACACGGGGGACGCGAGTCAAGAGGGCGCACGGTCTGGAGAAGCGACTGTCTAGAAGGCGAGGGGAAGGCGTCTCGTTCGAGGGTGACTTTTCCCTCTGGTGCCTTGGGGTTGGCATGGAATGACATCTGCCTTCGGGACAACCTGGCTCCGGCCCAGCGCCGGAACAGCCGCACGAGGCGCTCTGGGGCGCACAGACCCCAGCGCAGGAGAGCTCTGCGGGGCGTGGGGTAGCCCCTGCCCCTCCCCGGGCCGTCCCTCCAGCCCACCGCGACCTCCTTGGTGGCTCTGCAGATCCCCTCTCAGTCCGGGCTCTAAATGGGGGGGCTCCTCGCTGGCCGGACGCGGGTACTTAGGGACGGAGGGGGGCTCGGTGGGCTAGTGCGGAGGCTGAGGAGCGGCTCCGGGTGGCATCAGAGAGCGGAGGGCAGGCGAGGAAGCTGGGGGGTGTCCCCGAGAAATCCGGGCGGGACCGCGGAAAGGGGGGGCGCGGGGCACTCACCGGCTGCTCCGGCTCGGAAGCTGCGCACCGTGTTGCCTTCGCGCAGGGGCCGGGGGCGCGGGGGCCGCGAGCCCCGCTCCGAGGACCCGGGGGTGCGCTCCGCCTCGGCCGTGCCGCCGCCGCTGTACCGGTCGTAGAGTCGCAGCATGTGCACGGACACCCGGTCGTGCGGCCGCAGCGCGGGGCCCGGGCCGGCACCTGCCGCGCGGTCGCTGGTCGCAGCGCCGCGGGGCTCCGGGACGCTCTGCCTCAGCCGGTCCCCGCGCGCCAGGCCGGCGCAGAAGCAGCCGAGCCACAGGCAGAGCAGCCCGCGCGCCCCGGCCATGGCGAGCTCCGGCCGCCGCGCGTCTTCTCCGCGCGTGGCGGGGGCTGGGGGCGCTCCGAGCCACGAGCGCCCGCGACGGCGGAGGCTGGGACTCAGGTGAGCCGGGCCGGGGGCGCCGGGAGCCCCTCGCACTGCCCGAGCCGTTCGCCGCGAGCCGCACTTCGGGCGCCGACCAACTGCGGCCCGGCAGGTGGCTCCCCGGCCGCGCCGACCTCACCGGGACGCGGGCGAGACCTCGGCGCGGGCGCCTTCGGGTCTGTCCTGTCCTCCCTGCCCGTCTGGTGCGGAGCGCCCGGCCGAAGCGCCGCGCAGCGGGGAGGCGGCCGCACGGGGCGGGGGCCGGAGCGGGGGCCGGAGCGGGGCGGGGGCCGGAGCGGGGCGGGGGCCGGAGCGGGGCGGGGGCGCCCGCCTGCCTCTTCCAGGGACTGGAGCAGCTGGTGCCGCGGCCCGAGTTTTGAGTGTGTGTGTGCGCGTGTGCGTGCGCGTGTGCGCGCGTGGAGAGACGCGAGCCGCCTCCTGCTCCGTGCGCGCTGGCCTCGCCCTGTCCCTCGCCGGCAGCGCGGGCCCTGCTACGAGCGGAGGCGCAGGACGGGGAAGCCACAGCAGACCAGCAGGGGGAGAGAGAGGAGAGGAAGTAGGGGTGGGTGCGGGGGAGAGGAGGGGAAGGGAGACCGAGGAGGCGGGGCAGCGGGGACCGGGCGCTTCTCCGGACCCCGTGGAGAGCGCGCTCGTGTCCCGGCCTCCGAGGGGCGGAGGGGGACGCGCGTCCGCCCCGCTCCTTCCTCCCCGGACGCGGCCGAACCGACGTGGGCACCGGCCTCGCCCCGCGCGCGGCCCCGATGGACGTGGAGGAGCCGCACCTGCGCGGGCCGCCCCGGTCCCCCCGGGCTCAGCCCGCAGCGCTCGCCTCCCGCAGGACGAATACACGTGCGAGTCCGTCTTTCGTGAGAAAAGTGAACGCGCGACCCCGCCGCTTCCCTCCCCGCAGGGGTTTCTCCGCGGGCTGGGGGTGACCCCGCGAAAGCCGGGGGTCCCGAGCAAGCTTTCGGGTCGCGGATTCTGAGACCTTCACTCGTTCTCCTACGTTTGGCTGCAAAATGGAGGTTTAACTACCAGTGAACGTTTTACCCCGCGCTTCTCGCGCCCTAAGCACGCGTTGTGCACGATACGCCGCGCGCATTTTTTTAAGCAACCTCTACCCCCCAAGGTGGGGCTCGAACCGACAGCTCCGAGAGCAAGCGCGGCCTTAACCAACCCAGCCAGCCGCGTGCCCTTCACTCTCTTTAAAGAATTTTCCCAGGGAAGCCCATTCTACAGACGAGGAAACAGGAAAAAGACACTCCCAGCTCAGGGAGTGTGACTCCTGGCCCTTACCACAGAATTAATAATGCAATTAGCATTTAAACTGACTTTCAGGGCACCTGGGTGGCTCAGTGGGTTAAAGCCTCTGCCTTCGGCTCAGGTCATGATCCCAGGGTTCTGGGATCGAGCCCCGCATCGGGCTCTCTGCTCCGTGGGGAGCCTGCTTCCTCCTCTCTCTCTGCCTGCCTCTCCGCCTACTTGTGATCTCTGTCTGTCAAATAAATAAATAAAATCTTTAAAAAAATAAATAAACTGACTTTCAATGTGACAATTATGTAAATGTTCTTAGCCCGGAGCCTAGCCTGGTGGTAAAGCCCTTAGTGACCCTCTGTTCCAGCGAGCTGTCCCCTCTGTGGGAGCAGAGTGGGGCTAATTGAAAGGAAGATAGACTCCCCGGTCACCTTGGGCTTCCACATCCCACGTTTTTCTTTGAAGGAGAATAAGGACGCGTCTGAGAGTTTTGTTTGGTTGAGACTGGAAACCAGTGCTGAAATGACTGGCTCCCCGACTAGCCTTTACTAGGGACTCAGTCCCCTTTTATCTCAAATTTATCCCAAAGGCAGACTACATTCTCCCCACTCTGTCACTTCCCAACCCCTTGCGGTTTGGATTTTGCCCCTAGCCACCCCCAGAACGGTTCTGCAGATAATAACCCGTACTTCAAAGATGGTGGTGAGAATTCAACGGGTTCATGTGTATGATCTTCGCTTGGCATAAAGAACGTAATAGCTTTTGTGATTAATAATGAAGACCCAATTGCAAAATTCAAGAGGCCCTGGAAACTCTCTCCCTCTGATTTTTCCCCGTGACTCTTCGGTTCTTTCCCTCTCCTTTCTGCTTTGTTTCGGCTCTGGGAGCTGCCTCCTCTTCCCAGGCTGCCTCCAATGGTCCTCACATCTTTATACTCAGTCCCAGAAGATGCCAAATTGAGAAGAAAAATCTTCCGCTTTGGTGGTCACCTCTGACCTTTAAATTTATATTGTCCTGGGTTTCTACCAGCACCCTCCCCCCGCTGCAATGCCAAAATCTCTCCTTTCTCGCCTGTGTCACCATCCCTGAGACTTCTCTTCCTTGAGCTCTCGTGTGTATCTGTGGCAACCTTTGCAACGCCACGTTCGATGTGGTTCTCCATGGGAGGGGCTGTGCTGTGGGTGCTGGGGTTGGCTGCGTGTTTTCAATGCCTACCTTCACTTCTTAGATGCATATACTCACCCTTCTCCTGCTTTTTAAAAAATATTTATTGATTTGAGAGAGAGAGAAAAAAAAAAGAGTGCAGGTGAGCAGGTGGGAGGGGCAGGAGAGGAGAGAGAATCCTGAAGCAGACTCTCCATTGAGCACGGGGGAGGGCTCAGGACTCAAACCCCCAACCCCGAGACCATGATCTGAGCCGAAAGCAAGAGGCAGACACTTAGCCAATTGAGTCACCCAGACGCCCTGTGTGCTTTCCCTTTCTTGTGCTTCTATTTTCTTATTTGAGCTGTAAGTACAGAATAATGGTTCCTGTCTCACAAGGTCCTTGTAGAGAATCACTGGGCAGTCCGTGGCAGGAGACGAGGACAGCCCCTACCACAGAGCAAACGCTTAACAGGAGTCGGCCGTGAGCTGAGATAATTGCTTGTGCGTTTTTGTGTAAAGTCGAGGAAAAGCCATACCCACCTTTACATTTCAGGGCCCAGCCAGCACCTTCAGAATAAACAAGGTCACTAGGAGATGATAAGCAGGTAGAATGATCCCTCGCGGGGGCCTGCGGCTGTAAGGGCAAGTTTGGAAAACAAAGTGTGGGTGACCGCCAGCGAACTGAGGAACACTGGTGGCAACCAAATGCTGGACCAAAGAAAGCCTCATTGGCAGTTGGCCTGCACCCGAGAAGCTGGAGCAAGGGATGAGACAGAGGAAGCCAGCAGTAGCCTGTCCGGCCGTGACAAACTCTCGGGAACCATGCCAGACCCGCTGAGCGATCTGCTGGGAAACTGAGAGCAAACTAAGGTGGAATTCATCGTTCTCTCATCAGCACATCCGGAGACGCCATCTTGTGACACTTGAAGGCCGTGTTTCTTTAACCAAAGTCCGCAGAAGCTTGGATCTGGATGGACGAACTAGTCTCTGAAGGCCGGCATCTTCAGATGCATTCCTGCCCCCTCAAAGAGTAAATCAGAGGACTCATAATTCCAGCCGAGCGACTGGCTTATTGGACATGCGGAAGATGTAGAACGAGCCAGAAAGGAGAACTTCAGAATTGAATAGAATGGTGGTACACGTGCCTGCTTCTGATTTCTTCTTGAGTCTCGTTAATTTGTTTGCCTTATATTTTAATAACAGGAATTTCCCATGTTATGCTAGAGAATAAGGGTTACCACTCCAACCCATCAGTGAATCAGAGGATACTTATCAGTCTCTTTTCCTAAAAAGAAGGAGAATTAAAGAAAGACATTTTTGTAAAGCAAACACTAGTTTGACCTTCAATGGGTTCTGTTGAGTTGGGCTCTACTTTGACCACAACATCCTGTGTGTTTAACGTGTGTTCTGTGTGTCTTTGTTAGTTCCCTTAAACACTATACACCTTCATATCCCAAAAACTCCATCAAATTATAGAGTACGTATGTAAGGCCACATTAGTGGCTGTGGGCAGAATATGTGAGAAGAATGTGTCTTAGGCTTGGAGGAGTTTACCTTCTAGTGGTTGAGCCAAAGAAACCCGCACGGGACAAGGGGAGAAGGATCAGTTCGGTGTTCAACCGTGCGTTGTAGAACGGGTCACAAGCTGCTGGGGCAGCTGCAGGAGGAGATCAGCAGGAGATAGGATAGCCAGGGAAGGTTTCCTGGAATAGGTGGGGCTTTATTTAACCTTGAAAAGTGGGTGACATTTTAGAGTCAAACATAAAGGACTTGCAATTTAGGAAAGAGGAGCGGTGAGAGAGAAGGCGTGGGAGTGAGCATGAGCTTGTCCTGTTACTGAGGCCGCGTCGCCTGGGACAAAAGCTGACCTGACTGTACAGAGTCTGTATGCTGGAGAGCACAGGGGAAAAGAGACGGGATGCGGGGCGGAATGAGTTTATGCAGAACCTGGATCAGGGGAAAGGAGGCAACCGTAGAAAGTTTTTGAGAAGAGAAGGCTTTCTAATGGTCAAAATTCTCCAAAATGGTCTGGACAGTTTTACTAACTCATAGGTGTCCTGCCCCTGGAAGTAGATACACATAAGGTCGATGACAACTTAAAGATAGTTTAGGCCTGATTCAAATATCGTCAGGCTGACTGAAGATATTTAACGCCTTTTTAGTTGCAAAGTTATTTGGGGGCAATAAAATTCGTATCTATATACAAAGTCTGTATCCGTATCAATGTATCTATCTGTGTGTGTCTGATTCACAGAGGCTTAAACACTTAGGGGTTCATTTTTCTTCCTGTTACAGAAAGTCTGCCGTTAAGGAGCTGTTGGTATCTGCTCAGTGGCTTGACGAATGTCATTACCAGTGTTTATGGGACTCACTTATTTTCCTTTCTTGCTGCCGGATGCCTCTTGCAACTTCAGCCATCAAGTGCTTTCTCAAGGGAGAAAGGAGAGAGAAGGGAAGCCCTGGCTGTATCTCTTTCTTTTCATCGGGAAAAGCAAAAGCTCTCTGAGCCCTGGCAGGTATCTCTTCTATCTCACTGGTCAAAGTTTTGTCACATTGGTCACCTCTACCTGCAAGGGCATCTGGGAAATCTGGCATCTTGTCTGGGCCCTGACACACCGCCGTTGCAAGAGGAATCTGAATTCAATTGTCAAGGAAGAAGGAACAGTGAAAATAGAAAGTAACTAACAGGGTCTTGTATAAGGACCCATCCAACATGAACAGTCCAGGAGTCTTCAACCCATTTATGGGTTATTTTCTCTTCTGCTTGTGAACTTGTTTAGCTTTTCTCCAGTCCCAAGCCAAGAACACACATCTGTCAAGAGCATAAAAAGGATATTTACAGAAATCTTAAGAAAACAAAACAAAACTAAACACACATCTGTATTGTGATGAGTACTGGGTGTTTTCTGTAATTAAGGAATCATTGAACACTGCATTGAAAACTAATAATGTACTATACAGTGGCCAACTGAACACAATATTGATAATAAAAACCCCTTTCCTTATCTATTTCACAAGCTATCACCTTGTCACTTTCCTTTCTTTGATCTTTGAACTACTTTAAAAAGTTCACCTACCATTTCACGTTCTCACTATCTCTAAATCCCATCACTTGGTTTTATTTCTGACCATCTGTGATGTGATCTTGGTACTCAAGCTATTCTTGTGTTAGGCACTCACTTCTCATGATCAAACCAACATCTCCCCACCAGCGAGCCTTCGTCCTTTATCTTGAAGCGTTTGACACTATTTACCACCCTCTTTTGGGAACTCGTCCCTTTTTATCTTATGTATGTGGCACTATCCTGGTTCCTCCCTATCTTTTTGATTATTCCTATCTTTGTTTCACTCACTCAACAAATACTTAGTGTCTGTCGTACTCTTGACACTTGGTTTGGTGTTGAAAATGCGCAGATGAAATAAGACGGCCCCTGTCTCCTGAAGACTTAGTCTACTGGGGAGATAGGGATATTGTCACTTAAGGAACCTCCAGATAATTTTGAAAGACGGTGTGAGGCAGGAATTGCTTTAAGAAGGAGATGATGCTTGAAGTAGGTGGTTTTCCAAGACAATTTCAGATAGGATATTCCAGACAGAGGAAGTTTCAAGAGCACAGAAGTGAGAGGGGACTTTCCTCTGGGAATCCGCATGACTTCATACTAATTTCTCCAGTAATTTCCTCCGTTAACTCACTGTGGCTATGCATTATTTATTTATTTATTAGATACTCTAAAAAACGACATTCCTAAGCTTCTCTATAGATTTTAGACCTCCATTTTTTATAAACTTGTGGATAGGCTGTTGTCATCACAAATTCTGCACATCTGAGATGATTGGTCATCCCCCCCAATATTATTCTTGATTTACAGTCCTCTGTGAATGGCACCTTGTCCTCTCAGCTATCCAGTTCCCCCATCTCAGACTCACAGCGCCCTCTACCCCCGCGACCGTCATAGCTGACCCATCACTAAGTCACACGGAGGCGATGTCTTCGATCTCTCTTCCATCTCCTCTCTTCATTTTTATTGCAACCTCTTTTGTTAAGTTACTAGTTTATTCTAACCCAGACTACTTTCAGAGTCCCCTGAATGGTTCTCTGTTCCTCCTCACTCCCAACTGTATTTGATTTCTAATGCTATGTGACAAGTCACCACAAACTTAGGGGCTTAAAACCACACCCATTATTTCACAGGTCTGTGAATCAGAGGTCCAGGTGGGCTCATCTGGCTTCTCCGCTCAGGATCTCACATTCAAGGTGTTGGGGAGGTGGTGTTCTGCTGGAAAGCTCTGAGTAAGAATTCTCTTCCAAGCTCATTCAGCTGCTGGCAGACTCCAGCTCATTACAGTTTTAGGACTGACATCTCCTTGTCTTGCTGGGCATTACCAGGGCTTGTTATCAGCCTCTGGAGGCCACCTGTCATTTCTCTATCTTCAAGCCACTAGTGGAGAGTGTCTTACATGTTAAATATAGTACTTCTAATCTATTTCTCCTGAAAGAGTTCCCTTTCTTTCAAGGAACTTGCCTGAGCTCAGAGCCATTGAGGATAACCTCCTTTCTTAAACTCAGGTTTGCCATATATCATAAGCTAATCACCAAAGGGACCCTCCATCATATCCACAACGTCCTCTTACACTGAAGGTGGAGCTCCTTCTTATACTGGGAACTGAAGACGGAGGTGATTGTGCAAATGACCAAGAGCCATTTCAGAATCCTGCCTACCCTAGTGATCATCTAAATACTACTAGACTAATCTTCCTAGAACTTAGTTCAGTAGTATTTTAAGCATTCTCAAAAAGCAGAAACTAAATTTGAACAAAAGCAAACCTCAGTTTGGTATTCATAGGCTTCCATAATCTGTTCTTGACCTAATTTTCGTGTGTCTCTCTCTTCTTTCCCACATGTCCTCTATGCTCCAGCCATACTAGATGGTCCTTTTCGGCTTTCCTCACGTGTCGTTTTCATATGCTTGGTTTGTGCTCCTCAAGACCCATCTGAAAATGGTACCTATTCCATGAAGTGCTTCATAATCAGTCTAATGGCTTGTGAGCTCTTAATCCTTTCAGTCATCAGAGCATTCAGGACTTCTCCTAGCGTTTAAGAGATTCTGTCCTATGCTGCTGTTGTTTACTTTTATGAAGAAACGGCTCCTTCTCTAATAAAACCAGCTCCCCCAGGGGTGGCAGTAATGGGAGAACCTCCACCTGGGTCCGGATCTCTTGTCTCACTCTCCATCACTGGAGACTTCCCATCTGTCCGATCCTTCTCTGGCTGATCGTGATTTTTACTACTGCCCTGCACAAAGGATTCTGCTACTCCTTCCTCAATTACTCTGGTTAAGTGTTCACACACAGCTCATCCTTAATGTGTGATTTTTGTCACATAGCTGAGGCAAGCCTGGAACTTGCAATCAACAATGGACAAAGGTTTATGAAAATAAGGACAGGAAATCAGCACACAGCTCCACAATCTGGCTTAAACAATACTTTTCCTCTTGATTTTTCTGCTTTTTAGGTCTTTTTCTTCCTGGCTCCTGTCATTATTCTGTTGATAATTTTTTTTTGGCTGAACATCATTATGTACTAGTAACTCTTTCAGATGCTGGAGATGCAGCTGGGAACAAAGTGAGTGAATGGGTTTTTTTTTTTTTTTTTTTAAAGAAACTCTAGGGTGAAAACAGTAAGACCCAGAGAAGCAGGTGTTTTCTCTCTCATTCGTTCATAAATATTCAATGACTATACATCGTAAACCTTATACTATTCTAGAATCTAGAGACACGGCCATATAAAAGACTTTGACATCCCTAGCCTCATGCAGTTTATATTCCAAGAGAAATGGGCAATAAACCCAAACAAAAAAAAAAATAAGAATTTCACAGAATTACCATGGAGACAATAAAACAAAAGAAGATCAAAAATAGTGCGGATATGGGGAAGGGAATGTCAGCAGGGGTGCTGTTCCAGGACGGTGAGGTGGTCAAGGAGGCGTCTCTGAGAATCTGAGAACTGAAGATGGAAAAGTCAGCCTGAAGAAGGTCTGGCAGAAAAATGTTCCAGCCCCAGGAAAAATTGGAAAGGAGACCCTGCTGAGAACCATCCAGTGATAGAGGATCTCCCATTTTCTTAATGTTTTACACGGAGAACAGTTAGTCACTGAGAGGGTTTTACCCAATGCTTGGCCCTGTTCTCTATCGTAAATAAGAAAATCAGACAAGATTGAAGGCATAGATTGGGGGTACGAAGAGGTAGAAGCAACGTCCTGATCTTGCCTCTTACTGGAAGCAAGAACCTTGAAGGCAGAGATAACCATTCACCTCTCACCCCCACTGCCTTCCCCTGATATCTTTATCCCTTGTTCTGTGTTTAACACGTATTTGTGGAGTTGAATTCAGTTGCGTAGTGATAAGCTGAAGGGCTGTTTTATCAAATGTCTCCCTCCAGTAAATTTGTGGTCCTCTAGAAATAGACAGAATAAAAATATACTTATCTTCCTATTTGCTTTTAGCCTTTGCTTATTTCCTTTCTTTTCTGCATTCATTTTAATTGTTTTTCACTTAAGACATTCCTTAGAACTTTAATCATTAAAATTAAAGATGACTAAACAAATATAATAAGGAATAAGAATTAGTCAGCTCCTGGGCACGGCTGGGTGGCTCAGTTGGTCAAGCATCTGCCTCCGGCTCAGGTCATGGTCCCAGGGTCCTAGAATGGAGTCCTGCATCTGGCTCCTTGCTCAGTGGGAAGACTGCTTCTCCCTCTGCCTGCTGCTCCCCCTGCTTGTGCTCTCTCCCTCTGATAAGTAAATAAATAAAATCTTAACAAGAAGAATTAGCTCCTCGAGGGAAGAAACTCTGTTTTATGTATTTTCATATTATCTGTCATCTTAACAAACAAAACCAAGATTAGTATCTTGGGATATATCTTCTCAGTCTCCCTTTTTCTACGCCCAGAACAGACTATTTCCATGTGTTCATTATATCTTTATGGTCATACACGATTTTGACCTTTTCTGTTTAATTAAAAAGGAATTATATTGTGAAGTGACTGGATCCCTTTTTATGCTATTTTATATTTTGATTCATGATTAACATATCAGAACAACCATGCGCTAAGATTATATAGTTAACTGACATGTTTAGTCCCATTTCTCCTTGTATTAATACAACTCCACCCATACTGAAAATTTCTACTGATAATGGTGCTGTCAGAATTTACCACGACACCTACTCCTTCCCCCCCTAAAAAATGGAAAGAATTTTACTTGTAATAACTGCTGTTTTTCTCCTTGGTAGAATGTTTTGTGTTGTGCTTGCATCACAGCAGGAGAAATTTGGCAAGCCCACCTTGAAGGTTCTTCCCCTGGCTGTTAATTTAGCCCTTGTGATTTGATCGTTGGGGTGTCTCCTTGGGTGCTGTTTGGATTGTTTTCACCCGTTGTCTACAGGATCTGCATGCAGACTCTACTCCCTATCCTGATCCATTTCTTCCTGCAGGCAGTCCAGAGGGCATCCTTCCTCTATAATTTGTGTTTGAATTTTTATGGCCTCCTAAAGCCTTCTTTTTTTTTTTTTTTTTTTTTTTACCATAAGATTTCTCTCTCTTGGACTTAGCCCTTTCTGTACATGGCAGTTTATTGAGTCTGATTCTTGTCTTTTGGGGAAAATAGTTACTTTAAAAAAGTCTTCTTAAAATGCATCTCTCTTTTCTGCCTCATCATTTTGGTGATAGTTTCCTAAGTGGGATTTCTTTTTCTTCTTTCTTTCTTTCTTTCTTTCTTTCTTTCTTTCTTTCTTTCTTTCTTTCTTTCTTTCTTTCTTTCTTTTCTTTCTTTCTTTCTTTTCTTTCTTTCTTTCTTTCTTTCTTTCTTTCTTTCTTTCTTTCTTTCTTTCTTTCTTTCTTTCTTTCTTCTTTCTCTTCTCCTTCTCCTTCTCCTTCTCCTTCTCCTTCTCCTTCTTTTAAAAGTAGGCTCCATACTCAACATGGAGCCCAATGCAGGGCTTGGACTCATGACCCTGATATCAAGGCCTGAGCTGAGATCAAGAGTCAGATGCCCGGCACTTGGGTGGCTCAGTCAGTTAAGCATCTGCCTTCAGCTGAGGT